>NC_045429.1:460105068-460419598 GCF_902635505.1 Sarcophilus harrisii
GCTGGTCATCCCAGAACATTGCTATTACTTTGTATATGGTACATTTCCCCTTGCTTGAGCTCATGGAAGACTTTCCAGAGGTTTTTTTTTTCCAAGAGCATTCTGCTCATCACTTCCTAGAACAACATTATTCCATGATAATCATACACCTCAGCCATTCTCCAATTGATGGATATCCCTTCAATTTCCAATTCTTTATTCTGAGAAGAATGACTACAAATATCTTTGTCCATACATGTCTTTTTTCCTCCCTCCCCTCTTTAAAAATCTCTTTGATATCATGCCTAATTGTGATATTGTTAGGTCAAAGGATATACATGAATTTATAGCCCTTTGGGCATAGATTGTATCTTTTAATCATTTTCAATTGGGGCATGGATCTTATTTTTTTCTAAATTTGACTCAGTTTCTTCTTATGTGATCAAGTTTTAAATGTAAGAGGCAGCATTTGAATCCACATTCTCTACCTCCAGAAACTGTGCTCTTACTAAGACATATATCTACCAATCAAAACTTAGTTCAATATATGAGGTTGCTAAATCATCCTTTCTCTATTAAGGGACCCTCTGTTTTGAATTAAAATGAGTCCTAGATCAAGGTTCCTCTCTGGGAGATTTGGCCACTAAAGAGAGGGCTTAATCTCCTTTTCTTGTATTCTTTGCCTCAATTTACACACCTTGACCTTGAAGCCATGGGGATAAGGTAGGGATAGAAAACATTAAAAGTAAATATAGATTTATTCCTGTGTATAGTATATTCAACCCAGAATAGAAAGGTACTCAATGTATAATGTAGATCAGGTATAGGACAGCTATTTACTCAACACAATAGAAATACTAAACAGAAAGTAGGCAAATACACTGATAGAAAAACAAAAGAGCAGCTGTCGTAACATGAACTACGGTTTTATTCTCCCAGAAGACAGATACTTAAAGAGCAACACATGGTGCTATTTGCCAGACTAGAATAGAGAATTGTTATTATTATTATTTTTTACTCGGTAATGTTCAAACAATTTCCTTCAGGTTTCATGTCTTTATGCAATCCAGGTCAAAGGTTGTGTTCCTCCACCTGTGAGTGGTCACCTTTCTAATGCAGAAGCTCCCTCTGGTGCTATTCGTTTCTGATCATGTGGCCACGTATTTCGAGCCCTAACTTCAAAGCTGTACATGACTCTTGTAAGGTGACTATTCAGTCACCTATGATCGGGACAAGAAACACAAAGCAGAAAGACTTCCAGGGGGACCAAAGCCCAGGCTCAAGCTTGCCTAAACTCACACGTGGTTTTCGTTTTCATGAATTTAGAGGTCAACACTTTTCCTGGGGTGGGGTGGGAAGAAGGGCACTTATAAGGCGAAATCTGGAAAAGGAGAGCTGTATTCCACACAGGAGAATTGAAGGAAGAGAACGAGGCAGAAGGTGTCTCTTTAAATTGAAGAAGTCACATCTACCCTACTTATCATGGGGCTTAGGGACTAATTAGGGGATTGCTTGCTATATTATCTCAAAGCCACCTGAGTCCTCTGTGCTGAGCCAGTACCTCTAGTCAGCAGAAGCAGGGCTAATCTGAGCACACCCCACTGAAGTCTAATCCCTGTGATATATACAGAAATAAGTACAGAAATCCAAGATAAACTTTTTTGGGGGAAGCGCCAGCTTGGGGGAGGGATGTAATAGAAGTTAGACCTTGAGCTAAATTTTGAAGAAAAATATGAATTCTTGGGAGTGGAGTGAAGGAGAAGAATGGTTCATCCAACTATTAAAGACAAGAGAGAGAATTTGAACCCTGTTCTTCCAACTTCACACTGATCTTTCCACACTGAACTCTTTCCACTGATCTACATTAAGTCAGTCTACAGGGACTCCTTGTATTTCAGAAGGGGTGGAGATGGGTATTATCCAGGAGTGGGGGTCAAGAAAGTATTTAAATTAAACCAAAATTTCCATAAAACAATATTATGAAAAGACATATTATGTTCCTTAAAAAGGATGTTTAACTTCTTGTTGAAATGACCACAAACTGTATTAAACCCATTATTTAATCAACTATAAATGCAATAGTAGTCAGTATAAAGTTTCCCCCAGGTAGTTATAAATGAATTAAGCAGAGTAATAACAGTATCCAATCACAAAGACTTGGATTTAATATGAGACATCATTGCAGTCTTCTGCAAAAGTTTAAAATAAAGTTGATATCTTTGGTTTTTCCATCATATGCATTTGTCAGTATAATCCTCTCCTCCCTCTAGGCTATTCTTTCCTACTTTGCGTATCTCCTCTCTTTTTTTTTTAAACTGGAACAAATCAGACTGCCCAGAAATTCTCTAATTAAGGCCACAGGAGTGATGGGTGGGGGAGCTTTGAAATGACTTGGAGAGACTAGGATATTTAAGGATTCTTTTGAGAAATCAATTGCCAGATATGAGTTTGTTATTGTAAAATTATGTCAGAAGTGAATTCTAATCAACAAATATTTATTAAGCACTACTACTACTACTACTACTACTACTACTACTAACACTACTACCACTACTACTACTATTACTACTACTACTACTACTACTATATCTATGACTACTATTATTACTATTACTACTACTACTACTACTACTATTACTACTAGTTACTGTACTACTTTTACTGCTGCATGCTATTACTATTACTAGTACTACTAATAGATACTACTATTATTTACAATGACTATAGCAACTTACAAATCCTATTTCACTTTATCCTTACCAGAACCCTAGGAGGGAGGTCTTATTATTATCCTCATTGGACAGATGAGGAACCTGGAGACAGATAAACATTAAGGAACTTGCCCATCATCTCACAGCTGAATGGATCTTCCTGATTCCAGATCTACAGCTTTATCCACCATGAAACTTCTCTGCCTCTGTGGGAAGGGTTGTGCTAGTTGCAATAAAGTGTCATCAAAATTATAACAGGTCCTGAATGAGGGAGAGGATAGTCCTGTCATTGTGTTTTCTAGTTAGAGACAATCTGGGGTATTATGTACAAATAAGGAGAACATGTTTTATATAGGACTTAGGCAAGCTGGCAGCTAGGAAGGTAATACCTAATTGGAGACCATGCTGTGCAAAGCTCCATTGAGAAGTTGGGGGCAATTTAGTCTGGAGGAGAGAAGTTATAGAGGGAAGGGGGAGGAGAAGATGACCCCTATTTAAATTTTTGAAAGTTTTTTTTTTTTGAGGGGGTAAGGGAAGTAGGGATATGACCTGCTCCATTTGGTCAATGAGAGAAGAACTAGAGGAATATGAAGAGCTACATAAAGGTGGATTTAGGTTTGACACCAAGAAATAAACAAATTATTTTATTAATCAGAACTCTCCAAGGTAGGATTGAACTGCCCTAAAAAGGAGTGATTCCCTGTCTTTGGAGATCTGAAAACAGCCTGGATAACTACTTGTTAAGATTCACAGGGGAGCATCTTGGGCAGGTATACATGGGACTAGCTGAGTTCTGAGATCCTTTTTTTTCTGAGATTCTCTGATCAGAGGGGAAGACACCATCACAGGAAAACATGAAAAATCCTGGGAAGCTCAGACCCTGAGGAGGAAGGCTTATTTAAGTCTATAAAATAATGAGTGCTATGGGCAGGATTCAACAAGAGCTGGTCTATTGCAGTGAGGATTTGCCTCCTTAAAGCTTTAAGGAGACCAGTTCAGGACAATTAAGTGGGGAAGAAAGCCTGCTACTTTGCACAACAGGTAATCCCTTGATACTAAAATGCGACAAAAGTCAAAAATATAGCTAGCATCAAAATGTTAAAAAACAAAACAAAACTATTGTAGGTCCATTGCTAACTGCGGAGGTTGATACCAAAGAGTGACAATGGCCCTTTACAACCATGTGTCCTACAATGTCACTGTCAGGGACTGGATTTTGGCCAAGGAGGACCATGTGTTTGAGCAACAACGGAAAACTCTTGTCTCAGAAATTACAGCTCTGAACTCTATGCTTCCTTAAGGAGTAGTTCTGGGTTGAGGGTAAACTCCCAGCACATCAGAGAAGCTGCTGATGTTGTCTATCTTTGTGTGTTTAATGTCTCTCTTTCTTTAGATAAGAAACTCCTTGAGGGCAGGGACAGTTTTACTATTTGTATCTCCAGAGCTTGGGCACAATGGCTGATGGGTACTAAGTGCCTGATAAATGTTTTTCTGGTTGATTGGTTGACATGGTAGTGTTTAATAAATGCTTCCTTTGTTGATTGCTTGTGTGTATGTATTTGGGTTCATGAGTGTAGGATTTCAAGGACTGGTCTCAAAGGTGAGACCCCTAAAGTAGGAACAGTTGAAAATAGTCACTCATGAAAAATTGACTTTTATCAAGGGCTCCATGTCTTCAGGAAAAGGGTCACACCACAGCTGGTGACATGACAACTTTCATGGATCCATGATTTCCCTAGAGTCAGTAATCCCTGCCATGACACAGCTTGCAGCTCATAATTCCTCTCTGATTTCGGGTAACTCTTCCCCACAATCTCATGAATTTTCCACATGGTATCTGCTGGGAGTTTTCCTGTTAATCTTTCTGCCATTCTATGGCTACCAGCAGACTCTGTGTCTGTCCATTATAGACTCCTTTATCTTAGTGCATGATTGGCCCCTTGCCTTTCTGATAATCTATCTCTTTGATGATATTTCCTCCCCTCCTTTTGTGCAGTTCTTCACTGACAACTTTACACTGCTTATACATGCCCGACATTCACATCTCCATTGTCTCGTAGGTGACTTAAACCTTTGATTCATTGGATACTGAAATATTCTATAATATAATATAATATTCTATAATATAATATAATATTCTATAATATAATATAATATTCTATAATATAATATAATTCAGAGCCATTCATCATCAAAGGAGAATTATTATTCTTATTTAAATAAGCCTCTTTTTCCCCATGGAGAAGCTTAGGGCCCTTAAAAGCATCATGCTACTTTCCAAGGGCAATCTAAGTCCATGCTCCTTCTGCTTAATTTGGGACCAAGCTCTTCATCATCATCATCATCAAAGATAAAGACACTGATCCCTGGTTCTATGGTGCATCCTTCAAACTTCCATCCACTTGATTTTTATATGTCAATAGTTGGGGAAATTCTTCCAAGTGATTTTAGAGCTCATTTGGAAGTTTCCCTAATGTTTTGGGGCTTGTTGCAATCAGTGCAGTCATTCACAAATAAAAATATCTAGAAAGGCTCCCTTTCCATCAAGAATCTCTCTTCTAGCTGAATTCTGAACTGACCATTATCCTTAACATTGATAGTCCCCTTGGTTAAGCATTCACCCGTTTTATGCCTTTTTGATACAGAATGTCCTTGCCATTTGGTGACAGTCACCATGGCCTGTGATTGACACTTAAGGGGGAGGCTGGGATTGTTTCCTGTTCATCCTCAGTTTCTTAGAATGTGATGGGTGGTCCAGGAAGAGCGAGACTGCCATGTTTTTCCCCCCTTAACCTTCACACCTCACATGTGTCCTTCAAAGGGAAACTTCAAGGTATGGGCAAAAGCAACATACTGGTCAAAAGTGCCTGTGAATGCTGTTAGATAGCACATTATTCTTTAATCTTGCTTCAGATGCCGGCGAGATATTTGAATGGCAACGTAAAGTGAACAAAATTAGGACCGACTGAGATGAAGTATCAAATCATTAATTAAAAAGTACAACAGCAATAGAAATCAAGCCAGTTTTACTAGATCAAAGAGCCTCAGAGAGAGCTTTGAAATGGGGAGGAGAGAAGTAGTCATGCAGCTGTATCCAATCCAAGGCAGGGCCTCCCAGGACCAAAGCATAACATAATGGGAAAATCATGCTGGAAAATGCCTCCTTGCTCTTGTGGATTTCTTGTCTTTTCAACACCCCATGTCCACTGGAACAATCGCACAATGAGAGACTTAATAGTGTCCTTAATTCAAGGCTAGCTGGGTCTGCCATTGTAATTTAGAGGAGCAAAGAGAGATGAGAGAAGTGCCTGTTTATTTGAACGCAGGGCTCATGTGGCAGTAAATTTAATCTTGTCCTAAGAAGAAAAAACATTCTCATTTCCACTGGAGGAAATCATAGTACTCTAGCATCAGGTCCCCTGTGTCTACTCACAGTCTCCCATAGAACTTCATCTATTTCCCAGCAAAGCTAAGCAATATTTTTGAAAATATAAAATTAACACTTAAAATTCAATGATAACTGAGTAATTGATAGAGAACAGACCAATTTTGGAACCATCCTTTGCCTTTGACTATCAATAAGGGCAAAACATAATTTTTGAATGACTTTATAACTGGAGAGAACAAAGGCAAGAAGCTTGAGAGCAAATCTGGGTCACTGAGCTAAGGCCTGCAATCAATAGGCATTTTAAAATTCCAATTATAGAATCATAGTCCCCAAGAGAAAGAAGAGCTGCTCATCCGGGATTTTGTTTCTCGTTTTTCTGCTAGAATTATGGCATTTTTAGGCAAAATAAATATTATAATAGGGGTCAGCTTGGTTATAGTCCAGAGCAACCATCATCCTCCTGGCTCAGCTACTTTCCTTAGAATAGCTCCAGAAGCTCAAAATCTGGGGCATGTTGAATTGAACTGCAGTGAAGCTACTACTATTTCCAGACCAATATGCCCATTAGAGTGCAAGCTCCTTGAGAACTGAGACTGTCTTTTGCTCAGCACAGTTTCTGGCACATAGTAGGTACTTAATGTTTATTGACTGATTACTCTGCCACCCATGTTGTCCCCTGGAGTCCATAGTCAAGTCAGTTCATTCAGTACTTGACAAATCCTAATAGTTTAGCTTAGGATTTTGTCCCTTCTCTCTCTACTAGCACCTGTAGACAAGACTTGGCAAGGTAGCAGTGTAAAATTTAGTCAAGGGATGCTCATCACAATGTATCTGGTGAATGAGGATAAAGTTAACTAGCAAACCATATTAGCCACGATCCAAAGGGTAGAGGCAACTGTCCTGGGTCTTACAGATTTCAGAAGAGATGTAGAAAAGAAGACCTGGGCCCTCCTCCTCAAGGATTTCATGGTGCTCACTTCCCCTTTTGATATCATTGGGTTTGAGTGGGCTAAAGATCAGCCTGGGGCATCCACCTTCCATAAGTAGACAATATCAACAATGGCAGTACCTAGAATTAGAGCATGGGAAAAGTGGGGAGCAGCCAGCTGGGTAGTACAGCAAATAGTTTCCTGACTTGAAGTCAAGAAGTCCCAGATTCAAATCCTGTCTCCTAGATTCGCTAATTATCAGACATTGGACAAGCCATTAGACTCCTTCTTCAGTTTCCACGTCGGTATGATGAGAATAAAAACAGCACCTCCTTTCTAGGGCTGCCATGAAGATAAAAAGGAGAAATAAGTATGGAACAATTTGTGTCCCATAAGGTGCTGTACAAATATTAGGAATCACTATTACAGTCATTATTGATAGGACTTTTTTCTTACATAATTTCCTAAAATGTAGACATCAGATTCATTGCTCATTCACTCTTTTTGAGGGAAACCAGATAATTCTTAAATTTTCTCTCTTTGATTTGAACTTTATTGTATTGAAATCTTTTCCTAATTTGGTAATGGTTTGGATTTTTCTTTTTCTTTTTTTCTCTTTTCTCATATTTTCCCAAAGCGTAATAATTCTACATTTCCTAGATTTCATTTTTGAATCTGTGTATCATTTCTACAGTTTCATCATCATCTTTCTTTAGCTATCCTCATTTCTTCTTTATTCTTTCTTGTAACTTTTTTCCTAATCCCATGTCTGATTTTTCATTAAGTTTATTTAACAACTTTGTGTCAAGAAAATTCTAGTTTTATTTCTGATATCATTGATGCTATTACATTAAGCATGTCTTCTGGCTGTTGTCTTTGCTTCTTTTAATCCATATCTTATTTATTTATTTAATATTATTATATTATTTAAATATATATTTATTTAAATTCATATTATTTAAAATTGTATCAGTTCTCTTCTCTAGTTTGTTCAATCCCTTTGGTGATTCAAAATATTTTCTTTTGAGAATTTTTGGCCATTGGGGAGCTTTTGAATGTTTCTAGCACTGCTTTGAGAATATTGAAGATGACCATAAGATTGTTATTGGAATTTTAAAATTGGAACCAAGGAATTTACAGAAGAGCAAAGGGAGATCCTTAATCACTGTAAATAGTCAAATTTCAGACACTGGTGTGTCAACAGAGAAAACCCCTTGGACAACCCAATTGTTCAAAATGAAGCAGCAATAGGAGGCACTGAGGTTTAGAGGAGACAGAAAGATTTAAAGGGAAAGTGCTGGAGTAAAAGGACAGGGGTTTAAATTCTGACTCTGCTACTTATTACCTGTGTGACTTAGGGAAAAGTCACTTTATTCTCAGTTATTCTCCTCTGCAAAAAGAAAATATTGGACTAGATGACCTCAAAGGCACATAGTAGGTATTTTACAAATGCCTTTTCATTGATAGTGGCATTGAAGAAGGTGATTTATAAAATAAGTGGATGGGAGAGTACAAGGTCAAGCTTCTTTTGGTTCCAAATCAGCTGCATCTGTCTAGGAAGGAGTCAAGAATGGGATGGAACCACATTGCTCAGGGGGTGATGAGAGAACAGTCCATCCAACTGAAGCTTGGAGATCGTTGTCTTTGGAAATAGCTTCAAGACACCTCTTCATGTGCTATCTTGAGCTTCACCCCCCCATCCATGTACTTTAATGTCATGTTTCCCATTTGTGTGTTTCTCCACTGGTGTCCTGTATATACCCCCTCTTCTCACCAACATGAAGGGAGAATTTTAGTGGCAGGTGCCAAGTTCTTAGAGGAAATAGGTTCTTGCTCCTTTTTTTTTTTTTACTATGCCATTGATAAAATACATTTACTTTGAAAAAATAAACAATAAATCATTCCTGACAGTGATTAGAAGGGGAGGAGAGATTGCATCCTAAATTCCCCATGTTCTTCAGTATATGAGGGTCTGGGTATTTAAAATTATTTGTAACTAGTTTGAAAGGGCTTTTTTCATTATTTCATTTTATTTCCTAATTTCCTTATGGAAATAAGTGTATGCTTCTGATCTTTCAAAATTCCTTTTTTGCAGCTGGAGACTAAATTACTGCTCAATGAAGTTCTGTGGGGAGAGGAGCAGCTAAATTACAGGGAGGGAAGGGAATCTGGAGTGAAACCTTCCTTTTACTGTTTTTATTGATGCTTTTTGTGTTTTACAGGACAGTGCTTCCTGTTTCTTGATAAATCCTCCCCTTATTTGGGGGGGTCCTTGAGAGCAGGATTTTTCTTTTTGTATTGCTTTGTATCCCCAGCACTTAGTACAGTGACTGGCATATTTGGTGTTCAGTCATTTCAGTCACCTCATTTTTTTTTCTTGGGTTTTCTTGGCAGAGATGCTGGAGAGGTTGGCCATTACCTTCTCCAGTTCATTTTACAGATGAAGAAACTGAGGCAAATAGGGTTAAGTGACTTGCCCAGGGTCATACAACTAGTAAATATCTGAGGTCAAATTTAAATTCAGGTTTTTCTATTTCATTGAGTCACCACACTGGACTTGATCACTATAACCAGGAAAAACAAGGGCCTCTAGTTAACTTCCTATGATTAAGCAAGTGAACTTAGACTCCAGGCCAATGATTTATCCACTAGTTGCCCACCTTGTTGATTGACTGACTGACTGACTGAACCCTCCTAATCAACCACATCCAACTAGAAAAAAAAAAATCAGCTATTATCAGATTACACAACATTATTCTGCCAACATAGCCCCACATCTCTCTGGTACAAGGAGAGAAAGCTTTCACCATTTGTTCTCCTAGACCAAGATTATTCAGGGCAATTAATTAGGATGGAGATACCTTCTGGTGTTTTCATTTAGCCTGCATATGCAATTCTCCTGGCATTGCTTCCCTTATTCTGTATCAATTCATGCAGATCTTCCCAAGTCTCTATTAATTCTTCATTGTTGAGTTAAATCTCATAAATCTTATGTATGACCAGCCTACTGAGCCAACATTTTCCAGCACCAGCCTCCTCAGGCCTGACCTGTAGTCTCCAAGGCTCCTAAATGGAATCTCCAAGGCTGTAACAAGCTTGAATTGGGTGGTTATGGTTTACATGTATGTGTGTGATTAATTAGAAGATAAGAATTCATCCCACTTAACTATCAACTAAGATAGAATCTTGAGAGGTTGCAGAAGAGCCTTCATATACTCTAGCACAGACCTAAAAAGGTACCACATTGAGTAATAAACTACTCTAAAGAGAAATAATAGAAAGCTCTTTTATCCAGTCCAGGACTGCCCCCCAAAGACAGCCAGAAGCTGCTGATCGCTGGGAAAGTTGGTCCCTCCAGGGAAATTGATGCAAAATCAGATGATAATAATAGCTCAGCAGTGATCTGCTAGTGGAAGAAATAATTCATTTGGACCTCTTCTCTATTCCCATCAGTATCAATCAATTTGATATGATTCCATAAGGGCAGTTCTTATAAGTTCTGTGTGAGCTGCAGATTCACTCGCTTAATCATAGGAAACTAATAAGAGGTCACCCACCCTTGTTTTACCTTGTCATGGTGACCAAGCTTGGTGAGAGAGGTGGCTCAATCCCATGGATCGTCCTCCATTTTATTTTTGTACCTCTGGACCATTGTCTCTTGTCAACACAAGAAGGTGACCATCTTATGACCATCTTGTGACCACCTAATCAGTGGAAATATTCCTTGATTCACCAGTTCATGATCCTGCTAGCATATCAGTTTTGCTTTTGCATCATATGCCCATCACCATGTCTCTTGTGCATATTTGGGTATTAAACTATAACTATAAGGTCCTGGAAGAAGGGACCATCTCAGATCATGAGGAAGTTCTCAAGTCTACATCATTAGAAAAGGTCACAGACCCTTTAACCAAGTGCCATTGACTCAGAGTTCTGCTTCTACCTCTTATCAAATGTGGGACAATTTAATCGCCACACCAGAGATACTCAGGGCACCTGAAGTCTTTTGTACTTTGTTTCCCCAACGTGGAGGAAAGGAGCTCGGTATGTTCTTCTGGGGAAGTGGTAAGGGATGCCTGAAGGAGATCACACTCTGACTAAAGGAAAAAGTCTGTAGATCTCTGAGCTTTCACCAGGTATGTCCCAAGGGCCCAGTAACCTGCTAATACTCTGAGTACAAGGGGAGGAAAAATCAAGGTCAAGATCAAACTGGGATGTCTATGTCATCCAAGAATGAAGCTTGATCTTGACAGAAAGCCGCAAACTGGGCTTTAAAGCTGGAGATATGAGCAAACAGAAGATACCAAACACTGGGAAGAAATATGATGAGCCAATTTTTTTCCCAGAAAATAAACCTGAAAATAGAGAGCAACTGCAAAATAAGTACAAGTAGACATTCAGTGCAAAAAATGGGTTAACCACAAGAATTACACAAATACTTGGAAGAAATCAAGGCAAAAATAGAATAAAAAAATTTGGAGGAAAAAATAGAACAAATAATGTAGACAGAACAAAGAAAACTTTAACCACTAGATATATGGAAAATTAGAATGACCAACAGGCAAACTAAGTAATAGATGAACTCAATGTCCTGTAAATTTAAGACTGAAAATCAGGTGTTTCTCAACCATTTCATTTTTAATTTGGCTTATTTGTTGTTGTTGCTGATGCTTCTTGGATTTTATATGTGTCATTTTCTGATGTATTTCATTCATGCATGCATTCAAAGAGCATCTAGTAAGCACTTACTATGTGCAAGGTACCATTTGTTTAAAAAAAAATCTGACATGTTTTAGCTTTTGGTCAATGGGCAGAAAGAAATAATTCCGCCACCGAGGGAGCTTTCTTTTTACTAGACAGATAAATAAACCTAAGTATACTAACAATAAATTTAAGATCAGTTCAATGAAGACACTGACTGCAGCAGATCAGAAAAGGTCATGTGTATTAGGTAACAGTTGAGCCTTAGCTCAACGACTCATACTCTGGAGAGTCCTGGAGATTCTTCAAGGTGAAGGGGAAAAGGGAGTGTATTTCAGGCCCGGACAAGATCCTACAGAGGCAGGAGATGAAATATTTGAGAGGAAGAACAGCTTGCCTGCATGAGGGGAAGAAACATTAAATAAATCTGGAAAGTTAGATTAGAGTCTGATTGTGAAGAAATATAAAGGACAAAGAGAGGAGTTTGTATTTGATCTTAGACACAGTAGGAAGTTGTCCAGTGTTCTTGAGAAGAGGGAGCTATGGCCAGGTCTTCATTTTAAGAAAATCATTGTGGTAATATCTAGGGAATGGATTGAGGGTGAGAGGCTGGAGGCAGGGAACCCAATTAGGAAACTATTGACACAATCCAGGGAAGAGGTGATGAACTGGGCCTTAACTAAGATGGCAGTCAAATGAGTAAAGAGAAGATATAGATAAAAGTAAAATTATGGATCATAATCAACTGAATGTTTATGCAGAGGAAGGGAGGATCACTCTGAGTTTATATACCTGTATAACTGGGAGGACAATGGTAGCCTCAGAAGGTCAAAGGAAGTCAAAAAGAAGAATGGGTCTGGGGAAAGTTAATAAAAAATAATTCCATTTTTGGAACTTGAGATGTCTGAAGACATCTATTGTTCTGGAAGAGACAGTAAGTGAAGTGGGTCTGGAACTCTCAGGAGAGAGAATAAGGCTGGATATGTCAATCGAGAAGTCATCTTCCTGGAAGTGACCATTGGACATATAAAAACCGCTGAGATGATCAAGTAAGAACATATAACAAGAAAATGGAAGAAATCTTAGGACAGAGCTTTGGATGTGAATGATGGTAAATTGAAGGAATCTAAGAAGAAACATTCTCATCTCCCAGTGCACATTCCCTTGGGACAAAGAAAAATATTTAAGTAAAGTCAACACACAAAATGACCTTGGCTGAGACAGAATATGGAATATTGTATAGTCCCAGTCCCTCCATTCCTCTGAAAGGAAGAAATGGTGTTTTCATCACTAGTCTATTAGAGCTAACATTAGTCATTTCAATTAATCTGCGTTCAGCCATCTTTGAATGTCTTCATTCAAATTATTATGGTCATTTTCTATAGGATTCTTCTGGTTCTGCTTCTTTATTCTGCATTTATTCATGCAAGTGCTCCCATGTTTCTTTGAATTCTTTTTTAAACAATATAATATTCTGTTATATTCATGTATCATAATTTGTTCAGTTATTCCCCAGTCAATAGGCACCTATTCTCTCCCTCGCGTTTTTGTTGCCATAAAAAGTTCTACAATGGATATTTTGGCTTTTTTCAAAACGTATCTCACATGCACTTCTTGTAATAGCTCTTTCTTTATCCTCTCAAACACTTCCCTTTTGAGTGGCTTTCCTTTTGAGACTGCTTTCAATCTCTGTGCAGGTCTTCTAGGGACCGTTATTTCTGTATAGTGTTTCCCATTAGAATATCTGCTCTTTGACAATAGGAATTGTTGGATCTTAGGTTTGTATCCACAGCATTCAGCCCTTTGTTCACCACAGAAGAAATGCTTAATAAATACTTATTTCCTTATATGCATGAGACTGTCCCTTTTATCTTTCAACTAGACTAAGTCTCAGGATCATTGGGTCAAAGGATTTGAACGCCAGAGTGACTTTTCTCACAAAATTCCCAACTGTCTAGAGCAATCACAGATCTAGCCTAATGGAAATTAATGGGGGCAATATTGTAAAGAAAGTCTCCATTGAAGCCTATGATGGGCTGCAGTGTCGAATGATCAGCTCAGAAGCAAATGTGCTGTCAGAACAGAAATATTAACATGATAGCAGAAAGGTTTCTGGGTAGGAGCTGAAATATTCAGTATGGTTGAGTAAAAAAGCATACCTAATCAATCTTGACAGATCAATCCCAAGCTGGATTTAAGTTCATAGAGAAGGAGGTTGAAACAAAAAAGCAAATCAAAACACCGAGTATCATTCTTAGCCTCTACATATCTCTCCCCCTGGAAAACCTATTCAATTCGAGCCTTTTGTTATGATCACATCTCATGGCACTAACATATATTTATGTCTACTAGCTTGTTGGGGTTAGTTCTCCTATGTTTGAGTTTATTTTTAGGTCCATTAGGAGTAGGAAATTCAAGATGTCAGCTTGACTAATAAAAGAGATTTGCCTCGAGTCCTCAGTCTCTTGCAAGCATTTATTAATAAAATATTTATTAAGCATCTATCCTAGGCATTGTGCTATCATGGCTGCTGGATGCAAGGATAGATAAGATCCATGATTCCAACAATGATCCCATCATGTTTTATTGTCCACAAAGAGCTTTGTGTGCTCACTTGCAGTCATTGAATTCACCCAGTAGCTCCAGGATGCTTTGCATTTTCTATGGATCTATCCTTTTTCTCCTCCCCATCGATGGGGATTTTGAGGAGCTAAGGCTTCCTCATCTGTGGATGTCCTTTTCTGGGTCATTATAGATCTTGATTGAATAAGCATTTGCTGAAAGGTTACAGTCAGAGGATGTGAGTTCAAACCTCACTCCTGCCATTAATCCATACGGATGAGCCCGGGCAAATCACTTCAGCCTTGTAGGTCTCAGTTCTCTCCTCCATAAAATGAGAGGCTTGGACCAAATCACCTTTGAGGGGCTTCCAGTTCTAGACTGTAATCTTCATCCAAACTAAGCAGATAGGAGAGGTACAAAGTATTCCTAGAGAGTATTCCAGAGGAGGGGAAAATATTTCCCAGATTGGGAATGAAAGGTTGGGAGGGAAATGAGACCAAATTTCAGGTACGATCTGTGACTTAAGCTGGGCCTTGAGTTGGACTTTCAACAGGTGGAGAGGATGGGGGGAGGGTGGAGTAAGGGAAATCAGGAGAATAAATAAAGTAGAAGCAAAAGCGCAGAGAAGCATGAAGGTAATTTAGTTTGACTTATTAGTATAATAAATGGGGAATTGGTTTGGGATGAAGTTGCAGGGGAGGTGGTATAATTGATAGAGAGCCAGACACGGAGTCCGTAAAGACTTGGATTCAATCCCTGCCTCTGACATATACACTGGCTTTATGGCAAGTCACAACCTTTCTCTGCCTCAGGAATTCTCTAAAGCATATGTTGCAAGGGAGTTGCTAATATATATAAATATATATATATGTATATATAAAATATTATGTATATAGAACTACACACACACAGATAGAACATATAGAACTGAAGTTGTGGAGGGCACTGAAGGCCAAGCTAATGAATTTAGACTTGCTTTAAAGCAAGAGTGAGCTTTTTGATTGTAAGACTGTCCCAGGGTTTTAAGCAGATTGCTATGGCTTTAGCAGGTAGGGAGAATTGGCCTGGGGAAAAGGGAAGGCGGGGGGGGGGGCCTTTAGTGCTGGGCAGAGCACACGCTGCTGGCCCTGGTCCTCATGATGACTAGTTTGGGGCATCGATCGGTGGCAGCACCACCACCTGGGGTTGTGTGGAAGTATTGCCATCTTTCCATGATGACATGGCAGCGCTAATGAGGGGCAATGGACCAAGCCAGAGCTGGGGCACCTCCCGCCTTCACTGCCCAGAAATGGGTGTGGGGGTTCAAAGGTTTTATAATAGACATTGCCAAAAGGGGGTTGGAGGCTTTATTGGGATTACCATCCAAAGCCAATGAAGGAGCCTTGAATGGAGGATTATATTGCCCAAAATTGAATCCCAGTGTATACTTTATTGGCTCTATAAGTTCTAGCTTCTTTAGACCTCAGTTTCCTCATCTTTAAAATCAGAAGAATGAACTACACACCTTCGAAGCTCATTCAGCTCTAAAGCCATGACCCCATTTCCCTAGAAAAGTCAATCAACAACCTAGACGGGGATACAAATAATGGCGCTTACTAATGTTAGCATTTCTTTTCTCCTTCAATTACCTCCTGAGCTGGCGATACAACTTATTTCCTCCTGATCTAACAGTTGAGCAAATTGAAGTTTAGAGAGAGGTTGTCACTTGCTTAAAGTCTCATAGCTAATGAGAGGCAGAAAAAGGATTTGACTGTTATTGATGATAATTTTATTATTAGATAATAAGAATAAAAACTCTACGGGAACAGGAAGAGGTAGATGTCATTCTTAGTCTGCTCCAGTCTGGAGTTAGACCAGACGTGCTTTCGGTGAGCCCACAGAAAATGAGCTGAGATTCTCAAATTTATATTCAATTACAAATATAGTGAGGGAGATGACCAGGATGCCCCTGATTAATTAATGTTCTCCCAGCTCAATTGAGGAAATTAAAGGAAGCTAAAGGGTGGGTAATGAAGCAAAGCCTTAAATAAATAGAAGTTTTTGTAAGTTGTTAACCCTTTGAGAGGTAATAAGTTCTTTAATCAAACTTTGGATTAGATGGAGGCTAGCCCTGGGCTCCTAAAGCCCATGGGTCTGGGATCCCTTCACAAAGCGAAAGACATTATTCTCTAGGGGATCCATTGGAGTGTGGACAGCTTTGAGTAGTGTAGAAACTAGAAGCTGAGAAGAGAGCCAACTCTGGCCATGGGATTTGAGCTTCAGGGATGAACAGATCCCAAAACTTAGCCGAATAAGCCGCCCATCAGAGATGCTGTACCATGGATGCTGTGAGAAGATGGGGATTTCAGGGCCCTGGAGTCAGAGAAGTGATTTATCTGATCTGTAGCTCTCTCCTGGTGTGCTCTCTGGGGGCGGGCAGATGCTTCCCTTGAATGCTGCATGTATTTGGGGAAGTTTATGAAAGCGATGTTTTATTATAATTATTCATGCTCTGCTATTATAGTAAATGTCTCTGCTTTAATCTCGTTTTGTCATCCGGTCATTAAAGCCAAGTTAACCATGAGTATTCACGGTGTACCTCGACCCTAGAGTGGTCCCCTACAGCTGGAGGGACTTGAAATTGGGGAAGCATCCCTGGAGAGGCTGCTGTACTAGAAGCAATCATTGATCCACCTGTGCAAGAAGCCTCAGAACATGAAAAGGAGAATAGTGGGAGAGGGCCATGACCCAGAACTCTTCCATGTGAAGGCTGTCAGACAAGCCGAGGAGAATGAGATGTTATTAGTGGCTGTGGATTTTTTGCATAATTCCATCAGAAATAAAGCTGGGAAAACCAAGACCGAGGACAATCATGAGAGCGGCGACCACGGCTGAGAGGGCTGAACTCAGGCGTCTTCTCACTTGGGGCACTGGGCTTATTCTTCTCCTCTGAACCAGGAAAGGAATTAAATTCAACCATGTGCCTACTAGTGCATAGAGATGTGAGAAAGGGGAGCAAGAAGCAAACACTTGTCTTTTCTAGAGGGAGCTGATTGCTTTCACTCCCAGCCTTGACCTTGACATTCATAGCTACGCGGGTACGGAGGCTGTGTCTGACATTAAAGGGGGTTTGAGAGGCTCTCAGCCCACTTTCTCCTAAAACTGCCCACTGCCTCATAACTTCAGGCAGGGGCATCCGTCCCTTGTCCTTTCCCTTCTTTCCCCCAGCTGGCAGCTCAGCACATCTGATTGCATGCAGACTGTTCCCACTGGACCACCTGCCTAGCAGCATCTATTCAGAGATCCCCGGAGAAAGAGTTTTGGCTGGGCAGTGTTGGAAGGATTTATTTACTCTTTGATGTGAAAATGCTTTATCCCTGTCAGAGGTGGAACCAGGGTCTGAACCGGAGAACTCAAATACAAAATCCTCTTTTTAAGGGCTTTTAAAGCCCTTCATAACGTAGCCACCTGCCTTTCCAGGTGCTCGAACCTTATTTCCCTCTTCTCCCCCACCCCCATAAACTCCATGAGCCTTCTGTATTCCTCCTAGCCCAGGAAAATCCATCTCCCAACTCTCTGCATTTCATCCCCCTCAACCCACTCTATCCCTCTTTACCTCAGTCTTCCAGTTTCCCTGAGTTCCTTCAAGTCTCAGCTAAAATCAAACTCCTGCAGGAAGCCTTTACTGACCCTGCTAATGCAAACGCTTTCCTCCGGAGATGATTCCCTTGTGCAGGTTATCTTCCTGACGAGGCTAAGGAAAGGGGCTATTTTTGTTTTTCCTTGTGCCCTAGCACCTTAAAGAGTGACTTGTGTACTACAGTAAAAACTTAATATATGCTTCTTGACAGATTGATTGATTAAAGAGTTGTCCCATGGAAAATCCATTGGAAAGGGGCTACTGGGTCCCAAAGAGCAAAACTAGTTCAACTAGTATTGAACCGCAAGTATTGAAATTTAGGCTTACTACCAATAATGATATAATAATAATAATAATGGCATAATACCAATAATGATTACAATAATCCATGTTGAGAGCTTATCTGGTCTCCACAACAACTTTGTAAGTTTAAAGCTGTCATTTCCATTTTACAAATGGTGCAAATGAAATCAGGAAGGTAAAGAGATTGGTCTAAACTTACATAGTCAGGAACGTCTGAAGTGAAAATCAAACTCTAGTAGAATCATTGACTCCAGAATTCAAGGGAAAGGGGTCTGGTTTGGTTTGTTGACTTGTTGGCTTTACACATTTCAAAGCACTTTACACACATCCCATTGGAGCCTACTGCAATATTAGGCAGCAGGGACTGTAGGTTCTAGTGGGCCTCGGTTTCCCTGGTTGCTAAATCATGTAACTAGATGAGATGTTCTCTATCTACTGCCTAGGAAATCAGAGAACCTATGTTCAAATTCTGTCTCTGGTGAATGCAATTTCTGTGACCATGAGCAGATTAGTTGAATGGTAGCCTCAACAAGTTAGCACTCGAGTCAGTATCAGTTTCCTCATTTGTAGAATGAAGGGATTGAAATGGATTTACAGCTCCAGTTCTAGAATCTCAGGTCCATACTATGCATTTTATAAACAAGGAAATAAAGGTCAAAGAGTTGAGTGACTTCTCTAGTATTAGTAGAAGAAGCAAGATTTTAACTTGACAGCTCTCCCCCCCCCATTCTTCCCCCTCTGCCACTCTTTCTTCTTCTCTAGAAAAGTAGTTCTAGGTCTCTGTGGGATCCATGGAAATCTGGGAAAATATCCCCTTAGTACATATATGGCATAAAGTCCCAAATGGCAGTTCAGAGGCGCTTATGCTTTTGGCACATCCACTGGCCAGCAGGCCTTGAGCAACCCATTTCGGGGCTCATCTGCAGAACAATTGTGCTACCAGCAGGGAATGTCATGAGTTTTGTGAGAAATACCTTCATTAAACAAGCAAAGTGGAGTTGGAGCCTCTCAAATGTTCTGCCAATGGTAGAGCATTTTTTGAGGTGTCCTTTGGAAATCATTCTTTGCTATCGCTTTAGAAACAAAGAATCAGATCACTTTGGGCCCTTTCTATCTCTCTGGGATGCAGTAAAACCCATTGGAGATGCTAAGAGGAACAAACATTTTATCTGGAGGCTGTAGGAGAGAACCACAAGGGTCAAAGATCACCTCATGCTCATCAGAAAACATGATGGATTTTGTCTCTTCCTGTAACATATTCTCTCTCTTTCTTTTGTCACCTTCCTAACACACAGTCATTTCCTCATCTCCAGGTTGCTGCCATTTAGTAAAATACTCATTCAGTTATTAAATTAACTCAGTGCTCAGTGCCTGCTGGGGCCTGATGGGGCATGGTCAGCCAGGTTTGAAAATAGTTAATTTTCATCCTGCAATTAAAAAGGAAAAAAAAAACCTGTTTTATTTTATTTCCATCAGTTTCCCCATCCCCATGCTTGTGAGACATCGATGAGCCTAGAAATTAGTTCATGTAATTAGCTACAAACTGAGCTTTGCTCAGTCATCCAAGGAGCCTTCCTGAAGTTCTACCTCCTGCTGGAGCTTCCAAATTGATGTGGACTATAGAAAATGGGAGCAGCAACGCGGTCGAGTAGGGAGAGAGATGACCTAGGATCTTGGCTGCAAGGTTGACATTGAGCAAATTATTAGACATCTTGGTGCCCTCAGGAAATGCTTTAAGACTTTAAGGTGTACAAAAGGTGTCCATCTACTTTAGGAGACTGAGTTTCCTTACATAGAACCCAAAGCAAAACCTCTTTATGACATGAAAATCAAAGTTCTAACAACAACAGTACCCCCTCAATGCCAAATAAGCTAGGGGATTGAAGTTGGCAGAGACTGAAGTAGAAAATGAGGGAGATGGGGGAAAGAATAATACTGGACTTCCCTCCAGGTGAAATTCCCTAAGCAAAATAATGAGTGTTCTCAATGCATTTCAACTAATTTTATGAAAAGTAGGATGGTAGGAAGGAAGTCCATTTAAAAAGCAAGGAGGGAGGAAGAGAGAGAAGAAGGAAGGAAGGAAGGAAGGAAGGAAGGAAGGAAGGAAGGAAGGAAGGAAGGAAGGAAGGAAGGAAGGTAAAAAAAGAGGGAATGAACAAAGGGAGAATGAGGGAAGGGAAGAGGTAGAAATGAAGGGAAGGAAGAAGGAAGAGAGGGAAAAAGGGAAACAGAAAGGAAAAAAAAGAAAGGAGAGAAAAAGAAAGGAGAGAGGGAAGAAGTTCATTCTCCCTGTGATTTTTCACACTAATAGTATTGTCCTTTTCTGTGGCCTTTTCCTCTGATTTTTTAATTCCTTTCAAAGACCATTTTAAAAGAAAAAGCCCAGACCGGCCATGTCTTTGTTCCTCTCCAGGTTTCACTGGGGACATTCTGGGCATTCTCGACAATGTCCTAACTCACCTTCACTCTGTTCCCTTTTCAGCTCCCTTGATGTACAGTCCTCCCCCATTAGAATGTAACCTCCTTGAAAACAAGGACCGACTCTTTTTTCTGCTTATAGTCATATTCTCAGCACTTATAATAAGTACTTAACAAATATTTATTGACTTCTTGGCTCGGGATGGAAATGGTCCCATTGCTAATGAGAGACTTGTCCAGATTCCCACAATTCGGGATTAGCCACCGTGAGATTTGTTCCTATGTCTTCTGACTCTGTCTTTCTCATGTGAAAAGCTGTTGCTGGATTTCACAACCACCAGCTCCACTCATCCAAGGACACCTAAGTTCATTTTTACCAATCACTTTATAAACAATTTCAAAAACCCGACAGTGAGAGTCATTCTAAAGGCAAAGTCACAAATAGAGCACACTTGAAAAAATAACAGAGTAAAATCTGGAGATTTCATTTCTCTCCCACTGCTATTTGACTTGTTCGCACTCTGGGGCAGCCTGGGAACAACAGGAATGTGTTCTCATCAATGTTCTGAAGCATGACGAGGAATATTTTACGAAGGGTATTTTCACACACAGTGAAGCATTTGTTTTTGAGCTTTCTAAAGATGGTGCTGGCACTGGCTCCTCTGCATTCCCATGCAGTGAGAACTCACTGCTTTCTAAACCACAGGACACCAGGGTAGCACTTGCCTGCAAGTCATGTGGCAAACAACCAGGTACAAAGAGGTCATTTGGGAGGCCTGTGAAAATCACAAAGGATCTCACGGTTCACATAGGTATATGTGTAGGTATGTATATTCAGATGATTTTAGTGAGGCAGAGAAACATAATGGATAGTTTAGCCTTTAAAAGTTTGGATGATCAGAGTCCAAGTCCCAGCCTGTATCGGCTGTATGACTCTGGGGAAGTCACTTACTTCTCATTGGTCCGGCCAACTATCTCGGACTTCATATAGACAGGGAAAGGAAAATTACCTTCCTCAGGTTCCATCTGATGGCTTGATTATGCATCCCCAACCGGCCAATCTTCAATATTTGCATCACTCTTTGGTGAATATCTCTCATTGTGTCCCTGTTCAAACCTAGGGATTTGCCATCTGGGTTACTGGTTTACACTCAAGTAGGGGGTGGACTATTGTTTTCATCATTGTCAGGCTGCTTTGTTGTCTAAATTATTCAAAGACAGAGTTAAGTACTTATACTGTTCACAGAGACCCTGAGTCCATTAGAGTTAGAGCCTTCAGTGCTTTCAGCTGGAGCCATCCAAAGAGAAAAATAAGTGAGCCATACAATGTGATGCCACAGGATGGGGGTTTTTCTGTGGGTGCTGCCACCCCTCTACTAAAATGGCAGGCTGGCCAGGAGGTGGTCAAATGCCTCCCTGGATAGAGACTTCCATGCTTGGGCAGAGTCATCAGTTATAAATGAGCGTCATGGCCATGGAAGCGATGGCAAAGAGGAGGATGACAATAATGGGGATGAAGATGGTAATGGTCTCCATGACAACAGTGATGATTGACACGGGGATGACAATGGTGTTTGTGGAGATAATGAGGATGAAGGTGGTAATGAGCTCTATGACAACAGTGATGGTTGACATTATGGTGATGTCAGTGACAACAGTGATGGTCGACATTATGGTGATGTCAATGACAACAATGACATTAACTTTATGATAATGTCGGGGACAATGGTGAGTGTGGAGGTAACAGGGATGATAATAATTATGATGGTGATGATGGTGACAGGCAATGTGTCACAAAAAAGACTTACTTTAGACTCAGCTAGACAGGAGTTCGGATTCTACCTCTGACCCATACTGGCCAGGTGACACCTCTCAGTGCCCTAAGTAAATAAAACTAAGAATTGAAAAGTAGATGCTGATATGTATAAGCAAAGGCACCTGCAAGTTCTCTAAGCCAAAGAAATTCTAGATCATGGCAAAATAATAAAAGAACTGGCATTTTGGCAGTTCTTTAAGGTTTGCAAAGGGATTTATGATATTCTCTCATTTGATCCTCACCACAATCCCCTGATGTAATCTTATTATTCCTACTATTATTAGACTCAAAGCCTAATCCCAAGGTGATAAAGCCTAATATCTGAAGCAGAATTTGAATCCAAGTCCTTCTGCTTCCATAACCAGTATTCTTACCATTATTCCATGTTCATGCTTCTCTTTGAGCTGCTCCATTTCCCTATTCCAAACTTCATTCCCCATCAGAATCTAACTCTTGGCAAGGAGATACATAGGAGTGGGGCTACCAACTTGATCCTAAAACTTGATGGTTCACACATCATCATAAAAGTAAAGGCAGGTCAGTAGCCACATCTAATTAAATTAGACCATCCTAAGATGATATAGACAGGTCCTCTAAAAAAAGGTTGTTACCACCTTTGTTTTCAGACCACCTCTAAAATCCATTCCATCAGGGTATGGATTGTCCATTCTAATTCTTTTCTTGGGATTAGGAGAAATTGTCTCATTCCATCATAACCTTTGTCCCACATGGATCCAGGGGATGTGGTAGATAGGAATCTTAACTCTAAAGCCACGGAACCACTAGCCAACGGAGAGATGGCCCAGGTGGCTGCCTGTTCATTTAGGTGGGAAACCGTGAAAGTCACCTTAGCCCATTTCATGAGGAATCCTTAGCAGTGGAGGTCATTCCCAGAGTTATTCTGGTAAATGCTTACTAAGCAGCTTTCTTTATTTTATTTTTATAGCTTTTTATTTACAAAAAATATGCATGGGTAATTTTTCAATAGTAACCCTTGCAAAACCTTCTGTTCCAACTTTTCTCCTCCTTCCCTCCACCCCCCCTGAGATGGCAAGTAGTCCCATACATGTTAAATATGTTAAAGTATATGTTAAATACAATATATACATACATATCTCTACAATTATCTTGCTGCACAAGAAAAATCGGATTTAGAAAGAAGGTTAGAAATAATCCGAGAAGGAAAACGAAAATGCAAGCAGACAGTAGCAGGAGGAGTGGAAATGCTGTGTGGTGGTCCACATTAATTTCCCATAATTCCAAGCAGCTTTCTGAAAAGGTAGAATATATTTTAAAGTTTCATCTGTATTGTCAATATTTTCTCCATTATTTTAAAGTCTAGATAACCAAGAAAACATTAAACCAAGGCCCATTGGGTTTATCAGTTGGTTTATCCAGTCAGGAATAATATATGGTGAGTCAGAAAGCTAGCCATTTGTCAGTATCAATTTATCACCTCCAAAGCTTGGCCCTTGTCTGGCAACTACTGGAGGAGGGGATATTGGGCCCCTCCTGATATAAGCTATAAACTCACATAGGGGCTTCAAGAAAGGTTCGACTCTGCACCCAATGCATGAATGATGTCTACAGCCTCCCTGGAAGGTGATTCTACAGCCCCTGCTTAGCAATGGTGAGAGCAAAGTGTGGACTTGTCATAAGCAAACCTGTTTTCACAAAAATGAAGGCCAGAGCTTTTTTCTCTTTATTCTCCTGGAAAAGATTTGATTCTAAGCTAGTAATGTTGGGAGCATTTTTCATTTTTTTTTTCAAATACAAAGCAGCTTTGGATATGATTTTGGAAAACCATGAGAAAAATATAAATGAAGGCAACATTTGGACTTCAGCTGGATGGCATCGCTGAGCCTGGAGCTGAATATTAAACATGTATCCCCAGCCCCATTTCCTCTCATGATGGGAAACTGGCAGCAGCAAAACCTCTCTGCCAAGAAGAAAAATACTGAGAAGTAAAAACTCCCAGGGCATTGGAGGGGGTAGGATACAGACAAAGAGATGCATGTGTGTGTGTATCCACATGGTGGGTGGGGATGGGTCCCTCATTTCTCAGAGGGCCAGCAGCTGCTAGAGATAACATAAATTGGTGCTAGTCAAGGGAAACTCAGTTTCTGGCAGCAAATGACTTTTCTCTACAGTTTCAGATGTATATGGGAAGAGGAGAGAATTGTATGTTTTGGGGGGAGTTTGAAAAGAATCCTAAAGTAAAGGAAAATAAGTCATGAAGAAAATATTGCAAAAATGGTAAGGATGTTTAAAGAGCTATGTTGAGGAGTTAATCAGAGTGTTATGGAGAGCGTCACAGAAGGAATGCTGGATCTGGGAATTACTTAGTGGACACATGGTTTGGGATAATCATGATAATAGCTTACACTGATATAATCACTTAGAATTACAAAGTATTGGCCCCATGATTCTGGGGATAGAGAGATTGTACCATCTGCAGGACTTTCTCCTATTGCCATCATGGAGTCCATCATCATCAAGTCCTATCAGCTCTCTGGGCTTCAATTTCCTTCTCTACAAAAGAAAGGATGGGGCTAATTGATCTCTAAATCTCTCTCATTCACTAATTTATTTATAACTCACCTTTCTCCCAATTAATATAGAGGCTAGCCACTTCCCCTTAGGGGTACCTTGTATCTAAACTATATGTATCTTTTTCTTTTTTTAAAAGTATATTTTTATTTATTGAAATTGTATCAACAAATATACCTCTCTTGAATATATGTTGAATATACATATTGACTACCCCATTAGACTCTAAACTCGTTGAGATTAAAGATTGTTTCTCTCCGTGTCTCTGTCTCTGTCTCTCTCCTCCAGCACTTATTATAAGCCTGGCACATAAAAGGTGCTTTAAAAATGCAAGTTGCCTGAAATGGAATATCCACCATTGTAGCCGGCCCTGAGAATATAAAGATAAATCCCCAAATCGGATCTTGCTTTCAATGAGTTGACATTCTATTGGATTATTTGCCTTTTTGTCTGGATATTCCATGACTGTAGCTGAAGACATGACAGAAGGGAAGGTTCTGTTTTACACAGTTTTGATGAGTGTCATGATAGGAAGAATGAACTGGGATGGACCAGATTTGCAAAGTGACATTAACTGGTGGGAGGTGATGGGTAGAACTGGTCAATTGATAGGAAGAGACAAATGAAATCACCTGTATATACTTTGCTTAATCATCTTTTCCTGATCACAGTAAGTTTATAATTTTATTCTCAGAAAAAAATTTACCTTCCTAACCTTTTAAAAGTCATTATTGTGATTTATCAAGGTGGAACTAGTCAGGAGCCAAATCTTGGACCTTCAAATCTGTTATTAAATAGAAAACTCTCAGAATTGCACAGAACTAATAAGAATACCACCACCTAACATTTATATAATGCTTACTATATGCTAGATATTGTGCTAAACACTTTACATTTATTATCATATTTGATCCTCACAATAACACTGGGAGGTAGATGATATTATTATCCTCATCTTACAGATGAGAAAATTGAGGTAAAAAGGTTAACTGTCTTGTCTAGAGTCACACAGCTAATAAATGTCTGAGGCTAGATTTCTAAAAAGGGCTTCCTGACACCAAAGCCAGTTTTCTATTCATTTGTCTCCTAGCTGCCTTCAGTGGTAGTTGTACTACCATTTGACTGTAGGATTTTACCATAGATGGTATTTCCATGAAATTTTTAGCTGGAAGGTGTAGTAGACAGTCAGTTAACAAACATTTATGGAGCATCAACTGTGTGCCAGGCACTGTGCTGAGCACTAGGGACACAAAGAAAAACAAAAGATAGTCCCTGCTCTTGAGGAACTTAGCATTCTAAAGAGAAGATGATATTTGGACAACTGCATATAAACATGATGAAGATAACATATCTTGAGGAAGGATTAACAGTGGAAATGCACACAGATGAAGAGGAATAGGGTTAGGTATCCTGGAGAAGGTGCAATGTTTAGTGACAGCCAGTCATCTTAGGCAAAAGGCACTCTGCCTGTACGAAGGCAGAAAGCATTAAATGGTCCAACACTATCAGGATATTGGACAAATCCCTTGGGAAAGATGCGTAAAAGAAAATAAACAAGAATGGTACAAGACAAAAAGATGTAGAGAAGATAGCTGAGATAAGAGACATCAAAATGGAGTTTGTATTGTCAAATGCTCCCTTCTTCTAGTCGCTGTCCCAAAGGACAGCTTTTCACATGGGAAGCCGAAAAGCGTCCTGACTTGGCCTACATCCTTCCAGGTTTCCATGGCTCTGAGATTTCATCCATGGGGATCGTTCCTCTGACAGCAGAGATCACAACTTCTTCATGGACCTGTAGTCAAGGAAAAAGTCAAATCTAAGCCTCCTGGCTCTTTCCATTGACGTTCCCAGACTTTTAAGAGTAGCCTCATTCCAGTGAGCTCCTCCTATTCCTTGGGGTAAAAATGTGCTGAAAGTGCCATTTCTTTGGATCACTCTATCCTGGGGAAGACAAAAGCAGCATGCCCATTAAGCACAAAGCCATCTGTAACATATGGCATCCGGAAAAATGAATTCCCCAGGAAGGCAGTTGAGTCTGGGAGTGACCTCCAAGGCTGGACTTCTGGTCCCCTGGGCTGATCTTCAAGGGCATTTGACTGAAAGGATCCTAAAGAGATGACAGCCCGGGTCCCAGCTTTTTTGGAGCTGCTTCATGCCCTGCTTGATCTTGCTGGTTCCACAGGGGCAGCTTGTTTTTTCTGTCTTTGTTATGTTAACAAGGATTTGATGTCAAAGAACAAAGTCTCCTCTCTTCTCTCCTGTTAAATACCTCCCATCATCCGGAGCAAGAGTCAGACCCAGAATTGGAGCTTTGCTTACAGACTTCTGTCCATTCCCTGGAGCTCTAAAGTGTGTGTGTGTGTGTGTGTGTGTGTGTGTATGTGTGCATGTCTGTCATGTGCACTTTTGTGTGTGTGTATTGTGCATGTGTGTGTACACATGTGTTTTGAGTGTGCTTATATGTGTACACATGTCTACGTGTACTTCTCCCATTTCCGGCAAATGCCTGGATTTGGAGACTTTTCAGATTCACATTTTGCCTCTGACACTTCTCACCATGTGGCCTGAGCAGTCATGTCACTTGTAGGACACTCAGTCTTCTCATATTCAGTGGGGTCAGGGTTCTTGTAGTTCCCTCTCAGAAGTTTTAGATTATGGGGCCCACTCGGAGAAGAGAGGTCTATAAAGCACTTGGCAAATTGTAAAGCACAGTGGAAAGTCAATGTCTTGCAAGGGGTGAAGGGGGAACATTTTCCACTAGTTTTTCTCTAGAAAGGATAAAGTCCAAGACTCTGCATAAAGCAGGGCTAGGAAGCGAGTGCAGAATAACCTCATTCAAGGCTCCACGACCTTGAAATCTGCTTTCTTTACGTTTCCATCTTTTTATTTACTTGGAATGTTTCTCTAAGATGTTAGGGCTGTGCTCTACTTAACTTACCCTTTTCAAGAGAGAAATGGAAGTGAAGTCAAGTGACTGGAGGACCTGGGAACTGGTGCATTCATTTATCTCTTACATGTGGTTTTTCCTGACTCCCCCAGCCCATGCTACCTAACTTTGTCAATGTGCAAATTCTCTAGAGACATGGGAGGGGGTGTCTGGGGCTGGTGCCTTGGGGACCTGGACCACTCCTAGAGAGATAGTTTCTGACTTAGCATTGAAGGACTTGCACTTTGGAATGGTACAACGTCTTCTCTCCTTGGTCCATATGTCTTGGGTTTCCAGATTATAAAACAATTTCTCTATTTAGTCTCCCAATCCCATGCCAAGGGGCACAGGGAGAATCACGATGTCAGAGTTTTAACCTCTAAGCAGGAAAATGGCCCACTCATCCAAATTTAAAAGGAGGGACTCCACCCTCTCGATTTCTGTTCCCTTCTTTCTAGAACTTGTGGAGTCCTCTCTCAGATTCCTTTGAATGGGCTAGAAAGTTGGTACTATTTCCCCCCAGGCAATGAGTGGTCAAATAGCAATGCCAACATGTGGAAACTTGCGAATTCTAGAAGTTAAGTAGTCCTGGGACTGGCTGTCCAGCAAATTGTCTGGATGATGAACCCAAGACATGTCCTGGTGTTACAGAGGATATAAACCTTGTTGAAGCTCTTTAGGCAGGGCAGAGCTGAAATGAAGGTAGAATGCTCATTTAGCAGGCCATAACATGTTTGGTGTTTAAAAGAGTGGCCTCCCGAGAGGGTATAATAGAAGTTATAACATAGTGTTTATCATTTTAATATATGTCCATATGCAGTCATGAAACTGTTATGTTCTAAGTACATCTTTTATAGAAATAAACTGCCATACTAATTCTGGCCAACTTTGTTTCTTGAGTACCTTTCCAGAGGGACCCTTGTGAGCTGACCCATTCCACTTGTCAGTGATGAAAAGAACCATCTACACCCAGAGAGAGAACCGTGGGACCAGAGTGTGGAACACAATACAGAATTCTCACTCTCTCTGTTGTTGTTTGCTTGCATTTTGTTTTCTTTCTCAGTTTTTCTTTTTCTTCCTTCTTGATCTGATTTTTCTTGTGCAGTCAGATAACTGTATAAATATGTATATATATATTGGATTTAACATGCATTTCAACATATTTAACATATATTGGACTACCTGCCATCTAGGGGAGGGGTGGGGGAAAGGAGGGGAAAATTTGGAATAGGTTTTGCAAGGGTCAAGATTGGAAAAAATTACCCATGCATAGGCTCTGTAAATAAAAAGCCTTAATAATAATATAAAAAGAAAGAAACTCCAGCCAGGCATGAGCTATTCAAGTTTTTTTCATGCCTCCACTCATCAGAAATTTTAGTTGAGAAGAAAAACAAACATGTGGAAGAAAGGAAAGGAGGGATGGAGGGAGAGAGAGAGAGGGAAGGAGGGAGGGAGGAAGGAAGGAAGTAAGTTTACAAATTGAGTGGGACTGAATAGTGCACAATTACCATGACCAACATATGAAAAAAATGCTTTGAACCATTATTATTTAGAGAAATACAAATTAAAATAACTTTGAGGCACCATTTAATAATTATCAGATTGGCTAATAGGACAGAATAGAAAAACAATGAATTTTGGAGAAGATGTAGGAAAATTAAGCACTAATATATATGAACTGATCCAAATATTCTGGACAGCAATTTGGAACTATGCCCAAAGGAAATCAAGCATGCCCTTTGATCCACCAATACCACTACTATTATCCCAAAGAGATCATTAAAAGGGGGAAAGAGAAAAGGATTTGTCTGTATAAAAAATATTTATGGCAATCTTCTTTTTGTGGAGACAAAGAATTAGAAAGAATTAGAAATTGGCAGGATGCCCATCATCTGGAGGAATGATTGAACAAGTTGTGGCATATAAATATATTGGATTATACTTTAACATATTTAACATGTATTGGTCATCCTGCCCTCAGGGGGAGGGAGTGGGGGGAAGGAGGAGAAAAATTGGAACAAAAGGTTTGGTAATTGTTAATGCTGTAAAATTACCCATGCATATAACCCATAAATAAAAAGCTATAATATAAAATAAATAAATAAATATATTGGAATACTATTGTGCTATTAAAAGAAAATGATGAGCAGGTGGATTTCAGAAAAACCTGGAAAGACTTATACAAACTGCAGAGTGCAGTGAACAGAACCAGGAGAACATCATATGTAGTAACAGCAACAATGATCAACTATGAATGACTTAGCTTTTTTCAGCAATACATGATCTGAGACATTTCCAACACTCGTGACAGCAAATGCTATCCACATCCAGAGAAAGAACTAATGTAGTCTGAAGACAGATCAAAGCAGACTATGTTTGGTCTTTGTTGTTGTTATGGTGGTTTCTTTTTGCTATGTTGTTTTTCTTTCTCAACATAACTAATGTAGAAATATGTTTTACCTCATTGTAAATGTAGAACTATATCAGTCTGTTTGCTGTCTTGGGGAGTGAAGAGGAAATGGAGGAAGGGAGAAAAATTTGCAAATCAAAATCTTTTAAAAAATGAATGTTTAAAAATTGTCTTTACTTGTAATTGGAAAAAATAATATAGTGTTAATTTTTTAAAATTTATAAATTACCACGACTGGGCCTGGCCCTGAAACAGAGATGAAAAATCCCCCTTCTTTCCCTCCCTCCCTCTTTCCCCCTCTCTCCCTTCCTCCTTCCCTCCCTCCCTCCTTTCCTTCCTTCCAAACTTTTGTTTTTCTTCTCAACTAAAATTTCTGATGAGTGGAGACATGAGAAAATGTCCCCACTTCTTTACAGGGATCATTGGATCATAGACTTAAGAGTTGGAAGGGACTAATCCAATCTTCTTCCTTTCAACTTTGGGTTTTATTATTATTATTATTTATGAGGTCTATGGAGAGGGCATTTCTTGTTCAAGGTCACACAAGCAATACATAGAAGATCTGGAATCCAAACCCAAATCCTTCTGACTCCAAACTCAGTATTTTTTCTTCTGGGACACATTGAGAACACTGATATGAAACACTGTATATACTCTCAGACTCAGATTATGCCATCCCTGTCTCCCTATCCCTACTTGTGACAAGTATAATAGGATCTGGTGGACTCATGAGTACATTAACATGCTTCAAAGTAGTAAATTCTCCAAGAAATTCTCCAGAAAGCTTATTTTTAGAATTGTGATGGAAATGTCTTGGAGAGATTCTGGATCATGTGTAGACATTCTGCAACTAGTTCTGGTTATCTTGCCATGTAATAAATAAGAGGCTCCTGTAGAGACATAAAAAAAAACAAAAACAAAAAACCCTAGTGTCTCCAATTGATAAATGGTCAAAGGAAATGAACAGAAAATTTTCAGATAATGAAATTAAAGCCAACTATAGTCATATGAAAAATATTCTAAGGGCAGCTAGGTGATGCAATGAATAGAGCACCAGCCCTGAAGTCAGGAGGACCTGAGTTCACATCTGGCCTCAGACACTCAACACTTCCTAGCTGGGTGACCCAGGGCAAGTCACTTAATCCCAATCGTCTCAGCAAAAAAATGTTCTAAATCCCTATTGATTACAGAAATGCAAATTAAAACACCCCTGAGGTACCACCTCATACCTCTTAGATTTGCCAAGATGACAGGAAAAGATAATGATAAATATTGGAGGAGATGCGGGAAAATTGGGACCTTGATGCATTGTTGGTGAGGTTGCAAAATGATCCAACCATTCTGGAGAACAATCTGGAACTATGCCCAAAGGGCCATAAAACTGTGCATACCCTTTGATCCGGCAGCGCCATTATTGGGTCTGTTTCCCAAGGAAATCATAAAGGAGAGAAAAGGACCCACATGTGTAAAAAAAAAAAAAGGCTCATAACAGCTCTTTTTGTGGTAGCAAACAAGTGGAAAATGAGTAGATACCCATGAATGGTAATGGAATATTATTGTTCTATAAAAATGATGAACAAGCTGATTTTAGAAAGGCTTGGAGAGAGTAACATGAACTGATGCTGAGCAAAACAAACAGAACCAAGAATACGTGGTACACAGTAACAGCAAGAAAGTATAAGGATCAACTATGAACTATTTGGTTCTTCTCAGTGGTTCAGTGATCCAAGACAGTCCCATAAACTTTGGATAGAAAATGCCATCTGAACCCAGAAAAGGAAGTAAGGAAACTGAATGTAAATCAACACATGCTATGTCCACTTCTTTTTTCCTTTTTTCCCTCTTTTGTGGTTTTTCCCTTTTGTTCTGATTTTTCTCTCCCGATATGATTCATGAAGAAATGAGTATTTAAAAAGTTAATATATATGTATCACCAGAAAAATGTATTAAAAAAAAACTAATGGCCAATACCTGAGCCATTTGGGAGGGCTCTCCTCTCTTAGTTTGACTCTTTTTTGCCTCTGTATTTCTTCTTTCCTGTTTTAAGCAAAAAGATTGTAGAATCTTATGAGTATTGAAAGGTAAGGAGAGCAAGCATCCTGAGGAGCCCCATATTTCAGTTTTGTAGCCAGCTTGGTATCAATGCCCCAAGGTGCAAATAGTGGCCTTTGAGAGTGATATTCAAAATTTATTCCACTTGCACTGGAGATTTCTGGAAGACATTTCACATATGGACATGAACTTTGTGCTGTCAATGCTAGGGAAAAGCTAAGCTAAGTTTGACCCTACTCTACATGGAGATCAAAGTGAACTGGAAAATTATGTGGGCAGTCAGCTGGAACAGTGAATAGAGTATCAGACCTGGACTCAGCTATTTACAAGCTGGGTGACCCTCGGCAAGCTACTTAACCCTGTTGCCCTCAGTTTCCTCATTTGTCAAATGAGCTAGAGAGGGAAATGGCAAATGACTCCAGTGTCTTTGCCAAGAAAGATCCAAATTGTTAATAAAGAATCAGACATGATTGAAAATAACTGAACAACACACAGAGAAGCTTGTACTTTGCTTATAATTTTGTATATCTTCAAAGCAAACATTTCTTTGTAAGAGTTAATTTATGTTAAATGACTAAATGGAATTGGGTGCTAGTTATAGGCACCTAACAGTAGGGAGGAACACAACCTGTGAAGGTTTAGTAGCATGGGTTAGTAGCATGAAAGAAATAGCATAAAAGACAACCTTAGAGTTCCAAATAGATCCCTGGCCTGGGTAACTGTCCTGGCTTAGGATGAGTGAGCAGAGCAAACTCATTATCTAAATCATAGTCACTTAAGTAGTAAAGGTCAGAGGGGGACCTATTTGGAAATCAATTAATCATTAAGCATATAGTAAGTGTCCACTAAGCATCAGTGCCATGCTCAGTGCTGGAGAAGCAGAAGAAGAAAACAAAAAGGAAATAGAGGTTATATGGCACAGAACTTGGAGTCAGGAGGTTCTGAGTTCAAATGTTGCCTCAGACATTAGCAAGGTGACCCCAGTTAAGTGTCAGTCAACTCATCTATAAAATGAAGGAACTGGATGAGATAACCTCTAAAGTCCTTTCTAGCTATAAATCTATTGCTCCATGATTCTATGGTGTTGGAAAAAGAGGATACCTTAGATACTTAACATTATATATAGTGCTTCAAGGTTGCTAATTATGGCATCTTATTCGATCTTAAGTGCAACTCTGTGATGGAGGTGCTGTGATGTAGGTCTTAATTGACAAATGAGCACATTGAGACAGAAAATGTAAATGACTTGCCTAGGATCATACAGTCAGAAGGAATCTGAGGAAAGCCAAGAAATAGAGTCTCAAAGTGACCAGAAGCTGTATGTCCAAAGCATACCTAAAAAGAACCTCTGCTCCAAGCCCTCCCTCCCTCCCTTGTCATCTGGTCTTTGCTAAAGATCCCTAGTGGGAGGGGGAGGTGCTGGGGGAATCACTTGGGGGAAAACAGCTCATTCCACCTGGAGACAACTTTCACTGAAAGGAAGGTTTTTCCCAACTCTAGTCCAGTAACAAAGTCAGCGTTGGCTTTATAGACACTTCTCCAAGAATTATTCATCCCTGAAGGTACCTTGGAGAGTGTCTAGCCCCTGAAGTCTTATTTTATTGGAAGGGCAGAGAGCCAGGAGCAGGGCAGTGGTTCACTGAGGGACACATAGGTAATAAATGGGTCAGTTTCCACACACTTGTAAAGTGGATTCGTAATATGTGACATGTGCTAACTTTGAGAGACAAAGGCTAACAAAGTGTGTCTGTGAATGGTCAAGATCTTGGCAGCAAGATGCTCTAAGCTTTCAGTAAATCATTCCTTCTGGCTGATGTAGGAATCATTTCCTGTAGTGGCTGTAATTTACTGAAAGGATTGAATATGTCCTTTCTTTTCTTTCCCATCACCTCCAGACTTCTCAGAATCATCTTTCTCTCATTCTCTTTTTCATCTCTTGTGCTCCAGATTTCTCCCTATGATCCCTATGATCTCCCTATGATCAACCCTTGATCTCCCCATTCCTAGGACTCTGCTCCACCAATTACTTCCTCCCCCACTCAAATACATCTTCCAACTCTTCCTCTCCCCATTGGCTTTTTCCCATTTGTCCACAAACTTTCAATTCAATTCAATGAAGAATTATTTCAACAACTCGCATGCTCAGGCCTTACCAACACTAAAAAGATTTACTTTGACACTCTTCTTGAGCTATTATCTTCGTTCTCACCTGTTTTCTATGTTGAAAAAGTATTTCTACCTCAGCCCCTACCTCCTGACCATCCACTTAATACCTGAATCATGTAAAACATGACTTTCTAGTCTGAGTCCTCAGCTGAAACTGTCCTTTCAAGGACCTTGATGACTACCTCACATTCATGTTATCTCCCTAATAGAGTGTAAGCTCCATGAGAGCAGGGAGGCTTTCATTTTTTCTTTGTGTTTCTCAACTCCAGAGTGGTCCCTGACATCACAGCATGGTGTTTAGTGTGCTAAACTTAGAATCAAGAAGATGTGTTTGAACTCTTTATTATTCACTAACTAGATGATCCAAGGTATATCATTCAGCCACTTTAAACCTCACTTGTTGGATGTGTTCATTGACCTTTAAGCTTCTGTTAGCTTTAAATCTTCGATCCTACTTGTTATTTGATCCTTATTTTTTTTCCCAGCACAAGATTTAATTAGTGTTACTCTATAGCAACAAAATATGGAACTCCACTGCCGAGGAAGATGCAATGAACGTCAAAAAGAGACAAAGAACATGGCAGATAACTACCAATGAGGAACCCTGAAGGATGTCACCAAAGTATTATGGGATAAGAAAAAAGGATAGATTAGTCACATAGCAAGAATGAGATGAGAGGTGGACAATCAGAGCACTTCACTGCCATACTCTTTATGTAGAGAACATCAAAGCAAGCCTCCAAAATTTCAAGTGGAACCCTTAAGATAAATTTTGGAAGGACAAGGACCAGAGTCACTTAGGATGGGCAGCAGGAAGTGAAAGGCTTTGAAGTCTTGGAAATACCTCCTAAATTGATAAATTGATCATATTTTCATCAAAGTACTTGGCCAAGTAATAATACCCAAACCCAAGGGGCTTTCCTCTCTAGATCTCATCCTCTTTGATCCTCTTGTAATGTTTAAGACTGTTGACTATGTTCTTCCACTTCTCCTTTTTCTAGGATTGTTCCTCCCTTCGGCTCAGAGATCTATCACTCCCTCATTTCTCTTCCTATTTTCATCTGCTTCTTTAGTCCTTTTGGCTGCCTCCTCCTCTTGACTCCTTAATGTTAAGAGTGCACCAAGTTCTAGCTTGAATCCTCATTGATTTTTTCCTACCCTTCACATCCCCCCTTTTCAGCTCATTCTCTTTCAAATTGTTCAACTTTCACTTCAGTATAGATCCTTCCCTCCCCTCATCTCCCAGTCTCCACAACTGAATCTCCAATTACCTATGGGATAGCTCTACCTAGATATCCCATTAACATCTCAATCTCAACAGAGAATTACAGGACCAAAGATTTTGAGGAGGTTGTGACCTGAGAGGTCACAATCTGAGCCCCCTCTTTTACACATGAGGAACCTGAGATTCAAAAAATGGAAGTGATCTGGACAAGGTGACATGGCCAGGATTCCAAACAGGATGTCTGACTTAAATCCAACTCCCCTTTAACTGCATTGTATTGATTACATAGGAACCTATCATATATTTTCCTGCTCCTTCCAATGTAACAACCAATCCAGTTTTGTGGGTACAAATTCCACAGCTTGGGAGAGGAACAATAAAAAAAATAACAACAGTACTGTTCAACTTGATAATAATAATAAAAATAACAAAGAATAATAAAGAAACAACAAAGATAATCTGAAAGATCTCTGGAGCACAGATACACAAAGTCAGCAGAGAAGGGTCAAATAAATGATTTGTGGAAATGGAGGGGTCTCTGTTGGTAATCCAGGACCGGGTTACCACACCAAATGTTTAGAAGAAATTTCCTTAAAAAGACCAGATCTAGTAAATAATGTGCATTATGCAAATGATTGAAATTGGGCCATATCCGTGAAGGCTGCGACAATCTCGACTCCACCAAACCCCTAGCAAAATAAAACCCATTGGCTCCTATCAGAAGCAGCTACTCTTTAAGGAACATTAGATGGTAAACCCCTAAACCACAAACATAGATCTCAAACCTTCCTGGGAACCTCAACTAACAAAGTGAAGTAGAACTAAGGCACCATCATCGAGCCAACTGTTGCCCATAATTCTCAGAGAGACCATCAACACTTAAAAGAGAGAGAGAACACTTTAATAGATATCATCTGTCCCAGTGCTCAATTAGCAAGCCACATAGAATAAAATCTGAAAAATACGCTTATCTGCCGAGGACGTGGAAATCTGGTGAGGGTCGTGAGGCAGAGGGTCATGTTTGCTGCTGGACGCTCGAGGTTCCTTTCAGTAAATGGACAAAAGGTGAGCTGACGTCCTAATACTGGTACTAATGGCCAAGAACTCTTACTTTAGCCATCTGTCTGTGCCGTTGGCTAAAGAAAATGAAATAGAAAAGAACAATAGCAACTTTGTGACTTGTCCCAGGACTGCTTTTCTTTTAAAATGAGAAAAAAATGAGTTGAATAAGATAATATCTGCATCTATACATATCCATACACATATCTATACATACACATATACATTTATCTACACACATATATATCCACATACATGTCTACACACATGTATGCACACACTGATCTACACATATATATACACACATGCATCCACTCCCCGACTTATCTACACACATATATATACACACATGTATATATAATATACACTTATCTACATACATATATATACAAACATATCTATATATACGCACATCCACACATATATATACACACTTATCTGCACACACATATTCCCACACATCCCCACACATGTATACACTCATACACATGTATATCTACACGCACATCCACACACACGATATGCATACATCCGTCTATCTTTGTTGGCCCAACTTTTCTCTTCCTCCCTTTCAGAACCAGGGAAGGAAGGGGCTTGGTGACTCTGCTCCAGTCCCTCCCTGAGCATAAGGGAGGGGTTTTTACTCTTGCCTTTGTACCCCTGGTGCCCAGTACTTGGTCCACGGGGGCTCTTCAGACCTCTTTACTGAAGTGCTTCCCTGTGGATACGTATGTTTAGCTGTGACTGATGCAGGAAGTTTCCTGGCTTGACCACATCTGGGTGTAACAGTGTCTGTTGCTCTTACTTTCTCAATGTGTGGAGGAGGAGGGTAGAGGGAGGAGGGCAGTGGAGGGAAAGAAGGAGAAGGAGGGAGGAGGGGGAAGAAGAGAATTGAGAACTTAAAATAAAATTGACTTAAAAGACATGAAAAAGGTTTAATTCCTGAGACTTTTTTTTAGTCATCTGGGGTTTAGCAAAACATTCTATGTACTTTCTCCCTTTTTCCCAGAGCACGGATCTAACAAAAGAGTTTGTATCTTCCTGAAGAGAGGAAATTTCACTTTTCAATGATACTGCGAACACACCCAAGTGCAGATAAAAATCCTATTACAGAGAAGCCATCCCGGGGAAGGTTATGGATAATGAGCCTAATTCTGTGCCCTGGCGGGAGGCAGAGGTCCAGAGCTTGCTATACAAGGTGCGAAGATCACAGCCTCTATCCTCACAAATGGCACCGTCCAACGGGGGCCTTGCAACCCCATGGAGGGGAGTTTTCTGTCCCTAAGAATACAGATCTCTGTGAGACAGAAGGTCACCACCCCCACTCTCCTCTCCTCAGCTCTGGCCTCAACTCTCCTGCCTGTTTCTCATCACCGCTGGCTCCAGGGGCTATTTCTTTTATTCCTCCTGTTCTGGAAAATGCTCTGCCATGAATCAACCTGGATTTCAGTAACTTGGGGATCTTGTCTGGACGATTGTCCCTCTCCATCACGAAAGCTCTGACTGACTTGCTAGCGGGGAAGAGAAGGGGCTTTGTTCTTCACAGCATCATTCTTCTCCCATGGAGCAGAAAGCCAATGGGAGCAAGTGAGTGAGTGTGTCTGAAGTGCCGGACCCTGTGCTAGGCACAGAGACAACAAAGGAAAACAGTCGGATGGAACCAGAGAGTCACCGAGGTTCCTTCTTTCCTATAATTCTGAGATGGATGAAGAGAAAAATTGTTCAGACAAAACAGAGAATTTAACTTTAAAAAGTCAATAACAGATTTCTAGATTGCAATCTGTGGCTTCCAGGCAAAACATAACGTGCTCCCGTTTTTTAAAAATGTCCTCGGCAGAAGGATATAAACACATCCTGGGGGGCTCGAGGCAGAGATGTATCCTCAGCTGGGACAGCAGATACTTCCTGAATCCACTCACCGTAACCAAACAGTGGGAAGTATTTCCCCCAGATTTTTATTTTGACTTAAATGTACAAAGTGTGACTAGGACATGGAAAAATAGGAAGCAATAGCTGTTAGAAAGGTAAACCCCATCCCGTTCTCTCTCCTATACAGGGACCCCCAAGCCCTCCTGGGGTTTCAGTTGCATCCTGTCCGTGTGAGGGCCCAGTGACAAACTGCCTGTTCCAGACTCGCGAAGGAAGGGGCCTTCTCTCCTGCCCCATGTGGCCCCATGTGTGCCATAGAGCCCAGGAGGCTCTGCCGGGAGCACCTGCCAAGGAGAGGGGGAGGAGGGAGCCCATGAGGCTGCTACCCCTCCCTCTCACACCTCGATTTCTCTGTCTGCTCCCCTCAGCCTCTAATGGCCCTTTGTGGTAACAGTTCAGGGATGATCTTTTCAGAATTATTCATTCCCGGCAGCTTTCCCCCTTGGGTTTGGCAAGAGTCAAGCGCAGCCGGACTTCGAATAACAGCGTTCCAGGATGCTGGCCCGGCTGAAGCCGTGGGATGGGGGAAGTGAGCGGCCACTGGCTCCCCGCAGGGACCTCGGGCCTTCAAAGCGATGGATGGATGTCAACGGCTGCCAACTTCCGGCCACTTAAGGAGGAAGGAGCTTGGCGAGAAGAAAAATATTTCCACTGTGACTGACCGCTGGGCTTTTTTTCTTTTTTTAATGCTTCCTGCTAATGGCTGATAGTTCACCTTAGGTCATAAGTAGTGTTTTCTCCTTCTTATTAGTCCCACCTCAGGTATTGGGCAGTAAATGGGATATTCCGGGAATTTAATTTCTTTTAATATGAGAAAAATATTCCATCTGGAGCCCTTCCATCTTCTGGTAAATCGATGCCCCCAGGAGAACCGCAAGCTGAAGGCATTCACTAAAGGAGGTACAGGAGGTCTGGAAGGCTTTGGGGGACAGAAGGAGGCAACAGGATTCTAGGAGGGTGAGGAGACCCCAGGCTGGCTCTTCTTGAAGCCCCTGTGCAGGTCTGCCTCCCTTAAATCCGATTCGCTTGGAAGTCAGCACCCCGGTGAGGTCTGAGATCCTCCTGGAGAATGAAGGATGAACAACAACGTTTGTCACAACCTGGGAATCATTTGCCCTTAGGGAATTGTCACTCACTTTCCATCATTCTGTGGTCTCCTCAAGTGGATTTCCTTTCTGCTCCTCTTATGTGACGTTTCATTGCCCCCCTCTGAGCTTTTGCCCAGGTTGTTCTCAATGCCCAAATTGCCTTCTTTGATCCCTACCTCCTGCTTCTCTTACAAGGGGCTCAGCTCAAGGACCACCTCTTACCTAAGACTTCCCATGAGATCTCTTCAGAAAATCTATCTTGGGTCTGTTTTGCATATAATTATCTGAGTACATGTTTTCCCTTCAGATAGAAGGTAAGTTCCTTGAGGGGAGGGAATGTTTCACTTCTGTCTTTGCATCCCCAGCACCTAGTACAGGTCTAGAACGTCTAGCATTAACAAATGCTTGTTAACTGACTGATTGATTGATTTTTTACTCTAAGGCCAGGATTCTGTTCATTACAACAATAGTTTATTATGTGGATGTGTACTCCAGACACTGTATTCTTGGATTCTTGAAATCTCTTTATCTAATTTTATCTTCTGAAGGTGTGTGTATGTGTGTGAGAGAGAGAGAGAGAGAGACAGAGAGACAGAGAGACAGAGAGACAGAGACAGAGAGACACAGAAAAACACACAGAGAGAGACAGAGAGACACAGAGAGAGAGAGGTTGCACAGAAGCAAGAAATGTCTTTGATAATCCCCGACTCTCTTCAAACCACATGACACTAGTTGGAAACAAAAATGATGGGGGTGAGGTGAGGGGCAAGGGAGGATTACAGAGACCCTGCTGTCTCCTATTCATGGGATAGAGAGGAAGAACATATGGACCACAGTCCCTAATTACCCTGCCTGCTTCCTCTTGCTGGTGACGCCAAGGGACACGTAGCCTGGTTCGTCAGCCAAAAATTCCAGTAGCCTGGCGCTCACGATTCACTGGTTTTCTACCTACTTGGCCAGATCCTTTTCCAGGACCTTGGACCCACATCAGAAATCATGTGTGGGGAGTCTGAGAAGCATAAACCATGTCTGATGGGCACATAATACACTGCCTGGATCTTGGTTTTCTTTTTTAATGCTTCATTTGCCTGTGATGTTATAGCTCCAAAGAGCTGATTGCACTTCTTGGATCAAAATCTGCTCTTCGTGGCTTGTGACGGTCACTGGCCCTAGTGGGGATGGCTGCCCGGTCATCTCGGCTCACCGACTTTGAGATGCCTGGGACTGACGACCATGAAACAGTCCGGGTATCACGTCTTGGCAGAAACCAAAGGATTGGTTTGGATCTGGGACATCAGAGTAGAGCAGTCGTGTTCCCCCCCACCCCCATCAGCTTATTGTTTTCCCTTTTAACCAGATGGGGGTTCTTAAGCTGAGGATCACAAACTTGGTTTTTATGCTTTGATAACCATCTTTTGATAGGATTAGTTTCCTTTGGGGTCTTTGTATTTTATTGTATATATTTAGTTATCCTGAGAATGGATCCACAAGCTTCACCAGATTACCCCAGAAATCCACAAAGGACCCTTAAAAAGTAACAACCCCTGCTTTAGCTAGAGGATGAAAGCTCTGTAACAGCTAGAAGATTGGAAAGCTGTGGGCTCTCCCTGAACCCCAAACTCTGCCCAATGTTATTAAAAATTGGTTCAAGTATATTTCTACCATGTTTAACATATATTGGATTACTTGCCATCTAGGGTAGGAGATAGGGAAAGGGGAGGGAGATTGGGAACACAAGATTTTGAAGAGGTTAATGTTGAAAAATCACACATACATATGTTTTGGAAAGAAAAAGCTTTAAATTAAATTTTAAAAAATTAAAAATTAGTCTAAAACACAGAGTGTCAGAAGTGGATCCCAATCAGCACCTGATCAATGGTCTGCTCGCTATCTCCCAACCAGTCATCACACAGCCTTTGATTGAAGTCCTTCGAAGAGGGGGAGCTATCACTTTCCACTTTCCTTCCCAATACCTGATTCTTGGGACAATTTTCTCTTACTTAGTTCACCTCAGTTGCTTGTATGTGACTGCCACTCACTACCCTTAGTTCTGGCCTTGGGATTCCTATGAGCAGTCTTCCTTCCCCACTCTGAGCCTTCTCTTTTCCAGACCAAACAGTCCCCATTCCCTCAGCTGATCCTCCTTGTGCCTTCAAGGACTCTTCCTGGACCTCTGGCCCAGTTGCCTCCTCTGAATTTGCCTCATTTCATCCAAGTTCTTTCCCAAAGGTGACTCCTAGAACTGGACACTATCTCTCACAGACTCAGAGTACAGGAGGACTGTCACCTCCTTCTTTCTGGAGGCGTGCTCCTCATGGAGACCGAAATCAGGTTAATCTTCTTGGATGTTGTGTCATGCAGCCCACATGGCTTAAAAGAAATGCTCTAGCTCTAGACTGTACGCCTCTGCAGGGTCCCCAAAACAGTTCCCTTCAGAACCTTCTCTTTTTTGTGAAATGGAAGGATTCCTCTTTCCAGAAAAAGTGGCTCTGACCCTGGAATCACGCATATCCTAGATTGATCTGGGGGGTGATCAGACCTCCCAAAATGGGAGGGAAACCAGGCTTTTCTTCGCTCTGTGATTCCATGTGATCATTTCCCCTGAGTGATGTGAACGATCATTACAACAAATCTTGGGTAGCTTTCATGACTTTGTTCCCCTTTAAAAGCAACATGGGATACTGTTGGAGGAGTACTCTTGGATTTAAGAAGATTGGGCCAAACCCCATCTGGGACATATACTGACTGTCACTCTTTCAATGCCTTCTGGTAACTCTTTAAACTCAAAGACAAGTTGCAGATTTGACTTAGTGAATGGGATTTTGCATTCTTGAATTCTTGAAATCTCTTTATCCAATTTTATCTTCTGAAGGTGTGTGTGTGTGTGTGAGAGAGAGAGAGAGAGAAGGAGAGACAGAGACAGAGAATAGAAACAGACTAGTAGAAATGGGTAAAATCATAGCGGATCAATCCTTCTTCTCTACACTCATCCCCACTTAGCAGTTCCTTAAGTGACTTATATTTTTCACCTTGGTCGGCATATTCCTTTGCAACACTTAATGCTAATTGGAATCTGCAGACAGACCTTTATAAGTTCTTAATTTGCCCCAGACTCTCCCCCCCCCCCCCCCCCCCCCCCCCCCCCCCCCGCTGAGCTCCCCAGCCCACAGCCTGAAATATTCTGTGGGAAAGAGCATCTGGCCGGAGAGCAGGTCCAAGAGCTTGTAGAAGGTCACGTCATTCAAGATCCACAAGTAAGGAAGGCTTCCAGCCTTAGGAATATGATCCTTGAGAGGGAGGGAAGGAGAATCAATCAGACTACATTCATCAAACCCTGAGTGCCAAGCTAGCATCAGGCTGCCTTTGGTGACGTGGAGAAGTGTGATCCAGGACCTGGCATTCAGGGAGCTCAACAGGAGAGCAGGGGACCAAAGTAAACCAGTGAAACACCTGGAACACATAAGCAGCCCTCAGCCTGGGAACGGCACGGTCTCCCTGGGGCTCCTTGTCAGGCAGCAGCAGCTGGAGTTCTAGGTTAGCCAAAGGGCATCTGGAATCAGAGGGCACCCGAGGCTGCCCTTCCCACATTAGCTGGGTTCTAATTGGCCAAGTCTCCCTTTTTGTAATCTCCTAGCCATAGTATGACGGGGGTGGCGGGGATCGGGAAGGGCCCTTATCATCTGGAAATCAGCTGAAGGAACTGGGGCTGGAGAATCCCTGAGAAGAAACTCTTAGAGATTATGTCATAACCACGTCAGCTTTCCAAGGTGAGTCAGTGACCATTTATTAAATGCTGACCAAACAACTGTGCAAAGCAATGAGGATGCTTGTGTGAGGGACCAGTTTAAACAGCCTCTGTCCTCCAAGGGCTTACATTCTAATGAGCGAAGAGAATGCACAAGAGGGGGCTGAGAGGGAGAGGGGAGACTCGTGCAGGGGCAGGAGGCCAGAGTCCGGGTCAGAAGCAGACAGAAGGGAGAGGGATGCTGGCCACAAAATGGAGGAACTCCCCAATGGCTAAGGGCCAGCTGAGGTACTGAGCCCCTGGCGGACCAATGTTCCGGCATGAGGCGGCCTCAGGGTTGGACCACATGCCCCTGGAGGGCAACAATAGCTGCCTCTGGTCCTTGTGTCCCCAGTATTAGCATAGGGCCTGGCCCAGAGTGTTTCCTTACTAAATAAACGTGTGGTGATTGATTCTTGCTTTCCCTTTAACAGACGGTGGGCCATTCCATGCACAAAACACTGGTGTTGGCTGAGAGCTTGGCAACATGGGAGACCCCTCTCACAGGACTTCCAGCTGAGCTTTCCATAAACATTTAAGTAACCATGAGAAAAGACAAAAGAAAATCAACTATCTTAGCCTGGCTTAGCTTTTGACAGGCTAAAGGAGCTTGCCTCTAGCCAGACAAAAGATACCAGGAGGGACTGGAAATAATGTTAAAGATAATAATAATAATAGTTATTATCGTTATTATTTTCATTTGTATCATACTCTGGCTTAGGGAGCAATCTCCTCCCATAGCCTATGATGTAAGAGACTTTGCAGATGCAAAATAGAGGCTAAAAGAGTAGGAGTGATGAGGTCATCAACTAGTATCAGAGTATTAGGTATTAGTGTTCCTTCTAAAAATGATAGTCTATCTTTGTGTGCATATAGAGGGAAGTCAAGGGCTGGGAAAGATATCTTATAAAAAGTGGGACTAGGCCATTCCAGGATCCCAGACCCAGTGATAGAAAGAATCTAGTCCAGTTTCCTCATTTCACAGCTGAGTAAACTGAGGCACATAAAGCGACTTACCCACCATGTACGGGAACCACAAATGTATGGCTATCAGGGACCTCAGAGACTAGCCAATCATTTTAGAAATGAAGAAACAGAGTCCGGTGCCTTGGCCCATGCCCCACAGCCGGTCAGCGGCAGCAGATTCAGCCTGAATTCAGACTCTGAATTGTTGATCTTTCACACACACCCCCCCCCACCTCCAATGGCCTGAAATCCTCAGGGCTTAGGGAAGTAGATTAAATTGGCTGAACTCTGACTCCTTGGGTCTCCTCTCTCCATTATCCAAGCTACCGCTGGTCTTCTCAGGCCCTGATGCTCCGGTATTGATCCACCCCGAAGTTCCCATCCATTCCTTCCTCGAGGAAGAGCTTTGGCTGATTCACGGTGCTTATTTTGGGGATAGAGGAAGCAAGAAGGCAGCACAAAGAGAAGCCAGCTGATCTCTCTCTCCCCAAGGGCCGCCCATTCATACGGGCCTAGTTCCCCTCCACCGAGCCTCCCTCGGCACTGCCATCCCCGGGCCTCTCAGGCGAGCTTGGCCATCTGTTTGACTGTTTTCCTACACGTCCCAATGTGAGGTAAACAACATAAAGGACCGAATGAATTCGCACAGAAACAGGGGGAAACAGGGTTTGTTTTGATCTGAGATATTGAAATGTTAGAAACATGAGCCATTACCACTACTTAGATGCCACGGCTTGTTGTTGGAGTGATTTCCTCCTTCCACGGGTAATTTCCTTAGTGTTTAACAGGGTTAAAGAGCCCAGCATTTCCCCCATGGCCTTCAGCGGCCTTGGAAGAAGAACACTCTGACCTGGCCAGAGGCCCACGGCAGCCCCTGAACATCTGAAGTTGCAGGAGCCTCAGTTTCCAGAGCTGGAAAATGAAGAGCTTGAATAGGGGCCAGCGATGGAAAAAAGCTTTGGGTTCTGAGATAAAGGACTTCAAATCCTAGCTCTGCCCAAGCACTAGCTGGGTGCGCTGGGAGTCTGGCCAGGGGAGGGGACTGACTCAGAGAACGATGACTTTAAGAGTCCTGGGATTCAAATAAACGTACCCAAGTTCAAATTCTGTCACTAAATAGCTGTGAATGCTTAGACAAAGCTTTACATTTGCAGGACCTCAGTTTCCTCATCTGTAAAGGAATGATGTTGGATGTCTGAGGTCCAGTCAGGCTCTAGTGAGTTTTTAATCCCTCTGGCTCTTTAGTCAACCAGAAGATCCTTCACCGTCACCGAGACATTCAGTCACTCATGGCAAAGGAATGGTTACTCTCACTTTTCACATCTGGGATCAGTGGGGAAGAGAATATTGCTCATGCTGTAAGGACTGGGCAAAAAATCAGGACGACACAAAATAGGAGACTAACTTTTCTGTAACAAATGGTGGCCCTCCTGCCTTTGTTTAAAACCTGCCAGTGAGGGGACTGAGAGAAGCCCCTTCCAATGGCTGCTGGATGGCCACTGGTGGGTTGCTGGAGCTGAGTGGAGCATGGAGGAGGGACATTGCTCACATGTGGGCTGGGCCAGATGCTCTAAAGTCCCTGTCCGTTCTCAGGGTCTTCGTATCCATTTATTCTGTCTTTATATTGTTCGACTACTTGGCTGGTGTTTAGGTCCACAGTCCTTGACGTGCTCCCAACCCAGAGGAATAGGAGAAAAACAGAAAAGATGAAGGGTGACCTCACGCTCAATTCCATTTATTCTTGAGAAGTTACTCTCTGACATTATATACTTCAACAACAATACTAGATGATGACCAGTTCTGATGGACCTGGCCATCCTCAGCAACGAGATCAACCAAATCATTTCCAATGGAGCAGTAATGAACTGAACCAGCTACGCCCAGAGAAAGAACTCCGGGAGATGACTAAAAACCATTACACTGAATTCCCAATCCCTCTATTTATGCCCACCTGCATTTTTGTTTCCTTCACAAGCTAATTGTACAATATTTCAGAGTCTGATTCTTTTTGTACAGCAAAATAACGTTTTGGTCATGTAGACTTATTGTGTATCTAAGTTATATTTTAATGTATTTAACATCTACTGGTCATCCTGCCATCTAGGGGAGGGGGTGGGGGGGTAAGAGGTGAAAAATTGGAACAAGAGGTTTGGCAATTGTTAATGCTGTAAAGTTATCCATGCAGATAACCTGTAAATAAAAGGCTATTAAATTAAAAAAAAAGAGAGAGAGAAAAGTTACTCTCTGGTTTCTATGTTTTTTTATCCCTTTCTTTATATCCCTTTTAGACCTCACCTTGCCCGACTCTTCCTGCGGCTGCCTCCTGGCCCTGAAGCTCTTGTCCCTGACTTCTGCCATACATCATTCTGGGCCCTCCCGGTCTCTCGTGTTACCGCCTCATGATTCACAGCGAGATGAGATCTGAGGGCGTCGTCACAGAGGGGGAGTAACAAATGACTCTGCTCAAGACCCCAAGGTTGTGTCTCTCCCGATTTTAGCCTGCTCTGGGGCTACCTGCCCGGGGCCGTTCCCAGCCCGCCAGCAGAGCGGGGGATTTTTCCCACCCGGTTTCTCAGTCTGTGGGTAAGAGTATACAAACCATGATTCAATCTGCAACCTTTGGGGAGGAGAAGGGAAATAATGGCGGGAGCAGAGATGGAAACAAAGGCAACAGGAATAGAAAAGTATTCTGAAGTCCACCTGAGAAAAGTTTGATTGAGGGGGTGGGGCAAATGGACCCCTTCTGGAGCTCCAAGTGTGGGACCCCCAAGCATCTTTAGCAAGGGGCTGGGCAGTGCTGGGACTGGTCCTCCTGGGGCTCCTGCCTAGGAACCGCACCTTCCCTGGTGGAACCGAACTAGGGGGCCTGAGCGTGGGCCCGGATGCTCCTCCCTGGGCCCCAAGCAGCCGCGTGGGGCAGGGAAGGAAAGGAAGCAGCTTCTCCCGCCGGAGGCGCTGCCACAGCATCACTCCTCTGCATCCCTGTAAACAGCCGGCCTGGTCCTTCCCCTCCCTCCACAGGCAGAGCCGGCGGCGACACCAAGCGGCCACCAGGAGGTAGCACAGTGGCAGGATGAGGAGCTCTTGGAAGACATGCTAGAGAATGGGTGCAGGTGGCCCTAAAGGGAGAGTGGGAGGGGATCTCAGAGGCCTCCAAGCCTGGGCCCCTCCTTTGGGGGATGGGGAAATTTTGGAGTCGAGTGATAACGTCCAAAGACGCCAAGTGGCCATCATTTGTGATCAAATAAGGTCTTCAAAGCCCTTCATAAACTGCTCCCTCAGCCCCCCCACCCTTCCCCCACCCACGTACTCTCCCATCCCTTAACACTGATCTCCTGGCTCTTTGTTTCCTGCCTTTCCCCTGGATCCCCCCACCTTCCCCCCCCACTCATGCTTAGAACAGTCTCCCTCCTCATCTCCCCTCGCTCCTGCCCTTCTTTCAGATCCCAGCTAAAATCCCACCTTCTACAGAAAGCTCGAGTTTTCCCCAATTCATCTTACTACTAATGCCTTCCCTTTATGATTATTTCCAATTTATTCTGTCTTCATATTGTGCATAATTATTTACATGTTTCTCCTGTTAGACTGTAATCTCCTCGAGGGCAGGAATTATCTTTAATCTTTCCTTGTATCCTGTGGGACAGCACAATACCTGGCCCATGGAGAGCTCAATAAATGTTTATCACTGACAAGTCAATAGTAAAAGATTTGCTTCCAGATCCTGTGGCCCCAAATCCAGCTCTCTTTGCCCTATGCGGCACTGTGTCCCAGTCTCAGGTTCTTTGTATCCCCTCCCCATCCTGCCATCCCCTCCAATTGTGTCATCCCATATATTGGAGGCTCATAATAAAGGATCATAGGATCATTGGTTCATAGATCTCCAGCTGAAAAAGGTCTCCAGAACCCAGTTAGTTTAAATATGCTCCTCTAAGATGAGACTGAGCCCCCTTAAAGTTCAGTGAATCACAGAAGCTCTCAAGGGGTGTATCATAAAGGGGATTTGCTCTTTCCACTGTTTGATTGGCTAATAGCCCTATCTAGTAGCACAGGCAGAGCCAGAGGCTGGGCAAAATAAAGGGTTGCTGGACCTTCCAGCTCCACAAGTTCTGCAATTATTTTTGGGGGGTGGAATTACAGACCTAAGATTTCTTCGTTAGGGGAGAAGTGCAGAAGCTTCCTTTCCTGTCTCTGTAACCGATAGTCTTAGGGATTCCCTTGGGGGAATCGAGAGGCTGAACTCTTTGCCTTAGAGCTCCCCATGCAGCTACCGTATGACACAGCCAGCATTTAAATGTGGCTTTTCCTGCCTCTGAAGCCAGTTCTCTGCCCACTTTTAGCCCATTGCTCTCAGTCTAATGTTCACTAAAGATAAATTTGAAGAGGAGGAGGAAGTCATCACTTTTCTTGGGCTCTCAAAGGAGAACACACTCTTTGGTAGGAGACAGGGAGGGGGGAGGGGGAAAGAGGAAAGGGGAAAATAAAGGGAGAGATGGAGGAAGAAGAGAGGAAGATATAAGGGAAGAAGGGAAATAGAGAGAGGAAGATGGGGAAAGAGCAAAAGGAGAAAAGAGGGAGGAAAAGGGGAAAGTGGAGACCCCCTCATTGAGAGAAATTTACTGAACTCCATTTTCCAGAAGTGTGGATTCTGCAACCTAGCAACATCACTAGGTAAGCACTCTGATTGGCCAGGTGCGTTTCCTGTTTATGAAATTCAAAAGGCTGGGGAATTTCATGAGATATAATGCCACAGGGATGGGATGCAGAGAAGAAAAAGGAAGAAAACATGGCAGCTGCACCCAGATAACCATAGGGCCAGAGCAGCCATCACAGGGCTGCATCCCTACATCCCCCAGATTGCAGCTAGCACCATGTTAAGAGAAATCGGCAGAGAACTTCACGATGCCCTCTCACTGAGCTGCCAGGAAGCATATGGTCTCCGGTCACTGACTCTGGCAGTCTTCCCAAGCATCTTTTCCTGAGTGAGCGCAGAGTCCCTCTGGTCCCTCTTTAAGAGGCTAAAGGTGAGAGGCAGCTGGATGGTGCAATGGACAGAGCACCAGCCCTGGGGTCAGGAGGACCCAATTCAAATCTGACCTTAGCTACTGAATTCTTCCTAGCTGTGTGACTCTGGACAAGTCACTTAACCCACACAAAAGAAAATGGAAAAAAAGCTAAAAAGGAAAAAGGAAAAGAGACGGGAGGCGAGTTGAATCCTTTCTGAGTGTTTTAGCCAATGGAGAGCAGGTACTGAGTGCTTCAGACCTCATTCAGTTCCATGTTAAAAACCCTTCTTATTCCATTTGTATCCATGTGTTATCTGACTTGGTCTAGAACTAGAAGAAAAATAAATGGGGGCTCAGAGCTATAAATTTGAATTATCCCTTTCCAATGGTCACCTTAGTTTACCAATCTGCAAAATGTGAGGGTTTGAAGTAGTCAGTCTCTAAGTTCCTTTCCGACTCTTCAATACCCCTGGAGTCCTTCCTGCTCTGTAGCCAATTCACATCGTATCAGCTCAGAGAGACAGCAAGTAGCAAAGGTGAACACGTACTCTCCCTCCTCTGATTCAGTCTAATGTTTTGTTTTGCTTTTTCCAGGGAAAAAGCTCTCTCATTGTGTTTTATGAACTCGAAGCTCACAGAACTCTTTCTACATATCCATGTTTTTGCATTATTGTCCGAGTTCCCCAAAATCTATTTCCTTTCAAAGAACCAGAATTCAAATCTCACCTCGGCCATTCATTGTGATCTTGGGCAAATCATTATCTGTCTCAGTTTGGGCAAAAAAAGCAGGTTTCAGTTTTCTCCTTTGCAAAATGTTGGGATTTGACTGGATGATCTTGGAAATCTTTCTAGCTCGAGATCAAGGATTCTATACCGAGTTTCTTCATGAATCTCTCAATGACAAATGTCCCACAGTCGCATTTATACAATGACTAAGGTCTCTAGAGGGCAGGGAGGTAGTGCCCTAAGAACACTGGGCCTGAAGTCAAGACTTATCTCCAGGGGTTTAAACCTGGTCTCAGAAACTGTGTCACTCTGGTCAAGTCACTTAATCCTGTTTTCCTGTGTCACTCTGGGCAAGTCACTTAATCTTGTTTTCCTCTGTTTCCTTGTCTATAAAATGAGCTAGAGAAGAAATGGTCAACCATTCCAGTATTTCTGCCAAGAAAATTCCTGTTGGGATCATGAAGAGCTGGACAAGGCTGAAAAATGATTCTGCAACAAGTCTCTAAAACACAGCCCAGAAGTCCCTTGTTACACTGTGGTGGCTTTGGAGAAGATTTACCTTCTGCCCCACAGAAGAGGAATAACTGGGCCAGCTCTGGGAAGTCATCGCACAAGACTGAGCAGAAAAGAGCAGAGAGTAAGGGTCTTCCACACTTGATGGATTAATGAATCCTTATCTAGAAGGGAAATACCCCCTTGTAGCAAGCCCTCATTATCTTTTGTTAACTGTTAGATCTCCTCCCAGAGAAAGAGCTGCTCACCTTGTATTAATGCAATTAATAAAATCCATAATCTTATCAATTCAGAAATTTCAAAAAGACTTGAATAAATTGATTCCAAGGGATCGTAGGATCATAGAAAAGTTGGGGAAATAGTAAGGATTTTCTAGTCCAATTTCATTCATTTTAGTCTCGTCCATCTCTTTGTGACCCCAGTAGGGCTATCTGGAATATCTGTCATTTCCTTCTCCAAATTATTTCACAAATGAGGAAACTAAGGTAAACAGGGTAAAGTGACTTGCCCAGGCTCACACAGCTTGTAAAGATCTGAGGGAAGAGGAGTCTTCCTGACTCCAGACCTGGTCCAATATCCAATACACCATCAAACTGCCCCATATATATGAGGAAACAGACTTAAAAGTGGGGGTGGGGGTAATTTTTCCCATGTTACAAAGGAAAGAACCAGCAGCACTCAGCCTTTAGCTCTCGAGTGCCTTCTCAGTGTATGACATTTGCATTTGCAGTTAGCCCCAAAGGATTCGCCAGTTCTTTTACTAGTGGTTTAAAATAGAGTTTATTTGTGGATTCTCCCATCTTAAAGGCTGGTGATGAGGAAGACACACTTCATTGCATCATTCCATTTAGAGTCTTACAAAGCCTGCTCTTTCTCATGCTGCAGCATCTCTCTCCTGGTCTTCAGCCTAGTATTTTCCCAGGAGTCCGGGAGGCAATACTCCCTCAGACTGTCCTTGAAATAGCAGACCTGGATCTCTCTCCCCTGCTGTTCCCCAGCTTCTGAAGCAAACAATAGAGACAGAGAATCTGTGAGAATTTGGACACTCTCGGCTGGCAAGGAAGGCTCAGCAGGGACGGGTGCTTTCCCAGAATCTCTTTCTGCCGTGCACCCAATGGTGCCCTAGTAAGCTCAAACAGCCGAGAGAGAGCCTGGGAACAAGGTTGGTGGCTCATCAATACTGAAAGGGGCCCACTTCCTCTGGGGCTGAAAGGACTCAGTTGAGTCACATATCAGAGCAGCCCTTAGGGGCAGTAGAGGAAGAGGTGGAAAAAAATTAGCTTGGATGTCTAAGTGAAAGGATGTTTGAACCCTTCCTCTGAGTTTCCGGCGATGATCTCATCAGTTCCCACTGCACTCAAGGGATTTAGGAAATTTACGAAGCATTATCTCAATAAAGGAAGAAAACAGAAAACAGAAGGAGGAGGAGAATGGCCTATCAGTGCTAAGTTCTACACATACAAAGAGAGAGAGAGAGAGAGAGCGAGAGAGAGAGAGCGAGAGAGAGCGAGAGCGAGAGCGAGAGAGAGAGAGAGAGCGAGAGAGAGAGAGAGCGAGAGAGAGAGAGAGAGCGAGAGAGAGAGAGAGCGAGAGAGAAAGAGAGAGCGAGAGAGAGAGAGAGCGAGAGAGAAAGAGAGAGCGAAAGAGAGAGCGAAAGAGAGAGCGAAAGAGAGAGCGAAAGAGAGAGCGAAAGAGAGAGCGAAAGAGAGAGCGAAAGAGAGAGCGAAAGAGAGAGCGAAAGAGAGAGCGAAAGAGAGAGAGAAAGAGAGAGCGAAAGAGAGAGCGAAAGAGAGAGCGAAAGAGAGAGCGAAAGAGAGAGAGAAAGAGAGAGCGAAAGAGAGAGCGAAAGAGAGAGAGAAAGAGAGAGCGAAAGAGTGAGCGAAAGAGTGAGCGAAAGAGTGAGAGAAAGAGTGAGAGAAAGAGTGAGAGAAAGAGTGAGAGAAAGAGTGAGAGAAAGAGTGAGAGAAAGAGTGAGAGAAAGAGTGAGAGAAAGAGTGAGAGAAAGAGTGAGAGAAAGAGTGAGAGAAAGAGTGAGAGAAAGAGTGAGAGAAAGAGTGAGAGAGTGAGTGAAAGCAAAAAAGTGAGAGTGAGAGAAAGAGTGAGAGAAAAAGTGAGAGAAAGAGTGAGAGAAAGAGTGAGAGAAAGAGTGAGAGAAAGAGTGAGAGAAAGAGTGAGAGAAAGAGTGAGAGAAAGAGTGAGAGAAAGAGTGAGAGAAAGAGTGAGAGAAAGAGTGAGAGAAAGAGTGAGTGTATGTGTGTTAGTTTTTGAGCCAGGAAAGGCTAAGAGTTTCCTACAAGTATTTCCAAGCTCATCCATTTGGAACAGGAGGTCAGTCAACAATTGACTAACGAAAGCCAAAGCTTTGTTCCACTTCTTAGATTCCCACCTTCACAAGGGAGGAGGGGTAGAGGGACCTGCGTGGGTTCTGCACCTGGCGTTCCCGGCTGCCTGGGAGGACTCCAGGTCTGGAGCAGTTGCTGGATACAGAGACAAATGATGACATCCCAGGGGACCTCCATTCCAGAAGGCTCCTGCTGCTCTCCAAAGTCTCTGGTCCACCAGTGACAGTAGGCTTGGCTCAGCAGGTGCTCCACCTGGCAGTGGAGCAGGGGATAGCTGGGATGAGATCCGAAGAGGTGATGGACATACTTGAGGATGGAGGAGCACGTGCACTGCCAACCTGCAACACAAGAGGGCTTGGCCAAGAGCAGCTCCATGGCTGGGGATGGGTCCCCATGAGCTCGGAAGGAGGCCACTGCGAGGACACCCCCAGGAGAGAGGATGGAAGCAAAGGATGGAATATAGTCCTGGGGTTTCTAAAGAGCATTTTAAGCACCCCAAGGGCAGGCCCTACCTCGCTTTTGTGTTTGTAACCCTAGGACCTTGCCCAGTGTCAGGCTCACAGAAGGTCCTTAATGGATGCTTAACAATCGGCTGTGTGAGGGAGTTGTCCAGTTACTAGGAGAGTGGATAAGAGCACTGGCCTTAGAGTCAAGGTTCAAGTCTAGCCTCAGATATTTTTAACTGTGTGATCCTGAACAATTCACCCGCCCACTGTCTGCCTCAATTTCCTATATGTACAATGGGGATAACAATAGCACCTCAGTCCCAGAGTCATTGTGGGTATAAAATGAGATACTGTTTGTGAAGTGCTTTGCAAGCCTTAAAACACTCTGTAAATGCTAAATATTGCCACACGGTAGCTCCAAGCTAGAAAGGATGTCGGAAGCCGGCTAACCAAGAAACCCCTCTACAACACACTCCAGAATAGTGACAGAATAGGGACAGTAGCAATAACAGCTAGTGATTAATATGCCTTAAGGGTTCAAAGCCTTTTACATCTGTTACCTCATTTCATCTTCACAACACCACCATGAAATAGGTGCTATTATCATTCCCATTTTAAAGATGAAGAAACTGAAGTTAACAGAGGTTAAAGGATTCATTAAAGATCATACAGCCAGGAAGTGTCCAATGCTGGATTTGAACTCATGTTCCTGACCATTGAATCATCTAGAGGGCACCCATAGTGCTCCATATTCTACTGCAAGAACTCAAGTGGAGGGTATATCGATGATTGCATTTTTAATATGCCTCAGAAATGTGATATGGCTACTACAACCAAAGAAACAAACCAAGAAAACCTACACAACTGTGGGCTACCTTTGGCTAAGGGGAGCCTCCAAAATGAAGGATGAAGAGCGTATCTAAAGTATTGGGTTCCATTCTGAATAAGTTATTTCAGAAAGGCTGTCATTAAGCTGGAGAGTCCACATGAAGAGCGTGAAGATCTTGCCATTTGGTGATCAGTGGAAAGAACATGGGATGTTTAGCCCAGAAAAGTGGAGACTGGGGAGATAGGAGAAAAGGAGCACAATAACAATTTTCTAGTAGCTGAAAAGCTGCCATGTGGAGTAGAAATTAATGGGAAAACCAGGAGTAAAGGGGAGAAAAAAGCAGAGGGAAATTTTGTCTTAATGAAGGAAAGAAATCATCCCAACAATAAAGATTGGAAAAGAGTGGAATGGGCAACCTCAGGAGGTGATAATGGTTTCTCCTTCATTGAGTTCTTCAAGCAAAGTCTGAGTGGTCATTTGGCAGGCATGTGGTGGGTAAGTGAGAAAAAGTTCTTTTTCAGCCAAAGGTTGGAGGAGATGCTTCCTCATGTCTTTTTCCATTCTAAAAAAAATGCTACAATTCCTTGACTGGGTAATTCTAAAGACTATCAAAGATCCACTGGGGTTTTTGACCACAGTGTCACACTATTGACTCATCTGAATTTCCATTCCCTGAAAATCACATATTTTTCCATATGACATCCTAGCCATACCCAGTCCCCAATCTGATCTTCAAAAGGAACAACCAGAAACAGATTTTTATCACATCTAGATTTAGGCTCCAGAAGGTCATTCTGTAGAGTCTTAAGTCTATTAGAGATGAATCTTTTCATGGAACCGAACTAGAAAGAAATAAAAAGTGTGGTGACTGAGCAGAAAGTCAATAAATTGGCTCAAATATTGTCGTGCAAATTTAATTATCTTTTCCTGAGCTTAACAAAAAGAAGGAAATTGTAGTTGGAGGGCAAAGGAGACTCTAGTAAATCACCAAATGAATTCCTACTGACTTTCTGAGCCAGAACTTTTTCTAGCTTCTATCAAACTTGGGATAAGGGAATACTCCACTCCCTGGGCATTGGGATTGAGAATGCTGTAGCATGGAGAGGGAGGTAGTAGGAGATGGAAGGAAGAGCAAGGAACTCTCCCCAGCTGTGAGAGGGGCATAGGTTGACGAGAAGAATCCAGCAATGTAATCAGAAGAACTCTTGGCTCTGCTTCCTACTCCCTAGACAAGTTATTTCATCACTCCAAGCCTCAGGTTTCCAAACTATAAAATGAAGGGAGTAGATTTGAAGGCATCTGAGGTCACTTAAAACTCTAGATCTATGATCCTATGGTAGTTTCCAGTTTTAACTACTTATCCTATTTAGTTAGTTGATAGGCTCTTTTTATCCTTCTAAACTACAAAACAATCTAAATGAACTAAAAATGGAATCAGCAACCTTTAAATTTAGCACCCTAGGGCTAGTATCTGGTTTTACCATCTTAGTTATTTCTCTGTGTCTCTTCAGACTCATTGTCACCAGCTTCTGCTATTTTAGACTCACATCGACCTAATATCTCACCAGTGACTAGTAAGAAATGTGGGCAAGCCTATTGAAAAGAAAGAGCAGAAAAAATAGCGATCGATCAGCAGACAATCCCTCTCTCCCCAAGCTGGCAGTCTTTAAAAATTTGGTTCTAATTTTAAATATGCTAGAAACACAGGAACTACTTACTGGTCTTCTGAGGCAAGACGACTGGGGGGAGCTGGAGGGACAGAGTGATACTCCTTAGCCACTCCAGGTATTCCGGCATACTCCCTTGGGGTTGGAGGCATTTTTGATTATTTAACCGGAAAAACTCGGGAGCCAGCCCCGATGGGCTACAGAGCTGCTTGGCAGACACGACCCCTGCAAGAAACTCAATCACGCTGTTGTACAGTTCCAGAATTATCTCTGGTTCCTGGGAAGGCAAGCCGGCTAGCTGCCGGTCCTTCTGGTCCCTGGAAAGCCGCTCTCCAAATTCGCAGTTGATGCCCTTCTCCATGAAATGAGTGAAGGTTTCACAGCAGAGCTCAGCAGCCGGAGAGGAATAGCAGACCAGCCATCTTACTGCCTCCTGTACCTAGAGGGAGCAAGGGTGGGAAGATCTAGTTAGTTTTGAGACAGACATGGAAGCAAATTTAGAAGCTACCTTGTCCAATCTGTATCTGAGCAAGAATCATCCAAGTAGCACCAGTCCTGAAGTCAGGATGGCCCGAGTTCAGATCTGGACTCACACACTTAACACTTCCTAGCTGTGTGGTCCCAATTGCCTCTGCAAACAAAACAAAACAAAACAAAACAAAAACCCAAAACACCAAAAAAGAATTATCCAATGAGTGGTCAACGAGCTTTTTTCAAGAACCTCCCACTACCTCTCATTTTATCCCATCTCATTTTAAAGTGAAATAGCTATCTCTTCAGCAAATTTTCTTCCTGATAGGCAAACAGCTGGATGGGCCAGTGAACAGAGCATTGGGTTTGGAGTGAGGAAGACCCAAATTCAAATTCTTTTTATTTTAGTTTCCCCATCTGTAAAATGGGGATAATAATAGCCCCTGCTTTCCAAGATTGTTGTGAGGATCATTATATTATAAAGCTCTTAGTGCAATACCTGGTACAAAGAAAATTTTTATCAGTATTGTTGATAATGATAATGGTGATCTTAAACCAATATTTGCTTCTCTGCAACCTCCTCCACCATTCCTGGTTCTAAAGTCTGGGACTATGCCTGGGATCCAATCTCTCTTCCACATCACAGCCTTTCAAAAACTGGAAGACTATCACATCTTCCCCCTCACTTCAAGTCTTCTCTTGTTCGCTTCGGCTTCTGTAGACTGGGGGCTATCACACACACATGGCTTTTGGTGAAAGGGATCCCCAAAATTTGGTTTTTTGGATCTCTTAGTTCCTGTTCATAGCAGTCTCCCAACCCAAGTGGCCATGGAATACAGACCCAGTTCTGCCTTACCTGGTTGGACCCTTCCAAGTCTTGAATGTAGCATGGGATCCTGAGGATGGTGAAGTAGGAAATGAGATGGCTGGTAATCAAGTCCCTCAGCCTCAGACCTTCAAGAGAAAGAGATGCCAGGGGGCATTAGTGCCTGCCCTGCTCCACTCGGATGCCCAGTCAGAGCATCCTCTCAGGTCTACCAAAGTCCATGATGGCAACACCTCCGGGATCCGGCTTTGGTGGGGGATCCCCTTCCACGCCAGGCTGAAGACCACAACCTACTCTCTAATTGATCCATAACCTGGAGTTCTAGAGAGCAGCTCGAGTCTTGGGAGAGGCTGGTCCCCAGAGCCCACAGTGGGCACCTTTCCCAGGTAAGACCGACGCTCCAAGTTCCCTGACTCCGGGACTCTCTGTTTGTCCCATAGCTCAGACCATGCTGCCTCTCCATACACCCTCCTCTCTTTTCTTTTTTCTTTCCAGCTGAACCTCAGCTACTGATCAGGAAATCAAGGTGTGGCTATCACCTCCACCTGGGCACATGGACAATTCAGCTGTAGTTTAGTGTCTCAGAGGGTGACCTGGAAGCACTGTTAAGCCATTGGCCAAGGTCGTGGAGCCAGAATTGTGAACAACAATCATCCTGCTTCCAAACCCAGAGCTGCCCATTTGTTGTAGCCCCTCTCTAGCCTGACATTTGTCGCCCATTAAATGAAGGGAAGGTAAGGAAGAGCAGAACTGGGGAGGGAAGAGAATGGCAGGGAAGGGAAGGGAAGGAAGAGCAGAACTGGGGAGGGAAGAGAATGGCAGGGAAGGGAAGGGAAGGGCAGGGAAAGAGGAAGGAAAGGAAGGACAGACTATCTTTTATCTCCCTGGCCCCATGGGCTCATTCAGCACCATCTTGCAGGAATTTACCCAAGTTTACTCAAGCGACCCACCTGCCTTGGCTTCCTCTTCTCCAAGGGTCTCAATGTCAGCAGGGACCAGGATCACCAAGGGCACCAAGGGCTGGGCTGGCTTAGCCTTCAGCAGCTGGGACAATCGCAGGCGGGCCAAATGCCAGTAACTGTCTTGGTAAACTCCTCTCCTCCTCGTCGGCAAGAGGAAGATCAGGCCGTTGAGGGCAAAGAGGCTGCCCTGGGTCTGAGCCTTCTGAAGCTGTTCCTTGGTACAGACTCCGTGCAAAGCCTGGGCAAGAGCGAGGTGGAGGAGGGAAGCTCAGTCTGTTGGAAGGGCTGGGAGACTGCCTCAGTACATCAACAAGCCACGGTGGGGATGCTGGGGGCCCCCATCTGGTCAGTGGAGAACAGGATCCCTCACCCACCTCACTGATTAATCAAACACTTATAGGTGCTTCCATGAATAGTGGGTTTCATACTGAGCTGGGCTGGTTCTCAGAAGAGACCCTCACAGGTCATCCTCGAGTTCCCACCCAAAGCTCGGGAGCAACAGAGCGCTCAGGACCGCTGCCCACCATGGCCGTGGCCAGGTGGTCAGACAAGGCTTCTTACCGGCCTCGTCCACAACAACCCTGCGCTTAAAGGCTGTGAGTAATACAGCAAACTATTCCTCCAGGAGGACGCCTGTTCCATGCTGGGAAGGGAGGACCAGAGGAGAAGGGGGCACATGGGTGCATGTATATAACACACACAGGCATACATGTGGCTGAGCACATACACATTAACATATATAGAGAAAATCTATTTACCAAAAGGAATACCAATGTAAATACATATATATACTTAAGTTGGCTTTATAATTTTAAATTCTACTAACAAATTTAACAAATTTAAAAAAATAATACTTATTAGGGATTTGAAAGAGCTCAGTCTCTGTCTCTGTGTCTCTGTGTCTCTGTGTCTGTGTCTCTCTGTCTCTCCATCTCCCTGTCTTTGTCTACCTCTGTCTCTGTCTCTACCTAAGTTTGGAAACAATCCCTCCTCAGGCTGACCATGGAACAGTGACTTTTTTTGACCAACAACAACGACCAATAATTCATCTAAGCTGTAGCATGATTTACGTGGATTTACAAAAATGAAAGCTAATTTTTTGTCTCTGATTCTTTCTTTAATATTCCTTCTCTTGAGCTAAAGCTAGCAGAGGAGAATATGCAGCTGGAAGCACAGAAGCACCAACTTGAGGACTGACGAGAATGGCCAAGTCAAAAAACAGGAGGGGGGGGGGGGGTGAGTCACTGGCTGATCTACGCAAGAGTCTCAGGCACACAGAATATTAAGACTGGAAGGATGTTGGAGGCGAAAGGTCCAAAGCACTTCCTTCCAATCAGGTAGACTGAGGAACAAACAGGGAGAGCAAGCTCGCCAATTTAGAGGAATTTGAGGAATCGTCTCGAACAGTGCCCTCATTTTATATATGAGGAAACTCAGCTTGGCCGGTTTTTGCAGTGATTCAGAAGCAGATGGCAGTGCTTGGAACCCAGGGCCTGAGACTTTAGACACAGCTTTCCCACTTAGAGGCAACGTGGGACAAGGGAAGGAGTTTTGGACCCAGAGCCAGATGCTCTAGATTGAATTATTCCAAGTTACTCCGGGTCTCCATTTTCTCTGAAATGAAAAGACTGGACTAGTGACCCCTCGAGGTCCTTCCCAGGTCCAAGTGGAAGAGCTGCCTGTAAAATCCAAGCCTTCGGGTCCTAAGCTCGGTGTCCCTCCCAGCATGTCACACCGTTATTGGATTACCTGTTCCCTTTGGCCCCCAGAAAGGGGTTGACTTACCTACCTTGATGCAGATGTTAATATCCACAGTCAGATTCCATTTTTGCCTTTGGGATTTCAGGGTGCACAAGGTCTCCACTCTGTCATTAGACCAGTTCGCTCCATTCCGTGGTGGGACTTTGGCTCCCATGAATTTGGTTCTTAACCAATCCATTAACACTCTATGGCGGAGGCGGGTAGGGGAGAAATAGCAGGAGGTGTTAGTTTATTGGCAAAGGTCTTTGTTCCACTTTTAGAATTCTGCCCTTAGAATCACAAAGGTAAATTACTGGAAATATTGGGCTGAAAACATTAGATATAGAAAGTTGAAGAGCAGATGTCAAGACTTGCCAACTTTCTTTCACACTGTTGCAGTGAACTATAAGATAAAAAGCAATGAATTTGGAATTAGAAGATTTGAATTCAAATCTTTGCTCTGAGATTTACTGCTGGTATGACCATAAGTCAGTCACTTCACTTCCCTCAGTTTACTCATCCATAGAAAGAGGGGGTTGGATCCTTTCCGAGACCTGTCTTGAGCTCAGTTTACCAATCTGTAAAATGGATTGATAACCTCTTCCCTTCCGGCCCTTGCAATTCTGTGAGTTTGTGGAAAAGGCTTAGGGTCCCATGCAAATGGGAAGCGGAAGCAGAGTGTTGTGTTCATTGAAGCACTGACCGCCCGTGTAAAATGAAATTAAGAACCTCCTTCAAAGTGAGTGAGCATCTGCTGAGTCCCTTCCCTACGGTCACCGTGAGAAGCACCCAAGCCAAACACCACCATGCTCACCCTACGGTCAGGGCTACTTCGGAACCGTGTCCAAGGTCACACAACCAGCAAATGTCAGAGGCAGGACTAGAACCCAATTCTCTCAGTCAACAAGCATAGAGTGAGGGTGGCTACTGCTGGCCAGGACACTGTGCTCGGCACTGAGCACCCAGGCCCATCAAACAGGGCTCGCCCTCAGGGGTCTCCATTCTATCACTTGGGATACACCACATCCCATCGCCTGTAAAAGTATCTGAAGGGGGCTTGTCCCCAGGGCTCCCACTGTGGGTTCTCTAAACAGGGAACTGCTAACGGCGTCAGAGCCATCAGAATGCCCCAGACTCACACTCCAGGGCTCAGACATGTCCCCCAAAGGCGAGGTCGGGTCCACTCACCTCGTTGGGCTGTAGGCAAAGCAGGTGTCGTAGCCCGGCAGGATCAGGAGCACCTTCCAGAAGAGCTCTTGCCTGGGCACTAGGTGGCAATCAGCCACCAATGAAGGTAGATCCAAGGGGGCCCAAGCGGCCATGCTGGCAAAGGACAAAACAGGAGATGTAAGAGGGAGGGTGCCATGCTGGGAAATGCCCGCTCTTGAACTGTCCCAACTTTTCAAAAAACTTGCAAACAAACAAAAGAATATTTCCCAGGGTTGAAAGGAAGTTAATGCTGAATTTACTAATTTTTTTTAAAGCAAGCTGGACATAATAGAGATGTGCCATGTCATGTCCAATCTCTCTTTGCTGCCATATTAAATGCACGCAAATGACCATTTGGTATATTTGTAAGTTAAGGTTTCTAAAAAAAAAAAATTTTTAAAAGAAAAATATTCATAGAACCATAGATTTATTACTGAGAGGGACCTCACAGGGTATTGATTCCAACTCCCTCATTTTAGAAATGAAGAAACTGAGGTAAGGGAACTAAATGACTTACCCAGGATCACTCACCCAGTAAATGTCAGGGACGGATTTGAACCTGCCTGAGTTCAGCACCCTCCCCAATGCCACCTCATGTATCATTGTGCACATTTCTATTTACCACACTGAGTCCTGGAGTTCCCAAGGCAGATTGTCTTTCCTCGACCTTGATAATCTAAAATACAGATGCAACACTGAATTACAGCTGTGCAAGCCTCCTCCTCCTCCCATATTTTAATACTCCTCTTGCCTCCAGATTTTTGTTTAAAAAAAAAAATAAAACACAAAGCTCCAGTTCTTAGTATCATAGGATTAGATTTAGGGCTGGAAGGAAGCTTTAAGTCAGACCCATAGAGATCAGGCCACTTTTCAAGATCACACAAGGTCAAGGTCACATGAATAGCAAGCAGAAGACTCAGGGTTGAATCCCAAGTTTTTGGAATCCATTCCCACCGTGTTATTCTGCCTCCTGTTAATTTTTTTTTAGTCAGATCCTACAAGCAATAGAATCACAGACATTGATTCATCGATTACCTGGTGATTCATACAGATTGGATTCATTGGATTCATGGATTATCTAGTGGCTCAGAAAGACATGGGATTATCTGGTGACTCACAGATAGGAATTCATGGATTATCTGGTGACTCACCTCATCCATCCCTGGCTTGCTTCCCCCTGGGCACCTTCATTGTTCAGACCATTCTCTGGACCTGCCACAACTGCAGGGAGTGGCTCCTCTATGGCACTGGCCAACTCGCTGTAAGAAATGAAGGTGGGGCCAGTCACCGAATAAATAACCCTTAGCATGATACTGTCATGGCATCAAGAATACACATCTCTTGCATTGTTAGTGGAACTGTGAATGGATCCAGCCATTCTGGAGAGCAATCTGGAATTATGCCCCAAAAGTTATCAAACTGTGCGTACCCTTTGACCCAGCAGTGCTACTACTGGGCTTATACCCCAAAGAGATACTAAAGCAGGGAAAGGGACCTGTATGTGCCAAAATGTTTGTGGCAGCCCTGTTTGTAGTGGCCAGAAACTCGAAAATGAATGGATGCCCATCAATTGGAGAATGGTTGGGTAAATTGTGGTATATGAATGTTATGGAATATTATTGTTCTGTAAGAAATGACCAGCAGGATGAATACAGAGAGGCCTGGAGAGACTTACATGAACTGAAGCTAAGTGAAATGAGCAGGACCAGGAGATCATTGTATATATGGCAACAACAGTACTATATGATGATCAGTTCTGATGGACCTGGCCATCCTCAGCAATGAGACAAACCAAATCAGTTCCAATTGATCAGTGATGAACAGAATCAGCTACACCCAGAGAAAGAACTCTGGAAAATGAGTGTGGACCACAATATAGCATTTACACTCTGTTGTTTTTTGTTTGCATTTTTGTTTTTCTTCCTAAATCTGATTTTTCTTGTGCAACAAGAGAACTGTATAAATATGTATACATATATTGGATTTAACATATACTTTAATTTATTTAACATGTATGGGACTACCTGCCATCTGGGGGAGGGGGGAGGGAAGGAGAGGAAAAATTGGAACAGAAGTTTTTGCAAGGGGCAATGTTGAAAAATGACCCATGCATATATTTTGTCAGTAAAAAGCTATTATAATTTAAAAAAAAAAAGAATACACATCTCTACAAGTGACTTTTTCACAACTCAGGAAAATAAAAAGATGCAAGTAAAATGCCTCTTGAATTGGTTCAACACCACTTCGCCTCCCCAATCCCACTCCATGGATGCTAGATGACATAGCAGACAGAGTTCTGGACTTGGAGTTAAGAAAATTGAATTTAAATCCTTCTTGAGATATGCTGCAGGTATGTGAGCCCGAACAAATCATTTCATCTCAGTCAGCCTTAGTTTTTTCATCCATAAAATGAGTTAACAATCAACTCTAAAACTCTAAATCTTTCTCATGGATTTCCCCTTTTATTCTGATTCTTCTTTCACAACATTATTAAAGTGGAAATATATTTAACTTATATCAGATTGCTTGCCATCTAGGGGAGAGGGGAGGGAGGGAGAAAATGGAAATACACATCTACATACATTTATATAGTGATATATATGCATAGATAGCTATTATATATCATAAGAGAAAAGGCAGATGTAAAAAGAAATGAAAGGTGTGAGGTTGAGTGAGTTCCCACTACTCTCTGTTGCAGGTGGTTTGACTGAATATGGATAATAAAAGCAACTTAAGAATGCTCAGTGACAAAGACCAGAATCTTCTTTTTTTCTGTCTTTTTAACAACTTTAAAAACTAGCAACATTTACCTGCTGGCAACGGGCAATTGTGGTGTTTACGATTGCTTTGGGACACCCAGTTACTGACCTCTCTCAGCTAAAACAGCAAAAATATCCTCATAATCTGTACTTCTCAGAGGAAAATCTAGACATTAAACTACTTTAATCGTCATCAATAGCAACTATTGTCATTGGGGATTTTTTTGTCAGTTTTTACCATGAATGTGAAGCTGAAGGGGATTCCTCCTTGTTCTCACTTCCCCAGACAGCAAACTCCTCTTCACTCAGGTTGACATCTTCTTGCTGGTCTTTTCCACTTCTGATTAATAGTTCCTGGCTCTGTAGGGTGAGTTTTTCCTGACTGTATTCTTCTTCCCAGGCTTCCCCATTGAATACTTTCTCTTCTGCTTCCTGTGTTTCTCCAGCCTCTGGCGGTTTTCCTTTTTGTCTTTCCCCAGTGTCTTCTGGCCATTTCTCCAATCCCTCTCCCAAGCCTTCTTGCCAGCAGTCTCCTTCCCACTCCTGTGCTTCCACTCTTCCACTGTTCTCTTGTTCTAGTCTTCGGGCAGTTTCATCTTCTCTTTCCTGATATTTCTGTTCTTCTTCAGAATTGTCCAGACTTTTCTGTCTTCCCAGTTGCCTTTGGACTTCACTTCCCCAGATAATTTTTTCTGGACTTGCACTGATTTCCATTTTCTCCCCATCATCATTCTTTTGATAATCTTCTTCCACTTCTCTATGTGTTTCTTTTCCTCTCTTACCTATTTTTTCTTCTTTGCTATATTTTATATTCAATAAACTTTCCCCTTTTTTCTCTATAGTGCCTTTCTGTTCTAAATCACCTTCTTTTTCTTTCCTTTCTTCTTGGTCTCCCCCTAAATATTTTAGGCTTTCTTCAACCTCGCTTAACCAGATTTCTCCTTCTAGTTCCCTGTATAATTTTTCCCAACTTTTCCCCACTGATTCTTTTTTGGCACATGTTCTTTCATTTCCTTTCCCCCATTCTCTTTCCCAATGACATCCTTCTGCATTTCTTGTGTCATTCATTCCCTTATCCACACTTAGAGCCTCTCTATCTTCTTTTTTCAATCTAATATCTCCTTCTAAGCAGTCTTCATTTTCTCTTGCCTTGCCCCTTCCCAATGTTATTTCTTGATCCTCTTTTTTGGGTTGTTCTTCCTGTCTTCCTTCACAATGTTTGATCCCAATTTCTCTTTTAACTTCTCCATATTCTGCTTCCCATTTTTGTCTATTCTGTTTTCTCTTTCCTTTTCCTTGATCTCTTAAGTCCTGTTCCTCACTCTGCAACTCTTGATCATTTCCATATATCTCTTCTGAGGTTGCTTTCCATTGTCCATCTAAGATTCCACTGATTCCCCTTCCATGCTCTTTTTCTTTTAGCTCCCAAGTATTTTGTATTTCTTGAGCTTGATTTTCCTCTCCTCTTGGATCTTTTCTGGAGTCCCTTCCCCATCCTTCATCTCTATTTCTTTCAGCTTCATGTTCATTCTCACAGTCTTCCTCACTTGGTTCACATCCATGATCCCTTCTCTGATCTTTTTCGCATCTTATTCCTTCTTTGTCCAATCCTTCTTGATCTTCGGTTTCCCACATCTTTTCATGTTTTATTTCCCCTATTTCTCTATATCTTCCTTTGTCTTTCTTTTGTTTTTGTTTTTGCTTATTTCCTCCCTGATCCACTGTAGTATTCCCCTTGCACTCTGTTCTCTGAAATGTTCCCCTGTTTACCTCCTGGAGGCTTTTCTCACATTCTTTTCCCACAGCTAATGTTTTGACTTCATCATATTTCTCTTCCTCATGGTCCTCTCTTCTATCCTCCTTCTTTATCCTTTGTCCTTCCCCTCTTCCTCTGCCTGTATCTTCCAGCTCTTCTTGATTTGTTATGTTCCAATTATCTAGATATTTTAATGGGATTCTTTTCAGTTTCAGGGGTTCTTTATTCCATTTTTGTTCCTCTATCTTTTCTCTGTTACTTCTGTCATTGTGTTCTACTTTTTTTTCTTTTCTGTATTTTCTTTCCCATTCATCTGGTATTACTTTTCCTTCTCTGCCTGAATATTTCTTTTTGACCTTTTCTTCATCTGGATCTTTATGTCTGTATGCTTTTTCATTTAATTCTTGTCCATTTTTTCTTTCCTGTTCATTATAGTCTCTTTCTCTGGGTAACTCGCCCCATTTTCTCCTTATTTTATTGTCCTGGTCTTTCTGATATCCTCTTTCCCATAATTTTTCACTGGGATCACTAGTCCATTTTTCACTATATCTTATTTCCAAGCTGTCATCCACCAGTTCTCCATCTTCAATTCCCCATTCTTTTCCATAGTTGCTTCCCCATACTTCTCTTTTCCAACTTTTTGTTTCTTTTTTCTCTTGTTCATGGATCCTTTCATACCTTATTTTCCTGTTTTTCCTTTCTAATCTCCATTTGTCTTCGTCCAACTTTTTTGAGTGTTCCTTTCCTACAATTTCTTCTTTTGATCGTTGAGCTCCATCTTGTCCTCTCTGATCATATTGCTCTTGACCTTCTGTTGGGAGACATTCTCTTTCCCATTTTATTATTTCTTCATTCAAATATCTTCTCTTTTCTTTTCCTGCAAAGTTTAGGTGCTTATAATTTTCTCTTTTCAGTTTTTTAATTTTTTTATGTTCACATTCATTTTCCCCTTTTTCTCCCCTATCTTTTCTATTCCAATGCTGGTCCTGATCATTTTCTCTGTCTTCTTCTGTAATATGTCTTTCCTCCTTTTTATCTTTAAAATTTACTTTCCCAGCTTTTCTTTCTCTATTTTCTCCACCTTTTTCTACTCCACATTGCCCCTCCCCTCTCCCATCTTTTGTTTCTTGTTTTTCTCTATATTCTTTTTCCCAGTTTTCACTTTTCTTCTTTTCTCCATATTTCTTTGTTATATATTGAGTATTTTGGCCTCCTTTTTTGTGGCTATGTCCTTTCTCATTTCCTTCTTTTCTTGTTTTTTTGCCTTCCTGTTCTTTTTCCCAATTTACCTCTTTTTCTCCATACTTTTCTTTATAATATTTGTGCTCCCTATCCCTACTGCTTTTTCTTTTTTGGTCATGTCTTTCTTGTTTTTCTTTCTCCTCTTCTATATCCTTTTGCTTTCTTTTTCCTTTTCCCATTTCTCTATAATTCCACCACCATTCTTCTACCTCCTCTGTAACTGCCTCTTTTCTTTCCCAAACATTGTCTCCAGATCCTCCTTGCATTCCTCTATATGGTCTTCCCTGTTCTCTTTGAGATCGCGTCTCACAACTGTTTTCTTTTTCCTCTTCTTGATTTAGTTGCCCATGTTCTTGGGAGTTTTCTCTTCTTTCCTGATGTCTTCCAGTTTTCCTTCCCTGGTTTTGTGCTATAATTTTTCTCTTGTCAGCTATTTCCAATTCTTCCTCATAGTCTTGTCCCCTCTTTCTTCCTCCCTTCATCTCCCTAATGTGTCTTTTTAGGTATATTCTGCCTTCTGTTGCCTCATCTGGCATTTCCCATATTTTCTCATATTTATGTTCTGTATTCCAAGTTCTTCCATCTTTTTCCTTTCCCTGTTCTCGTTTCCTGTTTTCTTGGACAAAGCTACTTCCATATTTTATTCTTCCACCTTGTTTATCACATTCACCTCTGTCTTCCTTTCCTTGATCTTTCCATATTTCTCCATTTTGTCCTTTCAGTCTCTCACTATATTCTCCTTCCCATTCTTGCATTTCAAGCCATGCTCCATCATCAAATTCCTGCCTACTTTCATTTTCTCCTTTCCAACCAAATTCCCTTTGTCTTCTGTTTCCTCTTTTCCATTCTTCATAATGTAGAATGTTTTCCTTTATCTTTTCATTTTGACCCTGTCATCAATATTAAGAGAAATGAAAGAGAATAACATTAGTTTAAGAAACATGTCCATTAAAAAGGCTTCATTTCAGTTCAATACCATATCATGGTCTTGGGAATGAAAAATTATGAGGTAGAGAGTTGCTTCATTGTGTAGTTTATCCCTATTTGGCTTTACAAGCCCCTTCTAACCTGGTTCTATCCTATCTTATCATCTTTAATAAACACTTCTGCCTTTATCATATGGTTTAGCCCAACTGGTCTTGACTCATTTTTTTTTTTAATATACCTTCTGTCTTCATGCTTTTACACTGGCTGTTCCCCATACTTGGGACAAAATTCCTCTTTATTTCTGTCTCCAAAAAATCCCCTTTACTTCAAAATGTGGCTCAAGCCTCACCTTTTATAGAAAACCATCTCTAGTTCTCTTTAATTATCAGTGTCTTTCATAACTATCATGAATTTATTTTGTTTTTACTTTGTGTATATTTGTTCTGTATATATACACGTGAATGATGTTTTCTCTGATCAAATATAAGCTCCATAAGAACTTATTTTTCACTCTTTGTATTTTCATTCTAGTTCCTATCACACTGCCTGGCATGTAATAGTCACTTAATAAATGTTTGTTGAAGTCTTATTCAGAGATTTCAGGCTATAAGGGACATAAATGTCAGAAATTAAAATTCTTGCTCATAACTTGCCAACTGTTTAATTTCTACAGCCATTTAGCTTTCTTAAGTCTCATCTATCAAGTAAAGGGAACATAATTTGAACACCTTACCACATAGAGATGCTTTTTAAATCTTATAATCCTACAGAAATATATGCCCCTCTCTACTTTCCATAAAAGAGCCTGAGAAGTATTTTTTTTCAAAATGAATGAGTTGCCTTTTAAAAATATTGTTTAATTTCCCTCCACTTATATGTAAAGACAATTTTTAACATTTATTTCTTTAAAAACTTGGGAATCCCAATTTTCTCCCTCCCTTCCTCATTTCCTCCTTCCCAAGACAGTAGGCAATTTTTTAAAGGTTATACATGCAAAACATATTGTCATAATTATCATGTTGTAAAAGAATTTATAGACCCAAAGGGGCAAAAAACATGAAAAAAAGTGAAAAATAGTCTTCGTTGATCTGCATTCAGACTTCATCATTTCTTTCTCTGGAGGTGGATAGCATCTTTCATCATGGGTCTTTTGGAGTCATCTTGGATCATTCTCTTGATCAGAGTTGTTCAGTTATATAAAAAAGTATTCTGGCACAATCATATACCACAACTTGTTCACCATCCCCTAATTTATAGGCATCCCCTCAATTTTTAATGTTATGTCATTACAAAAATAGCTGCTGTAAATATTTTTTGTGCAAAATGATCCTCCCCTGACCCGTTTCGTAATCTCTTTGGGATAAAGATCTAGTTAGGATGCTATATCAAAGAGCATGCACAATTTTATTGCTCTTTGGCCTTAATTGCAAATTCCTCTCCAGAATGACTGAATCAGTTCACAACTCCACAAACAGTGCTTTTGTGCCCCAATTTTCCCCACCAGCATTTATCATTTATTCCATCAGATTAACCAATATGATAAGTATGAGGTGGTACCCCGTAACTTTTTTAATTTGCATTTAAATGGGCTACCCTTTTGTAGTGGAAAAGAATTAGAAATCAATGAGATGTCTATTAATCAGAGAATGACTGAACAATGATTGTGATGGAATACTTTTTATATCATTGGACTATTCTGATCAAGACAATAATCCAAAACAACTGGACCCATGATAATAAATGAAACAAAGGACCATGATGAAACAAAAGACCCGTGATGAAAAATGCTATTTCAAGAGAGAACTGATGAACTCTGAATGCAGAGCAAATCATACTTTTTAAAAATTTTATTTTTGTCTAGTTTGTTTGTTTGTTTTTTCATAATATAATTAGTATAGAAAACCCCAAATGGGATCACAAACAATTGGACATGAATGAAAAATGACTAAAATTATTGTTGTTATTATCATTATTTCTTTAATTGAATGCAATTGTATTCCAGGTTGTGATTAGTGTATAGTGCAGTGTATAGTGGATAGTGTGCATACTGTAATGTACAGTATATAGTGTTTTAGTGTAGTGTAGTAGATGTGATTAATATAAAATGTCAAAGGTAATAAGATTAATAATTTCTATGGAAGATAATTTGGAAATGTATTCAGCTGAACGGTTATCATTTGATGGATAATAAATTTTGTTTCATGTTTTAAATAATTAAATTGTATAGATCATTATTATGTTTCTAAATTCTCTTGTGAAATGTTTCAGGAAACCATTGTATCAGAAATGTTGTTAGAAAATTTAACTTTCCTTGAAATTTAGATTATGAATTGAGTTTTTAGAATGTGATAAAAATTAGATATTAGACATTTGAAAACTTTAATATTAAATGGAGTATATTTTATTTCAAAACTAATAATAATAAGTTCACTATAATAGTAAGTTTCCATTTGAAAATTTGGGACTATGGTTTATAAAAAATTATGAAAACATCTAAGGTGGTTTAAAGATGTAACTTTAATACATTGATATTTTTCAACCATCAAGTACTTTTGGTATGTCTGAAGCCCTGGATGGTGGTTATTTTAAATGTATAAGGAAAGGAGAAATGAAATGTAACTTTAGGGGAAGTATAAGGAAATGAATAATATTCAAGCCCAAAGTTGTGATTAGTGAAAATTTTCTAGTTGAGGTAAAAACTGTTGGGATTTGCTATTGTTTTGCGTTTTGATCACAGGGATGGTTGTCTAAATTGTCATGAAGATAATAGTAAAAAAAAAAAAAATAGCATGCCTCAATCTGAAAACTGTCACAGGTAGATGTTTGCCCCTAGCGAAAAAAGTTGAGGGGACAAACTTTAACATATCCTAAAGTAGAGCCCCAGTCTCCCCACTTTCTGAATAGAAAATTTAATGGTTAATCCTAAGTCTGCCTTTTGATAACTGTCTACATGATTAGCTGTCAAATATAATATGTGCTTGAAATCAAACAGAGCTAAGGGAAATCTTGCCCTTGTTATGGTATGTGTCAGGTCAGTCTATACCATTGAAAGGGTGAGTCTTGACATTCCTCCTCTTCCTTTTATAGCAAATTTCCATAATAAGGACAGGTGAGTAGTAAAAATTTCATAAGTAAAATACTAAATTTATTGATTAATTGATACTGAAATATTTCTTAATCACTTTAATAGAATGCAAGTAGGAAAAATCTTACCATTTTAATCTATATTTGTGGTTAAATTACAATATAGGGATCATATGCCCTTAAAGGGGGAATTACACAAAATAATAAGAACAAGATGTAATGTAAAAGTTTTCCAATTAAATGGATTGGTAAATTTTGGGAAAGCAACAGGATTGGACTCTTTTCTCTAAGAACAAATAAATACATACATACATATAAATAGAGATAAATAGATAGATGGATATAATTGGTTTCCAAATGCATCAAGCATGGAAATTCAGGCTATGAGTATGTTTTAACAATGAGTTCACAAAAATTGAATTAAGGATATTACCTTAGGAAAGATAAAAATAGCAAGTTGGATATAAAATCTGAAGTTCTCTGAAATTTCAAGTTTGGAAAACCAAATTCAAGAGATTGTGCTAAATTGTATTAGATTTTGTTACTGGCAGATTTTAGCAGAATTCTTTGGGAACCTTAAAAAGTGATTTGCAACTTGAGAAGCAGATCTCCCCCCCCCCCCTTCCCTTCATAGTTGTCCTGAGATTAAAGCTTATTCCAGAATGTCCAAGAGAAAATATCCGGGAACCAAAATGATTACATGGGATATCTGGGATCTGAGATAAAATATGATGATTAAGTGAACATTGGGAGTGGGTTACTAGATAGAAGGAAACTTGATGCAAATTCACATTGATAAATCATCATTGTATTACTTTGATCTTTTATTTCATGGTGTTTTAACTTTTTTATTGTTACCTTGATGACATGTGAACCTCCTTCTCAAAAATTAGTCCATTGTGATCTAAGTACTTTGATCTTTAATCTGATTTATGCAATTTTGATTATGAATATATAAAAAGCCACACTGACTCCATCTTGAGATGCAATTCTGGAGGTTACTCAATTCTCATTCTATTCAATTATGAATCTAATTCAATATCTGCCTTGCGAGAAAACTTCATTTGGTTATGGAATTTGGAAGAAAACCTGGTATTACTTGAACCTAACTTGGTGAGCTGAGAATCTGGACACCCTCTACCTATTGCTTAGAAATTGAAGTCCTAGGTTATGCTGACCAGAAATCTACTCAAATCCAAAGGTTGATGCCAGGAGTTTTCTCACAGTTACACATCTTAAACAACCCACCTATTTTCTACAAAAATTAGCACCATAATGAATGATCAGTTATCGTTTCCAGGTTCCTTTGATCATTTAGAGATACTTAGAGGGAGTGAGAGATCTCTTTTCCTAAGTTCAAGGAATTGTATTTGTTTGTTCTCCCTTTCCCAACTTGAATACTCCTAATTTTTTTCCTTTGATAAGAAATCAGATTACCTAATGTGGTCAGGTTTCTTTTTAATTAATTGATATTATTTGATTAATTGTTTTTAATGTATAAAAATCTGTTTCCCCCTGTATTGGGGGAGCTGGGGAAGGGGGTTAGGTAATTAGCATACATTACTTAGTAAATCAAAATGTTCAGAAAATCAAACCTTTGTTTCCTCGGTCATTTTATCTTTCACCCACCACATTGGTACAATGGAAAAGTGACCATGAGAGTTCATAACTGTGAATTGAGTTGGGAATTGAAGGGAAGAATGGAAAATTATTCCTCCCTTCCTCTCTCTGTGTGTCTCTGTCTGTCTTCCCTTCTCTCCCTCCTCTTTCTCTGTTTCTTTGTCTATGTTGCTCTCTGTGTCTTTCTGTCTCTGTCTTCCTCCTTCCCTCCCCTCTCTTTCCTTCCCCTCCCCCCCCCACCTTCCTGCCATGCAGACAATGTGGGATCCTTCTTATAGAACATAATGGGATTGCACATGGCTTCATAATGGGGTGTGGTGAGAAAAGGGAGGTCGGAGAAATAAAAGAAGGGCAGGGAAATCAAACATCAGGCACCTATGGAGAGTATTTTCCCTTTTTGTCTGTTTTGTGTATGTTGTCTTTTATATGCATTAATACAGCACAACTTCTACTCCCACCTTCCATCATGTAGTACCCAGATAACACATTTACAGAGTGAAGGAAATCTAGAGCCCACTGGAGCTAAGTGCCTCATTTTACCAAAAAAATCAATCTGAGGTACAGATAGATAGTGGAAAGAATAAGGGATTTAGTCAGAAGACCCGAGTTCATATTCTATTTCTACTAATTACTCCCTGTGTGACTATGGTGAAATGACTTTATCCTTCTCTCCATTTCTTCCTCTGTAGAATGAGAAGGCAATTTTTAAAAAATGGATTATTAGATAACCTCCAAGCTCCTTTTTGGCTCTGAATTTGAGTCTCTAAAGGAAACACTTTATTCAAGGTCAGATAAGCAATAAAAGCAATAGGCCTCAGTATGAGCTTGGCTCTCTGGTGACAGATCCAACATGGATGCCTCCCTAAATTATAAACATTAGGCTGAGAGCAGAAATATAAAAAATGGAGTCAAAGGAAACTCTCCTTAACAGTGTTTGAAGATAATGAGAGCCTAAGTCTTTTCAAATGGGCTATAAATTTGCTTGAACATCAAAAAATGGTCTTTGAGAGATTCCCTGAATATTAAAGGGGAAAATGTATCTCCCTTCCTTCTTTGCAAAGATGGGGAATTGTGGGTGTTGGACATTGCAGATACTGTTGTGTTTGGCAGATGAGCTGGCTATCTTTGCTTAAAAACTTCCCTTCCCCTCCTTGTCCTTTTTAATTCTTTGTTCCAGAGGATGTCCCTCAGAAGAAGGAGGAGAAGAGAGATTAAATTTGGAAATGAAAATTATCTAAAACCAAAGTACTTATTTCTTAAGTTTTGTTTTAATGAGAGGGACAGAGAAGAAGAGAAAGGAGGAAGGGAAAGAGAGAGGAAGAAGAAGAAGAAGAAGAAGAAGAAGAAGAAGAAGAAGAAGAAGAAGAAGAAGAAGAAGAAGAAGAAGAAAACAAAGACAAAAAAGAAGAAGAAAGAAGAAGAAGAAGAAGAAAACAAAGACAAAAAAGAAGAAGAAGAAGAAAGAAGAAAACAAAATTAGAAGGAGGAGGAGAAGGAGATAGAGAAGAAAGAAGAAAACAAAAGAAGAAAGAAGAGATAAGAGAAGGAGGAAGAAAGGAGAGAGAAAGAGAAAGGGAAAGGAAACTGAAAAATTCCATCACCTTGAGATTTTTCTGAGAAGTATTTAAAAGATGAAATTAGGAATCTTAGGGGAATATCATTAATGAGGCACAGAAATCTGGAAACATTACAAGTTTAGATCAAGGAAAATCATTTACTTTTATTCCCTCTGATTTAAAAGAAAGAGAACCAGACAGAGGCTTTGAAATAAGCAGAAGTCATTTGTCTGTCTAGATGCTGGAAAATGAAAAGTTAGCCTGCTGATCTTTGGAGATGCTGGATGAGAAAATGAGAGGGAAAAAGGCCAAGTAATAAATAAGCAAATTTCGTCTTCTTTTTCAACTCATTTCAGGTGGCTGATGCTAGCTCTTAGATGACCCATTTTTTATTCTGAAAATTATCTTTGCACTTAATGGCCATGTTAAATGGAGTGGGGCAGATTTTTAAAAAGTGAATTGTCCAAATAAACATGTCAGGTTTTATTGCCATACCTGTTGAACAAATTTTCAGTCACTGAAGGTGTTTAAGTAAAAGCTAGATAGCCCTTTTAAGGAATATTACAGAGGGGATTCTGTTTCTAATATCAGCTGTGCCATTGGAACAACACTGAAGTTAGCTGAGCTATATAGTTCCAGCCAAATTAACCATCTTACTATTCTATTTCTCCCTCCTCTGTGTTTTCGCATTGGTGCCCCCCACACTATTCTGGGAATGCCTTTCCTCCTCATCCACATCTTTCAGAAAGTTATAAGAGACCTGCCCCCTGATCCCTGCCCCCAAACTGCGAGTATTCTTCTCTCCCCCACCATCACTTTGTCCTTTTTTGTATATACCCGGATATTTGTATGTTGTCTCCCCCAACTCAACTACAAGCTCTTTGTGGTCAAGTTCTGGTTCACGTTTGCCCATGCATCCCCAGTGTCTTCCCCCAAGAACAAATTACTTGCATTTTCCAAATGCATTTTAAAATGATTTTATATACACTCATACACATATGTCTCTGTCTCTGTCTCTCTGTCTCTCTCTCTCTGTCTCTCTCTCTCTCTCTCTCTCTCTCTCTCTCTATATATATATATATATATATATATATATATATATATATAAAACCCTATCTTCACCCAGTCATATATGGAGATTTCCAATAGGCTATAGTTAATACAAACCTCTCCCTTTTAAATCTTTATTGTAGGACAGTTAGTCTAGTTCAGAGCTTGGCAATCTCCTTGTCACTGGACATCAGCAGAAGAATTAAAAGTCAGTGAGTGACACCGATAGGCCACAGTAATAGAAAGGAAAGGGGAAAATAAGAGAAGAAGGTTGAAGAAGGGGGGTGGAATAGAAGAGAAAAAAGGAGGAGAACACAGAAGGAAAACGCACTAGGTCATGAATTGCAGGGTAGCACTAATGCTAGGTGTCCCCCCTACTCTGGCCTACATTGGTTCTGCCAACCTTACTTCTGGAAGCAACAAGGATAGAAAAAGCCTTTGCCCATTTCTAGCCATCTCTCTTAGTACAAATCTTTCCATACCAGTCTTGGGAAAACATGTCGTCGTTTCATGATGAAAAGTTCCAGGTCCATGAAGGGAAGGAAGGAAGAGGAGGCTGCTGACTCAGACTCCTGGGGACCCAAGAACCTCTTTTCTGTTCTTCGCCCAGATGGTGAAACTAAAAATAGAAGAAAGATTAATGTCAGATGGGTTCACCCTTGTGGGAAGGGTAAGAAAAAAATTGTAGGACAGACTGGAAAAAGACTGGAAGCATATCCCTGAGACTCAGAATTGACAGAATCATGGTTTTAGAGCTGGGAGAGATCATTCAGGTAATTTTCCTGATTTTTCAGAGGGGAATAAAGCCTATAAAGATGCAGAGACTTGGTCAGAGTCACTAAGAGAGTGGTAAAGGCAGGATTTGGATCCAGTAAACTCCAGTCAATCTTTTTTTCACTACAAAGGTCATCTGAATTGACCCATCCTTGAAAAATACTCCAGATACTCAAATTATGTGAATAATACTCCAGACATATGTGAATAATCAAATTATTCATTTGATTAAATAAACGTGAATGCGTTTCCACTTCAGTACTCTGAGAAGGCAGAGCCAAGATGGCAGAATAAAAGCAGGGACTTGCCTGAGCTTTCCGCCAAACCCCAATGACTTTAAATAAATTCTAGATTATCAGAACCCACAAAAAGAGGGTGTGAAACAATTTTCCAGCTCAAGACAATTAGAAGGTCAGCAGGAAAGGTCTGTTGGACCAGCGTGAGAATGGGATCCAGTCCAGTGCAAGCCACAGCAGCCCAGTCCGGGCCCCAGCAAAATCAGGAGCAGGCCCTGGGAGAGCCACTGAATCAGTAGTTACAGCAGCCGTTCCCCACAAATAGCAAGGGGGTTGAATAACTGGTCACAAGAGGGCACAATGCTATTTGTTACCATTGAGGCAACACTCTGTTGCTTTGCCTAGATTCAGATTTGGTCACAGTCTTAGATGACAGTCTTGGGGTTAGATGCACTAGCACACCCCAGCTTGCAACCACAGTGGAGTGAGAATCCCTCTCACAGTTCCAAGATTACTCATAGACCAGAACACAGGCCAAGAAAGTAATAAATGCTTCTCCTTAATCACACCACCTTGGAAGAACTGAAAACTTACAGGTCCCTGGAAGTATCTCTGAAAACAGATGCACACAACCCCTGGAACTTGGGACAGTGCTCCTCCCGCTCTGAGAGTAGAGCCCTACCTTGACATAAAGGTAAATTTAGATCGAGTAATAGACTGGCGAACTGAGCAAATTGACCATTAGAAAGTTACTATTGAGACAAGGAAGATCAAAACACACACTCAAATGAAGTTTAAAAAGTCAAAGCTCCATCCGAAGTCTCTGAGAAAAATATGAATTAGACTTAGGCCATGGAAAAGCTCAAAAATGATTTTGAAAATCAAATAAGAGAGACAAAGGAAAAAATAGAGAAAGAAATTAGAGTGATGCAAGAAAACCATAATAAGGTTGGTAAAGTAGATACCAAAAAATACTAAAGAAAATAACACTTTAAAAAACAGACTAGGCCAGATGGTAAAGGAAGTGCAAAAAACAAATTAAAAAACAAAACAAAAAAACAGTGAGAATTACTTTAAAAAAAGTTGGCCAAATGAAAAAAAAAAAGATACAAAAGCTCCTTACAAATTAGAAATGAGCAAATGAAAGTTAATATCTTTATGAGAAATCAAGAAACAATAAAACAACTCTCCCCCAAATGAAAATATAGAAGACTTTGTAAAATTTCTCATTGGAAAAGCAATTGACTTGGAAAATAGATCCAAGAAAAATAATTTAAAAATTATTGGACTACCTGAAAGCCATGATCAAAAAGGAGTTTAGACATTATCTTTCAAGAAATTATCATGGACAACTGTCCTGATATTCTAAAATCACAGAATAAGATAAAAATGGAAAAAAATCCATCAGTCATCTCCTGAAAGAGATTCCAAAATGAAAACTCCCAAGAATATTAGAGCCAAATTCTAGAGCAGGTCAAGAAGAAAATATTGAAAGCAATCAGAAAGAAACAATTCAACTATTGGTGAGCCACAGTCAGGATGACAAAAGATTTTGCAGCTTCTACATTAAAGGATCAGAAATCCTGGAATACAAGTATCCCAGAGGGAAAATAAGCTATTTGGAGCTATGTCCAAAGGTCTATAAAAAAAATTTATACTTTTTGATTGAGCAATACCGCTGATAAGTCTGTATCCCAGGAGATATAATACAAAAAGTAAAAGGACCTATATGTACAAAATATTTGTAGCAGGTCTTTTCTGAGGGCAAATAATTAGAAATTTAGTGGATGTCCATCCTTTGGAGAGTGGCTGAAAAATTGTGGCATGTGATTATGATGGGATACTTTTGTACTATAAGAAATGAGCAGGATGCTTTCAAAAAACCTGTAAAAACTTCCATGAGTCAATGAAAAATAAAATGTACTGTGTGCAAAGTAACAGCAATATTATAAGACAACCATCCACTTGTGATTTAGCTATTCTCAGCAATGCAATGATCCAAGGACTTATGATGAAAAATACTCTACATACCCAGAAAAAGAACTGATGGTATATGAATACAAATTGAAGGATAATTTAAAATTTTTCTTTTATCTTCTCGAGTTTTTTATTTATCTATGTTGTTTCTCATTTGGCTATTATTGGCATGTTTAGCATAATTTCACATGTATAACCTATATCATTTTGCTTGCCTTTTCAATAGAGGTGAGTGTGAAGGAAAGAAGAGAGAGTATGAATGCTAAAATTCTTTTTATATGTAATTGAGGGAAATAAAGTATTAACTAAAATGGCATAAAAAACTAAAAAAATACTCTGAGAATGAGAAAGGGCTTCAGAGATGGCCGAATCCACTTTGGGAGGATTGTCTTAAATGTAAATTAGACTTATTCCACTTGACTCTGGAGGACAGAACCAAGAAGAGTGGGGAAAAGTTTTAGGGAGGCAGATTTTATCCCTAACGGGTTAACCTGCCTAAATGCTGTTCCAAAGTGGATGAAATTGTATCTTATGGATGAGAAGGTCCCCTTGGTGGAGATCTTCATCAGATGATCTTTTGTTTGGTAGGAGGATTCTTGTTTAGCTCAAGAGTGATATGATAACAAAAAAGAATATAAATAAAAATAAAATGCACGTGGTGACTAAAATTGAGAAGACTTTGGATACCATAAATAAGCAAGAGTCAGCTGCTCAAGCTATTGATTCATGTTATTACCTGTCACATCCACATGGGTGCTTTTCCAAGAGCTGGCAATGATCATCTCAGCTCTTTCTCCAATATACTCGCCTCGAGGGCTGAAGCTGGTCTCAGGGATGTGCTGAGGCACAGCAGGCAGGGGCTCCCCATTCACCACCTCTCCCACGGACATGGTCAGCTTCTCCAAAATGAAGGTGGATCTCTTAGGCCTGAAGGGCTGCTTTGGTTCCCTGAGCGCCTGCCGATTTAGTTCAACATAGCTAAAAACGATGAGGGAAAATGGTTGTAACTGGAATTCAAGTTTGGGATGCCACCTTAAGTTATACTAAAGAATTCAATACAATTATTCCATCAAGTAAAATCTAAGTTCCGTGAGGACAAAGGTATATCTTGTTTCAAATTATTTTGTCTTGGATCTTTCTCATCTTCCTTTAATTATGTGGTCCTGAGCATGGAATCAGAAGGACTCCTTCTTTTGAGTTCAAATCTGGCCCCAAACACTGACTATATAATCCTAAGCAAGTCACTTAACCCCAACTGAAGAAGGAAACCACTCCAGTATCTTTGTTGAGAGTCTGAGAGAGTTTTGTTAAGAGTTAAGAGAAAAATAACTAAACAAGAAAAGCATCTTAATAAATACTTGTTGAATTAAATTAGCATTTACTGATCACTTTATTTTCTTTATCATTGTCAAGTAACAGAAATTTAGTTTTATCCAAATCACAGAATCCACCAGTCAAAATATCCAAAGTGTAAAAACCAAGTGGATTAAAAAAAATATTGTTTAAACTGCGTTTTGGCTTAGGGGTAGAGCAAAGGGACAGTTTATTCAGGTGATCCACCAGGGCATGTTATTTATCCTTTCTTTTCAGAGAAAACCAATGATATTACCTCAGAATGACTGTAAGCTAGATTCAGAAGAGAAAGAAATCAATTGGAAACATAAGAAATTTCACAGTATTTGTAATGATCTGAAAAATCTTGGTGCTGCAGAGCTCTTTCCTCCTGCTTTATCACAACAATACCCTCCAGGGAAGCTTATGTGACTCATGGACCATGATGCTACAGAAGAATGAGGAACCCACAGGCCAGTAACAGGACAGTCGGTGGGTAAAAGGAGCTGTAACATATTCCCAACAGGGACTACCTACCTGTGTGGTCTCAGGCCTGTCACCACTTCCTGGGCCTCACTTCCCTCCTCTGTTAAGTAGATGTTTCTGAGTTTTTCTTCTTGATCTATGATCCTAGATCTATGTTCTTAAGCTACTTCACCATCCCAGGCAGCAATTTCCTTCTCTGTCAAATGAGGGAAGCCAGACTAAATAGACTCAAAGGAGTCAGAAGTTCCCAGGGTTCAAGTTCCATGTTCTCTCCTTGCAACTTTATATCTCTGGGGTCTATAAATGAAGGGGCCAGACTGTCTAAAGTCCCTCCCTTTGATGAGTATGTCTAGTGCTATATTATATATAGTGTTGATTGAACTTGTTCCAAGGTCCAAGAAGGGTTTCCAGTTCTGACTGATGAACTGTGTGACCATGGGAGAATTACACATCCTTGATGAGCCCCAATTTTCTCATTTTCTCATTTATTAAATACATAAGAATCAAATGAGATAATTTATGTAAATCCAGTTTTGACAATTAGTAATTAAATACCAAGCAGTTATAGGGCACCACAATGGATAGAGCACCAGATGGAGTGAAGAAGACATTTCTTCCTGAATTCAAATCCGGAATCAAACAATTACCAGTTGTGTGACCCTGCGTAAGTCACATCATTCTATTTGCCTCAATTTCTTCAACTATAAAATGAGCTGGACAAGGAAATAGCAAACTACTCCAATATCTTTGCCAAGAAAATTCCAAAATGGTGATATCCACATTCTATCCAAGTCATAGGGCCCCACGTCTAGCTCTGTAATTGTCCTTAAAGGTTATATCGTCTAAATAAGAGTTTACTCTACAGAAAAGAAAATTAAAGTCCCAAGAGGTTTAATACTTTTTCTAAAGTCATACAGATAGAAAGTGAGAGGGCAGGGACGTGGACTCGACCTCATGCCTGGTTCAGTCTTCCTTCCAGTGTTCCAGGCTGCCTCCCTCTAGGAACCACAATCAGACCTGCATTTCCTACCTCAGAAGGAAACTCGATGAGATAATGTGTGAGAATCTTAAAGAACAGCAGAAATGTCAGCTCCTACACACTGGGGACCAGATGCGGGATGTCACTGACAGAAGCAGCTTCCCAAGGAGGGAATGTCCTTTGCCAGTTTAATACCTCCTAGAAGCCTAGAGTCTTAAAGAGCTGTTTGGAACCTGGAGAGGTTGAGACCTGAAGCCATGATGGGGCAGAGGCAATCTTGATAAGAAATCTTCTTTTCTTCCGTTAAGCTGTCTGTTCACTAGGTTACATGCATCTCGTTACACACCTAATAATTGCAGGTGAAATTCATTAAACTGGGAATCCCGGATTTGGAGTTAGAAACCCGGGTATAAATCCTGGGTTTGATGCTTATTCGCTGCATGATCCTGGGAAAGTAATTCCTTCCTCTTGGACTCAGTTGACAGTTCTGTAAAATGAAGGGAGTTGGGCTAGAGAACCTTTAAGGCTCCCATCATCTCCAAATGGATGGTCCTCTTGTTTGTGTCATTATCACTATGAGTTTCCTAGATAATAAAATGATAGCTTTGAAGCTTGAGAACATTGAAGGCGACTCCCACCCATCTGGAACAGAACAAAACTCAGCTCCAGGGGTGAATTGACTTGTCTAAGGTCACACAGGTTGTAAATGGCCAAACACACATGGGCCTTTGGGTTCCAAAGCTACACTGCCATCTTCTAGTGTGGAAAGCCCTTGGCTTAAAGGGATAGAGAGACATACACATATATGTATGTATGTATTATACAGAGACAGAGACAGAGACAGAAAAATGGACACAGAGACAAAAAGAGATAGAGAAAGAGAAAAAGAGAAGCAGAGACAGAGACATTTTGTTTAGACAGAGAGAACTCTAAATATATATGAGTTTCTTAGGGCAGCTAGATAGCACAATGGATAGAGCACCAGCCTGAAGTCAAGAGGACCTGAATTCAAATCCAGTTTCCAACCCTTAACACTTACTATAGCTGTGGGACACTGGGCAAGTTACTTAACCCCAGTTACTCGCTCACACACACAAAGAATTTCTTGGGGCACAAGGAGACTGACTTGCCTAAGGTCACTCAATCCTAATGTGTCAGAGGCAGGATTTGAATTTGAGTCTGTCTGTCTGCCCCCAGTGTTACCCTGCCTCTTCTTGCTTCTTTTGCTTGCATTATCTACAAAATGAGGCTATCAGTTCTGACATTGCCTTACTCCTAGAGTCTTCTGGGAAAAAAAACACACAACACTTTACAAACCCGAGAATTAACATGGGTGATTTTCTGTCATTACTTCGAAGCTGTCAGTACATCAGCGTGGGGGGGCATGTCCCCCAAAGCAGATCTCAGTCCCTGAGAAGTCGGTCAGTTCTTCCAGTTAAAGACCCCACCCTGTGAAGCTATCGAATGGGGGTGAGCACTCAGAATTTGATCAGACTTGTCCGTGGACAATTGACTTTGATCGACTTTGTATTTTTTAAAATTTGCTTTTCTGTGTCCAGATGACTCAAAGATAATAGAATCTCCTTGGGGATAGTGACCTCTGTGTTTTTTCTATCTGTATCTTCTTCACTTAACGCAGTCCTTGGGGAATAATATGCGTTTAATAAATAATTGACAAATGAATAGATATTAGCATTCATGATAATAATAATAGAAAAGCAGGTTTGGCCCAACATGATTGTTTGCTCCTTCAAGATAATCAGCTCCAAGCTCCTCCTCTGACCCTTATCCATCCCCAGCTCATGGACTAAACTGGTCAGTCCTGTTTAGTCCAAGTCCTGATGCGGGGAGCCCTGCCACCAGCCACCGGGCGTGGAAGAAGGCCAGAAAGGTCCCTCACAGGGACCAGGTCGCACCTACCCCTCAGAGACATGCAGCCCATAATGGTGCATGAAGCTCACAGCCTCCCTGGAGTCGTTGAAGAGCAGCCACGTCATCACCCGGTCCAGAGGAAAGCCCGTGGTCTTCTGGGCGCTCACTGTGTGAGTGGCTGTCACGGCCCTCAGGGCCTTCGCCCGAGCCTGGAGCGGGAGAGAAAAGGAAGAGCAAACTCTGGCAACCGCCCTGGCAAGGAAAGGGGAGGGGGCTTCTCATCTGAGAAGCAGGCTTTGACACTGTCCCCCATGACAAATGTCCATCGGAGGGCAAAAAGCTGGGCTTGGCGTCCTGAGAACCCGAGTTCAAAACTTCCTCAGACACTCGCCAGCTGCTGGAGCCCAGACAAGTCCCTTCCCTTCTGGAATCCTCAGTTTCTTCAAGTGTCAAAGAGAGGATCAGGATGGAAAACCTCAAAAGTTTTTCCAGCTCTCAGTCTGTGATCTATTGCTGTGCCTGGAAATTTCTGGTGAAAAAACTCAACTGTCAGGGAGGAGGTTAAGGGACTTGCCAAGAAAGGCAGTACAACCCCAATCAGAGAATTGCAAATTGGAAGGAAAGTCAATGGCCAATCCACCCCCAAAAGGAGTCTACCCATTGGGGGAGGGTGTGCCTTGAGGGGGAAGGGCAGTGCCTTGTAGGAGTAGACAAGATGACCAATAATGCCACAGGAATCTGTGAGCTAAAGAGATTGAGGACCACTAGACCCCATAAAATATCTCCCTTTTCTTTTTTGGAGAATCCCCTAGAATTAGATAATTCCTGGGGAGTTTCATAATGAAATTTGAGTAGAGCAAACACTAGTACAGTTACCTAATAGAACATAAGCTCGTTGAGGGTGGGGACTATCCTGTTTTTATGTCTTCAGTGTATTGCACACAGTAGGTTCCTATTGATTCAGTCTACACATGATAACATTTCGATCATCTCCGGGATCCTTCTATTAACTGTCCCATCCTCTCCCCTCCTGCACTGGGAGCACCTCATCTCTCCTTGACTGGACTGTTAAGTGGTTTCCTGACTGGCCTTCCTCCAGTTCCAGCCAGATGGAGTATAGCCACCTCACCACTGTCAAATTAATTTTCCTCATCCTCTCTCTCAATCTTTCACTCACACTTCTCAAAATTCTTTTTTTTTCCAGAGAAGTACAGATTTACATGAACTGATACAAAGTGAAGGAGAGCCAAAAAAGTAAAATATACAGAAGTATAAAAATTCAAATGTGGTAAAGAACTACCACAAATACATAAAATGTTGAAAAATGACAAATAACCAGAATGGCCTTGAAAACACCTTCCCCCACACCTTTACATAAATATCTATTTTGTATCTATTGTCAATTTTTTTTCAAATTATTGAGTTTTTTTCTGATTTTTTTCTTCTTTTTTTTCTTTTAAGTCTTTATTACATCAGGTAGCTCTAGGTAAAGGAGGCCACAGAGGCAAATTTAGGCAATATAAAAATCCAAAGATATCAATAAAAAATATTTTTTAAAAAACAGATCAGCAATTCAGATTCATTTCCATTGTAATTGTGGTTTTCCTCTAAGTTTAACAATTTGGCCAATTAAATAACATTATTTTATTTCTAAAGTCTTACCTTCTGTCAGCACCTCTATTCTCTATCAGATATTTTCCTATAATGATTAACTCAAAATAGTCTTTACAAGCGATTTTGGAAAATAAGCTTATTAACGGACATCTTTTAGGATACTTTCTGAAAAGTTCTACCTTCTCTTAGAAAACCTTTAGATTTTGACAAATTTTTGTTAATGGTGAAAATATCCTAATTTCCTAAGGGAATTTTCAGTTAAAAATATCTGAAAGCAGAATGATAGCACTAGCAATGAAAAGCATGGCAAATGACCTCCATAACCTCTGCATGAGCCCACTGCATTTCCAAAGTAATTTTAAAGCTACTGCAATGATTATTCACAACCTGATTTTAGTTACAAGATCAAGCAAAGGGATCTACTTTTTAAAAAGCAATATATGTTCACCTTTAAATAAATCTTTAAAAATTTAAGAGATTGTAATGAAAAGAACTACTAGGTATCTATCTGTACCCAAAGACTACAGCACAGCCTGGTGGTATGAAATGACAGTCTTAGACATGTACAGGATGAAAACAACAAAATGCTTGTTGGCTGACATGATGCATCCCCATGTAATATTGCAGCAAAGTTAACCTTTAAGTTCTAATATTAAAATACTTGGAATCTTTATTAAACTTCAAAAATATTCCAGTTACTAAATTATTTACAGAAAGGAAACGAGACAATCACTGCATGTAGTCCCATGAAACAATATCAAATTTTCAAGTTACTATGCTTTTTCCTGAACAGAAAATGTCTCCTCCTGCTTAGAAAATCATTCATCCTTTCTATCGTTGTTCCCCATTTCTAGATTTTCACTTTCTGCTCTTCTATATCTATTGTGAAATCAAAAGAGTGAATGTTCCAAGTACTAGAGGTGTTTTCGACAGAGACAAGGGAAATATAAGGAACTTTAGTTTCCAAGCTTCACATATGAGAAAACAGGGATTTTATTTTAGCCCCATACTATAAGTGATATAGGATTTGCTGCATACTATAAAGAGGCAGCATCTCACGGTGGTTATTGTACTTGAAATCAGGAAGATCTACCTTCAATCTCTTTCATGATATTTTCTACAATCCTTTCCTTCACTCTTTCCTTTCACTTCTCAATTCCTTGCAAATTGCAAATTGGATTCCAACTCTATGCCTCAAAATGACTCTCCAAAATTAGCAAGGAACTCTCATTGCCAAATCAAATGGTCTTTTCTCAAGTCTTAGCCTTGACTTCTGCAACATCAGGCCTAGTTGACCATCTGTTTGGTTCATTTCCCCTATACTCTGGGAAGCTGTTCATTCTCTGACCTTGTTAGCTGGCTCCTCTACATTGTTATTCCCCAAGGTTGTCTTGGGACCTCCTTTTCCATATCTCTACACTAGCTCACTTGGTGACCTCAGTAGCTTCCTTAGCTTTAATTATTCTCTCTATGCAGAGGACTTCCCAGATAGATCTCCTCCTATTTATTCTCCTGATTTCTAGCCCCAACATCACCAACACAGGGTCTCAAATTCAACATGTTCCAAAAAAACCTTCATTTTCTTTTTCCAAAACCAATACTTTTCTATAAATACAACATCACTATCTGTCACCTAGTTTTGTGACTGTCTTCCTGGATTGCTCTATCTCACAGATTTCAATGACCAAATCTTGCCATTTCTGCCTCCACATCTCATAGGTATCCTTTTCATTCACTCCCTCCATAATCTGGCTCTTCATCATCTCCCATTCAGAACTGATCTCCCTGTGTCAAGGCTCACTCTACTCCAATACATTTATCCTCAAGCACAGGGCTAACAATGTTGGTTCTTTTATCCAACTCCAGTAGCTCCTTATTACTTCTAAAGGCAAAATAAACTCATATTTGAGCCCTAAAGCTTTTCACAATTTGTCCAACCCAGAATTCCAGTCTTATTACACATTTCTTGGTGCTCACCCTCCTCCTAAGCCACACTCTATTTCTCATCTTCAAGCTTTTAGAATGGCAATTTCTCACACATGAATTTCACTCTCTTCTCACTTCTATCTTTCAGAAATCTCTCAAGGCTCAGTTTGCCTGAAACTTCCTATGTTAAGTATTTTCTAATTTCCCCAGCTACTAATACTAACAACAACAGAACAATAGACATATGTACATGTAAATCAGTATCAAAAATCTCTTATTATGTTCCAGGCACTGTGCCAGCCATTTTTCTCAATAGAATGTAGATTATTTCTTTCAACTTTGTATTCAGAGAATCTTGTAGTGCCTGACACATGGTAGGAATCTAAAAATTCTTGCTGACTCTTACATTTGTGTGTTTATCAATTCCCTCTCCCATTCCAGGGCTTTAGTTTTCTGACCTTCAAAATAGAGATAATACATACTTACTGCATAAGGTTCTCATGTAGTTCAAATCAAACAGTTCACATATATTACTTTGCAGATCAAAAAGCACTTATATGAATGTCAGCTATTGTTAGTATCACTAGTAACTAACAGAGTACACCTTCCCATCGATAATCCTTAGAAAGACATAAACAATTTAAATTTTAAATACTGACAAGGACATTTTGAAACAGAAAAAGAACCAGAATATGATATATTCTTATCTTTTCTTTTTAAAATGCTTTGTACCTATTTCTTTGAAATCATCATCAAAAATATTTGCCTTGGTAATGGACAAATGGATCAATGACAGAAGTTGTTAAGAGTATTTTGATCATATGAAGAATATGAGCCTTAGAGCTTCTATTTCTTCTTAGAATTAGCTGGCTCCAGACCTACTTTAGATATAATTCTAGTTACAGGATGTTTTTTTACACTGTCACAGAAATAATACACACAGTCCTAATTTTATCACCTAATCCCTATGTTACCCCTTAGGACGCTCACTTACTCCAAAGTCAACATTCAAAGAGTTAATACTCCCAAGCTTCAGCCTTTACTTACACATTTTAACTGATTTATAACATCTCTACAAAAACATCTGTAATGTTTTCAGCATCTAAGATTCTACAGTTTAAGGTCTCCAACATGTCAGGTTTGGCTTTTCAGCCCCTTAAGAGTAAAAGCATCCTACTAACAATAGACATCTCCTGAAGGAAGACTTAGCAATTCTTCCTTTTCTTGCAGAATTTTCTGTAAGTTTCTAAATATTCAGTAGCATACCTAGAGGAAATAAAAATCTTTACACATCACAATAGAAATTGATGCTGGTTGAAGAAACTTTTCTATTTAAGAGTAGAAAACATTTGAAAATTATTTCAAGTTCATTTCAAGTATAAATTTTCATTCAATAAACTTGTATACCCAGCACCAAAGCCAAGTCCCTAGCACATAATAAGCACACAATACTTGAATTATTTTTTTAAAAAGAGAATACCCAACTAAAAGAAAAACATGTTTTCAGAACATATTTAAGTATGTAAATTAGATAGAATGCATTAGAAGATTTATTCTCTGTTATAGAAATAACAGTGTGCAAAGGGTTGACCTAATATTTTTTACTTTACAAAAAAAAATGGATGGATGGAAATGTTTACAAATTCTTCAGTAGTTTTTTTTAAGTCATAAATGAAACCATCAATTGCATGTGTGTCTATTCATCATCTCTGAATATCATCTGAGCTAGTATTACCTAAGAATTAGAACTTGCCTAGGTATTGAAATGTACCCAGGTCAGCTGCTCATTCTTTAAAAATACAGAATAGTGATGGCTTAGAACACTGTGACTTTTTAAATTTCAGATAATTTGAGAAAAGCAAATGCTTGTTTCCTCATTAAGAAACAAAAATACTTTCTTGTCATTATCCAGTATCAAAAATATTTCACAGTTTGATTTCCCTTTATCTAAGGGTAAAATTAATCCCTCCTACACCTAGCTGAACTTTTTTTTAATGTTCAGTAGCTCCAAAAGCAAATACTAACTAAATTTAGACTTGAGTCTATACCATCGGAGTATCCATAATAAGGTGCTAATACAAAATGTGTCAGCATACTGGCTGACATCCATCTGTTAAAAAAAGATTCATATGAAATATAAACAAGTATATTTTAATAAATAAATTTATAATAAATATTTATATATGTTATCTATATTATATATTTATAATATATAATATAAATAAAATATAAAATACGAAATGTTCACCATCATTCTTAGAAAGTTTGCCCCAGTCTTGCATAGTGAGAGACCTGATTGGTTCTTGAATATTTATCACGTTCACTATGAGGATGCAAACGTCAATAGATGTCTTCAAGGTATTTTCCCATTTGGGCTGCTAGCTTCCTAAAACAAAGATTTTCCCAACCAATTTTAGGCTTTTTTTTTCTTCCCACAATTAAATTTCATTTCGCATAAATTTCAAATTCATTTGCATAATGAATTTTATCATCTTTGGCAAGATAAAACCCAATTCCGAGATGATGACAGATTTTTCCATTCTTTATTTTAAATTTTCATCATTTCCTGTGATGAAATTCCTTTTCTTTCCTTTAAGTGTTTAGAAAAAAATTATTATCACTTGAGAGAGGTTTTTTAGGCATTCCAAAGATGATTAACTTTTTTTCTTTATTATTTCTTTTCTAGCTCTTCTTCAATGCTTCTCTTTCATTTTTTTTTTTTTTATTCAATAGGATTAAGCTCTGTTTTTGCCTTGGTAATTTCTTCATATACTTTTTTCTGTGGTTGTGGAAGCTCCCTCCAAGCTTCAGGAAGCTTCTTAATTATCTCTGTGCTTTTCAGATTTGGATTTTGTTCTTTCAGTGTGGGTTGCTGCTCCACTGTAAGACAAATGTATGCAGAAAAAGGCTTCTTTGGAGCATTAAATAAAGTGCAGTTTTTCCTAAACCATTCCAATCTACCTCTCCTGTCGGTCGATATTCCGAGTTCCATGGACATGTTTTGGCTCTTGTTGGCAGACCAGTGTTTGAGGAAAAGAAAGAGATTCTGCATCGATGGTTTCAGCCATGAGGGAATCCCTGTGTGAATGTTCCCTCCAGTTCTTCTGATGGACAATCCATTCCCAAACCACAGTGTTCAGAGCTGCCTGGGATACTGAGGTTAAGTGATTTGCACAGGGACCCACAGTCCAAGCCACAATTTGGACCCTGCTCTTCTTGTCTCCATCTACTTACTGTTCCATGGTGGGTTTCTCCTACCCAGTTGATGAACAAGCATTTATTAAGCACCTACTGTGCACTGGAGATTGTGTTAAAGTGCTGAAAAACAGGTAAAATTAAACATCCCCTGTCTTATAGACAAGGAGACTGAGACTCGGGTCTGCCTCCTGTCTACTTTCCACATTGAGTCTCAACAAATCAGTCATGTATTATGCGCTTCTAATGTGCCAGGCACATGCTGGGTGCTGGGGAAACAAAGGTAGAAATGAATTCCCACCTAAGAACAAACTGAGGTTCAGGTTTTCCTGATGTCACAGCTGCTTTTCTGCCTAGCGCACAGTAGGTCCTACAGGGCCATAGAGGAAGAGCACTAGGGTCTCACAACTCAGACACTCATGGTGGGGGAATAAGTCTTGAAGAAATGTTTCTGAAGGGGTGGGGGGAAAGAGGGGAAAAGTTGGAACAAAAGGTTTTGCAATTGTCAATGCTGAAAAATACCCATGCATAGAACTTGTAAATAAAAAGCTATAATTTTTTAAAAAAGTGTTTCCGAGTCTCAGTTTCGTCATCTGTAAGATGAGGATCAAAAAGTACTTGCAAGGAGGGTTATCAGGAAGATCAGAAGTGAAGGGATGTCTGGAGCTCCACTACCGGGAGCCCCAGTGAGTGTGTGCCGGTGTGTTAACCTCCCCAGCTCCGGGACCCCCTGGTCTTGGCTCTCACCTGGCTGAAGTAGCCATGGAGCAAGCAGGCATTGAGGTAGGAAGCCGCCTGGACCAGTTTGAAGAACCTCACGTAGTTGTTGCTGTTTAAGGCCGTGAAGGCTTGGATGGCGAACTTGACCTCCGGGGAGTTGCAGACGTGGGGCTGGAGCTGCTGCACTTGTCTGCCAAGAAGAAGGAGAGAGTGGTCACCCTCCCCTGACCACCACTGTTGAGCAGTGACATAACTTGCTGGTAAGAGCCCTGACTTGGGGTCAAGGCAATCTGCTTACATCCTGCCTCCTGCCTCTGCTGCTTACTATAGACCCCAGGTGCGATCCTTGCCCTCCCTGAATCTCAGTTTCCCCCTTACAACAAAAGGGCTGTACTTGATGAGTCCCAGGGTCCCTCTCAGCTCAGGCTCTAGGTATATGACGGTCAGCCTTCTACAATCACAGGTTCCTAGTTCTAGAGCTGGACAGGACCTCAGAGATCATTTAATCCCCTCATGTTACAGAGGAGGAAACGAGCCCCAGCTGGGTAAGGGAATGTCCTACTCAAGGTTACCCAGATAGTGAATGGGAGAGTTGGGAGTCAAATTCACATCCTTGGACGGCAGGGTCTGTACCACAATAACTTGAGTCATCATTAATCCTTTGGTTTGAGAAGCTGCTAGAATGAGTTAACATTTATCATCTTGTGAGGCTGGCCTTATAATCAAGCTCTGATACCTCCTGGCCCCACATCCCTGCTCAGATCACCTAACGGGCCACAACACTGAGCTGTCCCAAAGTCACTGATCTGCCCTAAAGGAAGGGACCTTCCACGCTGAGAGCTCCACAGCCGTGAGCTCACAAACCTAGCCTGAAAACTCAACTGGGACAGAAAGAAGACGATTCCATCCCTCCTGGAAGCATAGGAGCCCTGAAGCAGAAAGGGAGCAGATCCCACTGAGTCCAGGCTTCCTTATCTGTGAAAGGTAAACAGTAATCCTGGCACTCACTATCTCAAAGGCTGATTAGGGGACAAGTGCTTTCACTTGCTTTAAAATTCACTAAAATGGGAATTATCAGTCCCGGGGGAGGAAATACAAAGAAAAGCATCTCAGACCAACATGGGATTCCAACTCATGACCCAGAAGTCTTAGAAAGTAAATGGTGAGAGAAACTGCCATGATTCCCACAGAGAAGAGTCCATGGGAAGATGGACTGAGCCCTCTGGCTGCCCTGTTTCCCTTTGCAGTAACTGAATGTTTTGTGACATTGCGGCTTTACCTGAGAACATCCCCTTGGTTGAGGGCAAGCAAGATGGCGTAGGCTTGGAACTCAGCTTCCCTCCTGCAAGATGTGCCCTCACTGGCTAGGTCCAAATACATCTCCTTCAGAGTGAAAAGGCATTTGGTTATTTGGTCCTTGTTGATGGGAGCGTCGAAGGTGGCGACGGACTCCTCACAAAGGTGATGGGCACAGTGGATGTGGAAACGGGCACATTTCTCCATCAGGGACACTGTCTGTGGGTCATGGAGGTGTTGGTGGATAATGTCCTACAAAGACCGAAAAGCAATCATGAAATTTGTGCAAGATACTCTGTGCATTAAAACCCACGTGTAGGATACAGAAATTCAAGAGAAGATGCAGGTGATCATGTGGTTGAGGACCCATGTACCAGAAAGCAGAGGTGAGCATTCGGTCCCCCTTCGCTCTCAGCTCAGCCACACTAATATGGAGAACACACCTTCCTTATCCCATGGGTCCTGTTCCACACAAAGCTGTACCAGTCCTGGTAGTTCCTCTCTCCTTGGTCCATGATATGGGTGACGATATAATCCATGGTCATACTCAGCACAGCCAAGGGCCTGAGCTCGTGGGGCAGAAGTTTCTCCAGGCAACCAGAGGACCTGCTGTATTCCTTAATGGCTGCTGTGTGGTCTACCTGAGGGAAAGAACACCAGGTATGAGCTCAGGTTCTGGAGGTGGGGCAGGGGGCGAGTCGGGTATGGCCGATGGATCATGGATGACCAAAGAGTAGTCACAGAGCCATGCAATGTGAGAGCTTGGAGCTCTCCAATTGAGTCTAAATAATACCCCCAAATTGCATTAAGTACTTCCTATGCTTCAGGCACTGGGCTAAGTGTTGGAGACAGGTTAAAAAAATCCCTGATCACAAGGAATTTATATTTTAATGCAATTCCCCCTCAAATGAGCTCTCCAAAATGGCCATCCAGCCTCTGCCAAGGAAGATTATGTCACTACTTTGATGAGTGTCTCATCTTCTCCCCCTTGATTTTTGCTTCAAAGTTATACCCAGCACACCAGCCTCTGAGTGACTCTTGTTCAAGTTTTCCCATCGATCCACCAGGGACATGTGTCTATGTGTGTTGGTGTTGATATATATATATATATATATATATATATATATATATATACATACATTCATATTCACACGTGTTTGCATATATACAAATTGTATGCATACGTGGCTGAGTGTCTTTGAATCCAGGATCATACCCATTGGAGAAAACCCTCAGGGAGCAGAATTTTAAGGTGACCAACATGTCCTCTGAATGATTAACTAGGGAATAAGTCCTTGGGAAGCAAAACTTGTCGCCCACTCCCATAAAAAGAATTTCAGAGAAGAATTTATCCTTTGGTCAAAATTTACTCCCATATCCAGAAGCCCGAGAATTGCCAATTATATTCACTTTGCCCATCAGTGTTGTGGACATTAGACTCTCTCCCATCATCCTCATCCTCGGTCATCTCCTCCATTAGTATTTGTAAGAGTGGAAAGAAAAAGATAGAAGACATTCACCCCCAGGAGCAATGGTACCTTGTCAGTGCCCGGGAGCATCTCAAAGGGGCTGAGCTGGCTCTGAATCTCCCTCAGGTAGCGCTCCTTCTCAGGACACATGTCTGGACACGTACCAGTAAGGGCTTCAGCTTTGTCCAGGGCCACTATCCTTTTTCGATCTAAGGAGCCAAGCAGGAGAGGGATGGGTTACTGAGAACAAGGAGCCAGTGTGTCTGGGAAGGGGAAAATCAGCGGCCTGGAATGAGAGGATCTATGTTCCCATCTTGGCTTGTCACCTTGGGAAAAACCTTCCAACGTTTTTGAGCCTCAGTTTCCTCTTCTGTAAATAAATGAAAAGATGAAGTGCAGGTTTGTTCCATCGAGGGAATTTGGGGCTTCTGACTCCAGAAAGCATCACAACAAAAGAAAGGACAATGCCCCCTCACTTAATCTTGGTAAATCCATATCAGTGCCTAATGGTCACTTCTTCTCCTTAGAGCCGGCCAACCAACCCCCTACTGATAATGGGTTGATTAGAGGAGTTGGCTTGAAACTCTCTGTGGCTTTCGCCCACTGCTTGGAACTCTGCTTTCACTGACCAAGCTGCACAAATCTAGACTCTCTTCCATGTAAGAGATGCTCAGGTGCTAGAAGACAGTTCTCATCCTCTTCCTACCCTGATCTTCTCTCTGCTAACTATTCCCTAATCCACTTAAGTGATTGACGCACGGCATGATCTTACGGCCATTCGCGCCTGGGCTGCCCCCCTGGAGACGGGGCCCAAATTTGACAATGTCTTCTCTAAAATATGCTGCCTGTTACTTTACCCAGAAATTTAGGCCCAGATGTGGTCCCCGCATCCTACGTCACAAGTCTTGTCCGTGGTCCTCTCCCCAGATGAGCGGGAATTCTGTCCAGTTCCAAAATAGGACCCAGGAACAGGGGATCCTGATCTTGATGTGGCCAATGGTGTGATCAGGACACAATTGAGACTCAGAGCCAGACTTGGCCACCTGCTATTTGTGTGACCCTGAATACATCATTTCATTGCTCTGAATCACAGTTCCTTATCTATAAAGTCTGGGAAATGGGAGGTGGGAGGTGGAGATGTTTCCTTGTTCTGTGATATCATTATTTTTTCAAATAAATGTAGGCTGAGGGTGAGAAGAACCAAGGTATCACCAGAACCAGTCAGAAATACACCAGCCCATGTCCCCTTTTGCCCAGTCACAGCAAAGGGTAAATTGCTTTCATTGAACTTGAATTAGAAGGAACCTGACAGATTGTCTTTTATTCATGAAAAAACCAGACTTCGAGCAGTTAATGACCTCCCCAAGGTTACGTGGATTATTGGCAGGGCTGACAACAAATCTGTCAGGGCTTCCAGGCCAGAGCTCCTTCTATTGTACCAATTACTTAGAATTGACAAGAGAAGCTGAGAAAGGATATCTGTTTCCTCATCCGGAAAATGGGGATAATATCACTTATCTCCCAAGACAGCTGAGAAATTGACCAATCAGTCAACAACCATGTTTTCCCAACACTGTGCTAGGCACTGGGGGTACCGAGAAGGTACCTGCTCTTAAAGAGACAAATACAAATGAATACATTCCAAGATGATATATATGGCACAAACTGGAGATCAGTGAGCAAGGGAGGGCATTATTGATGAGAACTCAGAAAGTCTGCAGGGGGGTTTTAGTTGGATTTGAAGGAGCCAGGAGACAGAGATGAGGAAAGGGAGCATTGGGGGCAGAGACCACAACCTGAGAAAATGCCCAGAGTCTGGAGAGAGAGTGTGTGTATCATGAGAAACAGTAGGGAGGTCGATGACATTGGCTTAAAGGGTACATCGGGGCAAGATGTAAAAAGCTAAAAAAGCAGAGAAATAATTATGAAGGACCTTGAACATTAAACATAAGATTTCGTGTTTGACCCTACAGGTGATAGTGGAGTTTATTAAATAGAGGAGTGACACAGTCAGACTTGCACTTTAGGAAGATCAGTTTGACAACTGAGTAGGGGACAGACCGGGAGAGGGGGAGCAGTAGGTGTGAGGTGATGAGGGCCTGGACCAGGACAATGGAAGTGCCTGAAGAGGGAAGAGGAAATACCTGAATGATATTAAGAACTGAGCTTGGCAATAGATCTGATACCAGTAAGTGAGAAGGAGAGAGACATCAAGGGTGATCCTAAGCTGTAAACCTGAGGGATGGGGAGCAAGGGAGCACCCTCAGGTAACAAGGAAATGTGAAGGGGGTATTAATAATAATAATATTATGAGGGGATGGATAATAAGTTCATTTTAAGACTTGTTGAGTTTAAGATGTCTACTAGGAGAGCTTCAAGTCAAGATATCTAATGGGCAGTTGGAGATGACATAAGGTAAGGGTTGGATAATTCAATTTGAGAATCATCCACAAAAAGATGATAATTAAATCCATTAGAACTGATGAGATTCCCGAGTGATGCACTATAGAGGGAGAAGAAGAAAGTCCAGGACAGAGCCTGGGGGCAGATACACCATTAGCAACCAGACATGACCAAGATCAAAATCAGCTGAGATTATGTGGCATGAATTTTTAATGAACTCAATGAACAGTTGCCTGATTTTCACCAATTTTATTCAGCAGCACATGAGGAGAAGTAACGATAATGGATAGTGAGAGCAATCCAAGGTTGAGGCAGGGCATGAACAACAATAGGAAAAGGGAGTACGGGATTCAAGAGGACTATGTAGAATTGGATTAGGTGACCAAGGAAATAAGAGGAGGAAGTGATGGGGATGGTGGGAGGAGGAAGGAAGATGGCTGGAAAGAACTGAAAAGTCAAGGAACTGGAGGTCATGGGAAAGATAAAGGACGGGAGTTGGGATTACAAGTCAGAGGGAAAGATGGAATGGTATTAGATTGATATCAAACAAGGCAATTTCATAGTTTATGAATACAAAAGTGGTGCATTTATGGGAGACAACGGTATAACCATTGAGTGTTGTGTGTGTGTGTGGTTGAGTTAGGGTGGAAGATTGGGTCATGGGAACTGAGATGTATCGTGGATCAAATGAGAAAATCCAAGTAAAGTGCTTTGCAGCCTCAGAGTTCTATATAAATGCTCACTGTTATTAGGAAGTTCTCTCTACCTTCTCCCACCAGTCCTAGTCAGTTTTCTGATAGGATAGAAAAGTCCTTGTTTTCTAATTAAAACTGATAGGGTAAAGTTTCTAGGGGAAATGCAGCAGTAATCCTGAGGGCCCCAGACACTCTTATTCTAGCAATCTATTTATCTATGATCCTAAAGTCTCCTGGCTTTAGTAACACCATAGTATAGTCCTAGAAACTGCTGATTGTCAGATCACAATCTGTTGGTCCATGATAACAGAGTTTCTGAGACAAATGGTGAGGTGCACACCAGACCACTCCTCAGTTCTACCTCTGGGCCATAAAATTAGCATATCAGTGACATGAAGACCTAGATCTCTCTGTCTTTTCCTATAAATTCGTTTTCTTGCTTCTGGTTCTTTGCTATTCTTTTGGAACGTAGCCTACTTCTACTGGCATTACAATTATAATAAACTTTGTCCCTTGACTTGGAGATCTGGAAAGACTTGGATGGGGGCAAATTTGCAGACCAAATTTGCAGACCCCAACCTTTTGGGGTCTCCTTTTGAACCTCAACAATAACTATAATATTAGGCACCAAATATGACTGTCACCCAGAACCAGTCACACCTTACTAACAGTACTGCCAATTGTTCCTTGGGATTTCTTTTTATAACATCCTGGAGGCTTCCACTGATCAATAGACATTTGGATGATGTCTCCTTCTAGGTTCTTTAGTCCATGACACCAATCCCATCTCTTGGCTAAAGCTTGAAATTGTGATATTTGGAGTTGGTGAAGGGAATTCTTCAACTAAGTAAACTGAATATTGAAAAGGCCCCAGTGGAGTGGAGTGGATTTAGAATCTAAATGAAAATAGATTCAAGTCTTGGCTGGAATATTGACTAGTTGGGTGATCTTGGGCAAGACATTTAACTTCCCTAAACCTCTCTTTCCTCCTCAATAAAATGGGATTATTGTACCTTTAATTCCCTTCCTCCAGGTGGTTATGTCTTCTTCCACTTTAATCTCCTCTAATTATGCTTACATTTTATTCTTCCTTCAATGACACTAACCTTGATTTTTTTCACATAGATCACTGATTCTCCTATGGTCAAAATGCTCTCCCATTTCATCTCCATCTCCTGGCCTCCCTGACTTCAACCCCACCTTCTACAAAAAGACTTTCCTGATCCCCCTTAATGCTAATGTTTCCCCTCTGTTTATCCTGTTCACATCTCATTTGTATATAACTGATTGTTTGTTGTTTGCCCCATTGGACTGTGAGGTCCTTGGGAGCACATATTGTGTGTATCCCAACACAGCTCCTGACACACACAAAGATAATCATAATTTCGATCTTGTCATTACCTATAAATGGGATACATTTACTCCTGTGTTCATAAACTCTGGACTTGCCTTCTCTCACAGATACTTAATCAATCCTAGTTGATGTGATGCTCAAATAGGATAATGTGCATGAAGTGCTTTGTAAATTTTAAAAGGCTCTAATACCAGATACTATTATTTTTATTTTTCTTGTTGAGCACTTCAAGCAGATTACAGATCCAAAATTCTACCATGTGACAATGTCCTCGGAAAAGAAGGAGGTCTCACTGGGGTTACTCAGCCCTGCTCACAAAGTCCATCACTTTCCTGGGGCTGGGAAGGAGCAGAGGATTCAAAGGCCACCAAGGAGCCAGCAGCCCCCAGGGGCCACCAGGGAGTTAAGAGGCCACCAGGGAGCCGGGGCCACCAGGAAGGCAGGGCCCTCCAAGGAGTCAGGGGCCTGAGAGATCCTGGATGCTTCCCTTTGCTTCGGGGAAAGGCCAGATGCATAGCTCACCTTCTCGAAGAAGTCTGTCCCTCTGCTCAAGGATGGTGTATTTTTCTTCTGAGCTGCTGAAGGAAGAGCTGCAGAGAAATGAGAGCGTGAGGTTCATCTCTGCTTCTGCCCCGCGGGCTGGGCAAGCCAGAAGCCTGATGCCCTGCCAGCTTCTGAGCCTTCAGAGACTCAACTTGTAACTCCTCTCAAGGGGCTCTCCTTGGCCGGGAGAAGCTCTTACCCAAAGAGGGGGCCCCCCTTCATTATAAAACCTTTCTTAACAGTTTAATGGCAGTGAAACCCATTACAAACACGCTCACGTTTGATCCTTACAAAGTCCCTTTTTGCTTCAAAGAGCAGATGTCCCTTTTGCTGACCACGCCTCCCTCCCCCATTGGATTGTAAGCTCCTCCAGGGCAGGGACTTCTAGTTCTTTTGAATCCCCACGTCTTGACATGACGACTAACACATAGGGGATGATGTGTGTGAGGAAGCAGAGGCTCAGATCAGCCTCCTTGGAGGCCGCAGAGTCTCTTCCTTAGCCACACATTGTCAGTAAATGCCGGAGGTGACGGCACATGCTCCTAGATCTCACTGTTTTCATGAAGGGACGGTCACCAAGTGCCCCCAACACCATTCACTAGTTATGTGGCCCAAGACCAGTCACTTCCTTCCTTTCTCTTCCTCTTCTCTAAAATTTAACCTGGGCCTGGGAACTTGTTTTTTTTTTTTAAATAATTTGATAATGATATTTCATATAATCAGTTTCCTCTGTGATCCAATAGCATTTTATTCACTTGAAAACACAATTCCCAGAACTATGGTGGGGGTGGGGGTTACTGAAAAGCAGTGGGTCACACAGGAACCAGAAGGTGGCCCTGGACTACCCCAAATTCTCAATCTGATGACCAGAGGCGGACAGAGTAGGACAGTGGAAGCGCTCCGGATCTGGTGTGTGGAAGAGCTGGATTCAAATCTAGCTCTTTCATTAGCTGGGTAAGTCTCAGTTTCCCTATAGGTAAAATGGGGAAGAGATCTCTGAGTTATCTCTGAGGACTGTTGTGAGGATCCAATTGAATAAAATGTGCAGTTTTTCAAAGATCAAAGGACTGTGGAAATGTGAGTTATTATCTTTTTCTCATCTTTTCAATGAGCATTGAAATAATAATTACATTATATATATTATATTATATACATGTATAACAGCATCATCTGAAAATAATCATAGGGAACCACTTGCTTCCACAGAGTACCAGCTCTGACTGGAACAGAATTTCCCACAGAGTCCCCTATCCCTCCGCCACTAGCTTGCTACAGCTCATAATAAATGACTTAAACCATACATATTATTATTATTTCCAGAGAAGTCACAGAACAGTTTAATCACAAACATGAGCTATCCTCGGCTCCTTGATCAGTGAATCAGGTTATGCTCATCCTTTCTGAGATACAGCCCTCAGGATGAACGGGAAGAAGGGATGGAAAGAGAAACGTGAAAAAGAAAAGGGTGGAGAGGATCCGAGAAAGGAAGAAGAGGGAGACGAGTCACAGAAGAGGAGGGGGCAATTTAGGGGGGCCAGTGAGAGGCAGCCGTCATGATTCCTCTCAGAAGACCCGAGGTCAAATTCTAGCTCTGACATTTCTTACCGGGGTGACCTTTGGTAAGGGACTAATCTCTCTGGATTTCTGCTTTTTCCTCCAGCTCTCATTTCCGATTCTAACTAAATTGTAGAGAGGGTATCAGGTCTGAGAAGGGTCTGAGCTGAGGCCATGAGCCTTCCTTGGAGGAAACTCGGGGCGTCCATCCCGCCGAGGTGAGGAGTGCCATTGATCCAAGCATCCCCACATCCTATAGGCTCTCCCAAGGTACTCTGCCCTCCCCCCTTCTCCTGGGATGTCTACAAGATCTCTCTTGCCTTCCTCCCACCACAAGGAAGAAAAGGAAGACGCTCCCAGTTCCTGTCCTTCCCCCTGGGGCTCACAGGATGCTCAGAAGGTCCCACACTGGAATAGAGCCCACCCCTGGTGGGGAGACCTCCGCTCCTTCCTTTCTGGGTCACTTTACCTTCTCCGGGGTCCTTGGGCAGCAGAAGAAAGCAGCTGGCCCACGGGGATGAAAGCTGTCAAGGCCGTCCTCCGGGGGCTACTGGCCATGCCGGGACTGAGCAGGCCCTGCCTTCCCAGTATGGGGAAGGAAGCCCCAGACTGACGCTGTCTCAACGAAAGTTACAACGAACACGACACGTGATGGAAATCACATAGGGTGAAGTCCCCAGGATCCACGATCCCCGAGATCGCCTTTAGGGGCAGCGGTAACGACCTCTCAGATAACCAGAGGAAAGTGGCCACTGACCAGTGACATCCTCACTGGCCGTGGACGTGCCTTTTTCCCACTGAAAGACGCTCCTTCTCTGCCACCAGGTCCCAGGGAAGCCAAGGCCTTGTGGTCCCGAAAGTCTGGGGATCCTCAAACCAAGGGTATTCGGCTAAAGGGGGACGGCCGCTAGATGAGTAAAGCGGGGAACCTGCAGAGCAGAGACCAAGACCCCAGGCATTTCCTGGTCCTCCTGCTCCAGAACCTTGGCATTCAAAGGAAAACACAGGAACTCTGGGCCCCTGGAACATTCCAACTGAGCTGAACCAAGAGGGAGGGGAGGAAAGCCCAGGAGGAGGAAGCTCGGACAGACTCGGGGCCGGGGGTTGGGGAGAAAGAGCCTGGACAATGGGGGGATTCTCTCCGAATTTTTGGTGAAGGAAAGTTAGCAGCTTCTGGCGATATGCGCTCTGAGAAGTGGATGGATGTCGGGACATAGGCTGGGCAGAGTCACCCACTTCCCGATGGACGGCCGACCCCCGGGTGCCAACTGTGCCTTGAGAGCGAGTGGGCTCCGAGAGGGCCCGAGGACCCCGTGGCTTTTAAGGGGGCAGACATTTGGAGCGGTCGCCCGGCCCGATCCGCCCCAGAACACGGCGGGACCCCAGCAGGAGCAGGAGGAAGGTGGCGGTGGGTTTTTCCCACCAGAAGTAGATAGGCCCGCTTTCTCTTGGCCTTTTCAGTCAGATTAGCAACAACAGTTTAATGATGGAAACTGGGCTTCTCCTCCTCACTACGGGCCCCTCCTCTCTGCACCCAGGCAAGGACAGGCTGGATTCAGGCCTGGGGGAACCCGGTCATCCCATCCCTGGAGCCTGAAAGTCCCAGCCTGGGCTCGTGAGGCAGGTCAGTCAGCCTTTGGAAAAGCACTCGCTCACTAAGCATCTCCTTGTGCTCATCGCTAGGGACGCAGAGAAGGCACAGGCCCGGGCTCTGGGGGCATTCTTCCAACAACTGCCCACATGCAAGTGCTAATGGGGGGAAGGGGCGAGTCCCTGGGAAAGACCTCAAGCAAGTGGCAAAGCCAGTGTTTGTCTCTCTCTGCCACTGTTATCCCAGCTGAACAATGAGAAATCACAACACAGACACTCAGTGCGGCAAAAATTCACACGTCGGACGGATCAAAACTACGTGACATGCTCTGGGTTTGCCTCTCGGATGGAAAATGGGTATTGTGATCATCTCCAGACTCGGCGGTTCATTCACTGTGGATTCGGGTAAGTCCCTGAAAGTAGTTTAGTGCACGCTTTATGGGATGGTCCCATAGGGCCTTTCTTCACATGCTCCAGGTAGCTCCGTCCCTGCTATAAGGTTAAAATAATTGTAGCCTAGAGACAGAGCTGGTCCTGTGATTTTAGCCATATAGAAAAATCTTGGGGGCAGCTCGATAGCCCCGTGGGTAGAGCCCCAGCCCTGAAGTCAAGAGGACCTGAGTTCAAATCTGATCTCAGACACGTAACACTTCCTAGCTGTGTGACCCTGGGCAAGTCACTTAACCCCAATTGCTTCAGAAAAAAAGAAAAAATTTGGAGGAGGAAACTTCTTCCAATGCAACTTTTAGGCTTTGAAAGTTGCCTAGTGCAGTGGATAGAGCATCAGCCCTGAAGTCAGGAGGACCTGAGTTCAAATCTGGTCTTAGACATTTTCTAGCTGTGTGGCCCTGGGCTCAGCAAAATAATAATAATAATTAATAAATATATATATGATAAAGTTGCCTAGATCACTTTGTCTTTGCCATTGATACCATGCTCTTTCTCAACAATATTGATAACAGTAATAATAATAACATAGCCTTTTATGTGAGGATTATTTTATCTCAACACTGCTGAAAATATAAGAATTAAATGATGGTGATAAAAGAGTGAGATAACAATAAGAGATTTCACCCAATATTCAATCTCCAAACTAGGTGAAATGCGCAGCTTTCCGAATATGAAGGTATATCAGTGGAGGTTAAATGGGATGGGGCTACGCTCAGAGTCTCATGGAGAAAGTCCCACAGAGACTTTGAAGAGCCAGCTGAGGATTAGCGGAGTCTCTGCTCTTATTCACCTGCCAACGGCAATGGATTTATCCAATGGTGGGCTCTAGTCCCTTTGCAACACTAGCTCAGTGGAACTCCCTGCCAACACTACGAGGTAGATATTCACAGTATCATCAGTCCCATTTGACCAATGCAAAAAGACTTGGACACTTGATGTAACTTGCCCAGGGCCACCCAGCTGATCAATGTCAGATGCCTAATTTGAACACAGCTCTTTCTGACTCAATTATTTGAGTGATTTTGAGTTTTCTGGACTCAGTTTGCCCTCTGTAGAATGAGGTTTGGACTAGGTGACTTTTGAGATTTCTTCCAGTTTGAGATCAATGTTTAATGATGCTATGATCTCCCAGTGTAGACCACTAACACTGATGGCTGGATAGAGCAGATCATCTGCCATTGTCGCTTTTGCCCTATACCTTTGACCACGTAGGAGATGGATCCCTTTAACTGTGGCTGGACTAATCCTCAAATAACAGAAGCAAGTCCAGCCCTTGATGGGGCCTGTTCTTGAAGGCCTTCAAGCTTATTAGGATTAGCCTAAGCTTGTGCCATAGGGACAGACTTCTTAGAAAGCCAAGGTCAAATCCAGTCTCTGAGGAGACACCAGATGAAGGTTTCCGTGAGTGTAATCATCAATTTGAACAGCTCTCTGTAATGACACGTGAATACATGGGTGCATCCAAGAGATGTAAAGGAAGAGGTTTTCTGAGATGGTTAATGCTTTCTCATTTTCCCTTTATGCCTGTGTCCAACAAAAGCATTATTGCAAAGAGGTCGGACCCTGAGAGACAAACATCTGGACCCAGTCAGACAACAAGCATTTATTAGACACTTACTATGTACTGTATTAAATGTTTTTCATGCAAAAGAAAGGGAAAAACAAGGTTTTTGCCCCCAAAATATTCAAAATCTAATGGAAGAAAATCATATGAATAATTGCATACATCTAACATAAAGAGCATATAAAAGCAGGTTCAGAGAAGAAAGCACCAGTCGTTGAGTGGAGTGGGAAAGAGCTCCTGTAGAAAGGGAAACTTGAGCTGTCAGAGAAGAAATGAGAAGGGAGAACATTACAGTCAGGGGTATAGACTGGGAAAATGTGCAAAGTAAAGACATGGTTGGTTGTTTGAAATCAGAGAAGCTAGTGTGACTGGATTGTAGAATATATAAATAGGGTTAAAGATTAAGAGAATAGTGAAAGGTTCTGATAAAGGCCTCATTTCCAAAATATATAGAGAATTAACTCTAATTTATAAAAAATCAAGCCATTCTCTAATTGAAAAATGGTCAAAGGATATGAACAGACAATTCTCAGATGAAGAAATTGAAACTATTTCTAGTCATATGAAAAGATGCTCCAAGTCATTATTAATCAGAGAAATGCAAATTAAGACAACTCTAAGATACCACTACACACCTGTCAGATTGGCTAAGATGACAGGAAAAAATAATGATGATTGTTGGAGGGGATGTGGGAAAACTGGGACATTGATTCATTGTTGGTGGAGTTGTGAACGAATCCAACCATTTTGGAGAGTAGTTTGGATCTATGCTCAAAAAGTTATCAAACTGTGCATACCCTTTGATCCAGCAGTGTTACTACTGGGATTATATCCCAAAGAGATTATAAAGAAGGGAAAGGGACCTGTATGTGCACGAATGTTTGTGGCAGCCCTTTTTGTAGTGGCTAGAAACTGGAAACTGAATGGATGTCCATCAGTTGGAGAATGGCTGAATAAATTGTGGTATATGAAAATTATGGAATATTACTGTTCTGTAAGAAATGACCAACAGGATGATTTCAGAAAGGCCTGGAGAGACTTACACGAACTGATGCTGAGTGAAATGAGCAGGACCAGGAGATCATTATATACTTCTACAACAATACTAGATGATGACCAGTTCTGATGGACCTGGCCATCCTCAGCAACAAGATCAACCAAATCATTTCTAATGGAGCAGTAATGAACTGAACTAGCTATACCCAGAAAAAGAACTCTGGGAGATGACTAAAAACCATTACATTGAATTCCCAATCCCTATAGTTATGCCCACCTGCATTTTTGATTTCCTTCACAAGCTAATTGTACAATAATTCAGAGTCTGATTCTTTTTGTACAGCAAAATAACGGTTTGGTCATGTATACTTATTGTGTATCTAAGTTATATTTTAATATATTTTAACATCTACTGGTCATCCTGACATTTAGGGGAGGGGGTGGGGGGGTAAGAGGTGAAAAATTGGAACAAGAGGTTTGGCAATTGTTAATGCTGTAAAGTTACCTATGTATATATCCTGTAAATATAAGGCTATTAAATAAAAAAAATCAATAAACAAAAAAAAAAAAAAAAGAGAATAGTGAAGGTGGGAAGGGGTTGGGTTGTGAAAGGCATTAAACACCAAGCAAGATCTTATATTTGATCCTGGAGGTAATAGGGAGCCATTGAATATAAAGTAACATGATCACCTTGGCAGGCAAGTGGAGAATGGACTGGATCAGGAGAAACCTGAGTCATGTCCCTAATTAGAAAGCAAATGCAAGGGTTCAAGTGTGAGCTGATGAAGACCTCCAGGAGGGTAGAAGCTGTGTGAGTGAAGAGAAAGACACAGACAGGAGAGGTCTCAGAAGGGGGACGTGACAAGATTTGGCATTGGAAAAACCAAGTCATGAGAAGGAAAAAGGAGTGGTTAGAGCTATAAGTTGAGGTGACATGGAAGATGGAAAAGCCTTAACGTATTAAAGCTGGGTTTGTTATGAAGAGGGGCAGTTTGGAGAGAAAGAGACCAAGTTCAGTTTTGAACATGCTGAGTTTGAAGTGAACAGAGGCCATCCAGTTCTGGATGTCAAGGAGGCAGTTGATGACACAGAAAAAGCGGACATGGTCAGGAATCAACCCTATGGCATCGGTGACCTGCAGTATCAGGAAGGCTCAAGAATGAACTATCAATTTGGAGCCGGTTTTAGGCAAAGTCAAGGGAGGCTTACAGAATCATAGACTCGGAGCTGGAAGAAGCCAATAGAGGAGGAAACTGAGGTTAAGAGAGAAGAAATGACCTACTATGGCAACGACATAGTGTAGGAAGGGACGGATCTCCAGAGCCATCTCATCCAGCCTCCTGAATTTTACAGATAGCAAAACCTAAAGCCAAGATCCCACAGGTAATAAGCAACAGAGGCAAGATTTGAACCCTCATTCTCTGATCCCAGAGCCAGCATTCTTTCTCCTGCATTAACAGTAGATTAGAGATGCTTCAGGTTATTAAATGCCTGCACATAATAAATAAGGGAAACAAGGACTTCAGAGAAACATACAAAGATTTGGATTAACCGGTACGCTGTGAAATTAATACAAGCAAGGGAACATTATATTCAACAAAGATGAAACTGAGGATGAAAAAGATTACTGAAATAAGGCTGAATGAGGAATAATCAGAAAAAAATCAATACTAGTTATGGGAGACAGAGAATGACAGAGGCTTACTTCTCCTAATAAGGTGGAGATTGATCAGGCAATCAACAAGCATTTATTAAGCTCTTACTACATTCCAGGCACCAAGTATCCAAAGACAAAAAAAAAAGTTCCTGTCCTCATGAAACTTTCATTCAAGGAGAGAGATGTGAGAATATGTCCATTTATGTATTATTTACAAAATCAGCATGGGATAGCTTTGTGAGTATGGGTCCCAGTAGCAGTAGGGGGCAGGAAAGCCTGGTGTTTGATCTGAAACGGGAGTTCCAAGATGCAGAGTGAGGAGGAAAAGCATTTTAAGCTTGAGGGACCATAGAAATTAGAGAATATTGGCTAGATAACTAGCCAAAAGTAGATATATAGATATGCATTAGTGCTTAATGCATATAATAATGTATATAAATGTATATAATATAATAATAATGTATATAATAAATATAATGCTTTATACATTATATAAAATTATTGTGTTATATGTGTCCTACATAATTATGTTACATTATATATGATGCATTATATATTATATATATGTTATATGTATATATGTGTGACCACACATATATATATATATATATTTATTCATAAATACATGGTTAGATTGTTGCTGCATCTGATGCTTTTATTAACTGTTTTTCTTTGGCACAATTATGAAGTGGGAGAAAGAAAGGTTTCATTTCCATCAGTGACTATAATATAAAAAACAAAAAGTATTTGTCAAACATTTTTAATGACCTGCACCACAGATAAGATAGAGACTGCTTCTTCCTCCTTCCCATTACTATCTTTAACTCATAGAATATATGTAGAATAAAGCCCTTTTACTTAAAAATGCTTTGAAGTGCTGGGAGAGACCCCAGAGATCATCAAATCTAACCCTCTTTTTTTTATTATTAAAGGAGGAACTATCCTTCTATTTGTGTCCCTAGGACTTGGCCCATTGTCTTTTTCCATTCCATTTCCATTTCATTGCCCCTATTCTATGGGGAAAACAAAAGCAGAGCACAAAGGACATACAAAATACACAAAACGCACATGAAAGGCACCAAGGAGTGGAGGGAGCTATTTCAGCACCACAGTCCTGCAGAACAGCACCCGGCGCTTAGAACTGCCCCCTGCTGGCCCAATTGACGCCTGACCGGAGAATCATGGCATTTGGCTGATGTCTCTGGGAACCGTGCTGATGAATCGTAAAGCCATCCAGGGCCAGAGCTCTTCCTTTTTCTGCGCAGATGAGGAGTTGATGTTCTGATTTCCACCAGAGGGCAGGGCAGGATAAGGGAAAATGGTGGTGTCCAGGAACCAGCCTGGAACCCACAATGGGGAAAGTGAAACAGCCCTTCAGAGTTTGGGCTGGGGTTTTGCTGTGAGAAAATGAAATAAGAATGAAATGTAAAAATAATAAAAAAAATTATAAAAGTAAAAATGAAGAAAGAAGAAAGCTAAGTTTCCAGAGGAGAAGGTCAGTCATCTAAGAGCCAAAGGAAAGCTAGGAAAGCCAGCTGAGCCAAGATGGGGTGAAACAGGTGTAGAACCAAGGACCTTGTGAAGAGCTCTGAGTGACAGAATTTGTACTAAATGTTAGTGAGAGGAAATTCCAGAAGCCTCTTGAGATGGGGAATGACACAGTCAGAACTGCACCTTAAAATATCAGTTTGATAGTTGATTAATCCAGGTGACAGATGCTGAAGCAAAGCTTTTCTTGGAGTGATTGAAGGGAAAAAACAACACAGGGCAATAGATAATGCATAAAAGGAGCTTCATAAACTTGAAAATGTATCACGTCACTGTCAGCTATTGCTCCTGAGAAGCAAGATTGTCCAATGGTACTATTAGGTTTGGATTCAGAATGATAGCTGGGCTTAAAATCCACTTCTGATACCTACTTGTTTTGTCACTGGGACATTTAGGATTAGGGCTAACTCCAATCACTTCACCTCTGCCTCGGTTTCCCCATATTTAAGGTGGAGGTAATAGCCTATAGTAACACCTTTCAGGATTTTTGTGAGTTTCAAATAAGAAGGTAAGTAAAGCATCTTGAGGACTTTAAAGCTCCATATAAATGTCAATTATTATGCCATATCAAAGTATCACAAGACCATAACCAGCCTGGGGATGACTTAGACCGTAGGGCAGGGAAATAAAATCAAGATGATTCAAAGATAAATGAGAACAGAAGCCTCAAATCAAGATGATTCAAAGATAATTGAGGAGAACAGAAGCCTTCAAAAACTGTCCTGTAATCATCTTCAAGACCCTCCTGCCTCCTCCCACTCCTACTGCCTTTAGCTAAAACTCCCCAAAGACATTCTCAGCCAACACTGAGAGCATAAAAAGTCCCACTCTCTCTGTTAAAATAAAGGTTGACTTGGCTTCTTGTCTGAATTAGTGAAATTATTCAGTCGTAGGGCACTTCCAAGAAGGAAAGTGGCTCTTATTGCTCCTCAGAAGGAGGATTCTATACATTATTCTCTACTCCAGATAAACTGGCCCATTGGTGGTTCTCAGTATGTGACTTGCCATGTCCTGCCTCCAAACCTTGGTATACACTGTCCCTTATGGCTGAAATATACAACCTCCTCACCCTCCAGCTTCCTCCTCGACCTCCATCTGTGGGTTGCCCTATTCTGCTCCTACTTCTCTTGCTACTAAAGCTGGCTGCCTTTGCCACCCATCTGAGAGCCATGGAAGATGGCCCTAAACCCAACCAACAAAAGAATGAGACGCTGAAAGACACCACTGATGGCTCTCCTTCCATGCCATTTAGATCACCATGGTAGCCAGCTGCAACCACCCTATGTCAGCATGGTGGGGCTCTTCTTCCAGACAGATCTCAGGCACTCAGGGACCTCAGCAACTCAGGGACCTCAGCAATGAGCACTTTGTATACTCTTCCCTTCCTCTGCGCAGTCTGCATCAAGGTAGTTGAAGTTAAAGATAAACTCCATTTTAGACAGCCACTCAATCCCAAGATAAACCTCTAGAGATATGGCTTTCTGGGTCAAGGATTGGAGCAATTTAAGAGAATGGTCTACATTAACACATAATTTAATAAAGTCATCCACATGTCCCTTTGCCTGTTTGATGGTCAACAGCATCCTGAGCAGCAGGAAGCCAGTAGAGCTACTGAAGATATTTGGGATCCACAAGGACGCCATTGTGCCTCCCCCCCGGGGGCTGATTTTATTTATATTAATTATCTCTGCATGGGTTCTCTACCTTACATTCCCCTAAGAGAACATAAGCTCCTTGAAAACAGGCACTCTTTCATTTTTGTCTTTGACTCTCCAAGGCCTGGTAAACAGTCAGCACTTAATAAATGCTTGTCGACTGAATGACATGACTCAAAGAAAAGTAATTCAGAACAATGTTCCAAAGAGTAGGATCCCAGCAGTAGCACTCGATTTTAAAGTTTTTATTTAATAGCAGGAGTCATATGTATTGAAACTTTTTTTTTTTAATCAATTTCTGATTCATCCTCTTGGTTGCTTCTTTCCAATGTGAAGATGACCCTGCGTTCTCAGAGCCATGACCGGTAGACCTCATGCTCTAGAATATCCCAGCAACTTGAGAGGTTTGGAGGATGAGCCTGGTGGTGGGCAATCGTGTTGTCTAAGGACCAGTTGAGATTGACTGAGAGAAGGAAATTTTAGTTAGAACAGCTCCCGAGGACGCTGGCCAAATCTCAGGTTAGGATGTAAGCTCCCTGAGGGCAGGGCGTATTTCTCTAATCCCCAGAATAATGCCTGACACTGAGTGGTACTTACTAAGTGCTTATTGCCTGATAGAGATAGAGAGCATTTATTATGCACTTTCTCTGCCAGGCCCTGTACTCTATAATAAATTATAAGCATCTCCAAGGCAAAGTGCCCACAAGGAGGGTAAGGAGGCTAGTGAGCTGAAGAGGGAGTCCAGAAAGGGAATCAGTTGAGAAGGAATCTGAGCATATTTAGGACTCGTGGGTCTGGCCAAAGAATCACTAAGCAAAAGAGGGTTTGCATTCGAATGGGGCGTCCACATGTAAACATGATCACATACAGATAATTCAGAGTAGATGGGTGCTGTTCTTTCACTAGCTGTCTGGGGCCAAAGAAAAACAAAACAGTCAAGAGAAGGCAGTTGCCTTGAGGCAAAGTGGACTCAATTCTATCACTAACTTGCTGTGTGACTTTGAGCAAGTAACTTCACTTCTCTGAGCAGTGCACTGAGGCCAAAGGAGCAGGGAGGAAGAGGGCACGGATCAGACAACCTCTAAGCTTCCTTCTAGCTCTTAGAATCCTCCAACTCTACAGGGACCGTATGGGTGCTGGATGCAGATTTCTCTCTCAATATAAGCTGTCCAGAATTACTTTGCCGCAGATGTCAGGAAAGAGTCAGCAACTTCTGGGAAATGAAAAGACATCTTTGGTTTTATATTCAACACGAATCCTGAGTACCTGGGCTGAATTTGAACTCCTAGAACTGGGAATATGACTCAAATTAGTGAGACTGACTGTGTATTAAATCACAGAGCATTTAACTTGCTAACTCTTTGCAAGAGAAACGCCAGCTGTGAACAGCCCAAATTATCATTTGGCAATGTCAGGTTTCTACCGACTTTGAAAAGCCTCACCCAGGCAATGAAGCGACATCAGAGAATCACAGACCCAGAATTATATGCCTTTGCCTTTGCTGCTGCTGGAACCTTGTTGTTTAGATGGATGGATGGATGGATAGATGGAAGAAAGGAAGGAAGGAAGGAAGGAAGGAAGGAAGGAAGGAAGGAAGGAAGGAAGGAAGGAAGGAAGGAAGGAAGGAAGGAAGGAAGGAGGGAAGGAAGGACGGAAGGAAGGAAGGAAGGAGGGAAGAAAGGAAGGAAGGAGGGAAGGAAGGAGGGAAGGAGGGAAGGAAGGAGGGAAGGAGGGAAGGAAGGAGGGAGGGAGGGGGGAGAGAGGGAGGGAAGAAGGAAGGATAGATGGATATTTCTTCTTTAGGAATATTTACTTCAAAAATATACTAAGAAAAATACAAACATTTCTTCCCAACACTTGGGGAAGATGGGTTCATACTTAGCACTAATATTTTTGGGCAAAAACAGTCCCTGACCCCAAGGCTCTCACATAAAATGGGGGTATACAGTGTATAAAAAGCTCCGTAGATACAAGATACCCAGGGTCTGTGAGGGAAAGCACCAGCAATGGGGACTGGGGGACGGGGCCCTCCAGAAGAAAGCCTTACTGCAGAGGGTGGAAAACAACCCGGGGAATCACATGCAGGTAGGAACTGAAGGGCTCTGTGGGATGAACAGAGAGTACGGAGATGAGCATTGCTGGATCATAGATCACCCAGAGGAGAGGAAATGGTAAGAAGGGATCATTCAGACCTTTGTTCAGAGATCAGGCATCAGAAGGCACAGCTGCCCCATTACCATTTTGCTTGTGGCTCTTGGTGGGGGCTACATGTATACTCACTAGTGGTAACTGCATTCTACCACCTACCACTTTCTATTTTACTATAGCAGCGGAGAGCGTAGTCTACATTCTGGTCACAAGAGGGAGGCAGGATCAAGCCATCAGCCAATGGCTTCATTGCAGATTGAGTAGGTGCGAGGGCTTTTCGGAACGACTGCAGTCCTCTCCATTGCTCACCAGTGGGTGCTCACGAGTAATTTTTTAATGGTCCAAATAAGCACAATTTAGAGGAAGTGCATTGATTATGGAATCAGGAAAGGTCACTTGGAGAAGATAGCACTGGACCTAATTAGTTCAAAAGGAGTTAAGTGAGAAAGGAAAGTGACCCAGCATGGGGAGTCTAACTGGATCAAAGTATGGCTGAGAGGGTGGGATGTTGAGCTTGACGAATATCAAGCAGGAAGGAAAGAAGGGTCCTGAGGAGAGAGAGAGGAGTGGAGGGAAACCAAGAGCTTCCCCTAAATGCCCAAGAAAGGTTATTCTGAGTTCCTAAGGACTGTATCTTCAGCAAGTGAGTGTATGAGTCAGCCGGGGGCCCTTCAGGTGGATCATTTCTCTTACCTTTTTATCCTCACAAATGTCGGGCTCCATCTTGGTTTGAACCATTGTGAGCCTTTGTCCTTGACCAATGACTAGTGACTCCTTTAAGAGAAAATGAGGTTCCTCCTTAGGGTTCTCTTGGGAAGACCATCCCAGGAAGCAGCTCTCACCACATGCAACATTAAAGAGACACTGTTCTGTTAGCACTGGTTCTGTTAAATTTTCATTGTTTCAAAGTAGATCAGAAAGGGATTCTGGAAGGGAAATTTTCTTTTTTTTTCTTTTTGCAGAGGTATTAATATCATTTAATATTACTCATCAGTGGGTACCCAAAATATATCTTAACCAAGAGCTCCTTTTTCAAAAAATTTAATCTGGATGGGAAGATCTCTAAAGACAGTAGGAGGTTCTCTATTGAATTGGTAAGAAAGGAAAAGCAAAATTCCCCCAAAATGGAGCAGCATGGATGGGCTGCAATCTGCATTACTGGATGGAATAGTCAAGTTGATGAGATCAAAGAACAGCTGAAGCCTTTGCATAGTTCAATGTCTTTTGCTATCAATTTATTTATAGGCTACCACAACTCCCTTTGGCAAGTTTAGAAAAGCAAAATTCCCTTTTTGGATTTCTCTTGGGTTCTAATTTTTTTTAAAAATCCAAAGTACTTATTAACAGTTTGTAATATGTATGACATATCACAACGGACCATATTGGATGGAAAGCCAGACCTCAGAGCCAGGAAGGCCTTGGGTTCAAGACTTGCTTTTGGCACATACCGAGTGTGGTACTTTATAAGTCCCGTCACTCCTCAGGCTTGTAGGAAACTCTAGGACTACATTAAGCTAAAGGCTAAGTTGCAAAAGAATGGCAGCCAGCACCGGCAGAGAAAATTTCCTCATTCTGAATTTGACTCTTAATGAATTCACAAGTTCAATCCTTTTCTATTTTCCAGGGCTTAATTTCATGCAAACAATCAGGATATTTACCAAGTTTTTGAATAAATTAGGACAGAATGTCAGAACTCTGCTGAGGAAGTGTGTAGAAAAATTGGAGGAACGTATTGGGAGACACAGTAGATTTCCATTATGTTGGCTACCACAGAGCAGCGTTGGCTCGTAGTGGGTTTGAGGTCCACTAAAGCTCCCAGCTCCTCTTTCTCAGCTGTTGAGGCAATCTTCTGGCATGTCTTTGTGCAGTTGATTTTTGGCCCTCAGATAATGAGAGGGGAGATAACAGAAGACATCTCCAGGAGTTCCATTAAACAAATTTGACTTGCTCCTGAGTTAAAAAGTAAATCAATCAAACTTTACTCTTCAAGATTGGTAGAATACCCTCACACTCAGTCCTTGGTTAGGAACTGGAGCTGAGAAAGGAAACCTGGTCCGGCGGGAAAGTGGCTCGGTCAGGCAGAAGACCAGTTTGAATCCTATTTTGTCACTCATCTGGGTGACCTTGGGCATTTTACTTTCCTAGGCCTTATTTTTCACTTGTTAAAAAAAAAAAAAAAAATGGAAGCTGCCTGGGGCCCTCTGGATCTCCACAAGCAGGTTTTTTGTTTGTTTTTTGTTTTGTTCTGGCTCCTATGGTAGAGATGAGTGATGAACTCGAAAGAAGAGTGAAAGCAGCCAGTGATCCAGCAGATGGTGCTGTATCCTCAAGCTAAGGACTATGTTTACTTCCTTACCTGTTCTTGTGAAGATCCTAGAAATGCTCATCTCTCATAGGTCGGTGGGAGGCAAGGGGCAGGTGAGCCGGGAGGGTGGACAATGATCCCACAGTTCTGACCTGGAGAAATCCTGGAGGGGGAATGGGCTCTAAAGTCCAATCCCGACTTTGCTAACACAAATCACCGGGACCCCGTGAGCCTCAGTTTCCACATCTGTTAAAAAAAAAAAAAAAAAAAACAGATCCCTTCCCATTTATAAATCACTTGGGATGATGTCAGTGGTGATGATGATGATGATTCTGTGAAAACACGAATGATGATGTAATGTGATGAGATCCATAGTAAAACATCCCATAAGACTTGATAAGAAAGAGAATCCGGGGGGGAAAAATAGTTCCCAAGTGAAAGTCAACCAACATCCCCAAGTGGGGAATATGACCTGGAACAGTCTGAGCCCCGGGGCTTTGTCTAAAAGGAGAAAACCGCCCTGGAATGCTTCAGTAGGTCCGTCATCAGCTGGTGATCTGTCAAGGTCACTTCCAAAGCCAAGGTCCGTGATGCAGGCGTTCCTCACAAACCGTTCTCTTGCTACACTCATACCTTTTACTCTTGGAAAAGCAAACATTGAGGGGATGCCAGCGTGGTGCAGTGCCTAGGGAAGCGGTCTCAAAATTAGGAGGACTCTGGCTGTATCATCTGGGACACGTCACTCAGCCTCTCAGTAATCTAGGCGACTCAGGTTAGAGCTTTCAGAGAAGGCGTGGGCTGGAACCGGTTGGAGGTTCCACGCCATTAAAATCATGGATCCAGTCTGTTTCTTCGAAGGCACCGGGGCAGAGATTGTTTACCTGTGGCAGACAGATCTGCACTGTAAAGACTAAGGAACCAGCCCCCCACCATAGACCAACATGGAGACATTCACACAGTTTTATCAGATTACAAAATCTGGGGACTTTTATAAAAATCACGGGCGGCCCAATATGGCGGCAAGCTGGCTCAGTGAGACCGAGAGCTGCCGGGTGGGAATCCCAGTTTGTCTCATACTGACTCTTTGTCCATCTTTGGACAAGTCACTTCATTGACATCTTTTAGTTTTTCTCCTGCTTCGCTCTCTTCTCTCTCCCAGAGAGCCAGAGAAGCGGGCAACGAACATTGCTGATTCTATGCCAGGGACCACGGCAACGAACAAGGACTGAGGGATGGAGATGACCCCTCTGTTGTTGCCTTCCCCATCGCTCTTGTCGTTCTTTGGGGGGAAGGTCTTGAATTTAGACGCTCAAAGACAGAAACATTCCTTAAATGCTCTGGGAACTAGGCCCCCAGCATTGTTCTGGGCCTTTTGAAAAATGAGCTCCACCCCTCAGAATCCTGCTGGGATTTCTCGAGATTTCTTTTCTTTTCTTTCTCATTTAGGGAGCTGGCAGTCGAGAAGCTCTTCAAAGACTCTGAGCTAGAAACAACACCCTTCACCTTCCTCTGCTTTCTTGCACTAAACTCTAAGACCCTACCCGGGTAACAAGCCCAGGCTTGCCTGGGAGACAGAGAAGGCCCAGGGCCCCAGTCCTTCATCTTCCAACTGTTGCTGTCTCCCCCAGCTTGCTTACTGTCTGGTTTGCTTGCAGTTCTAATTGCTAGCTTGATTTCTGCCAGGGTCCTGTGGCCTAAGCTGTGGGTCTTTAGATCAGAAAACCTGGAGGCCAGAAAACCCTAGATTTATTTTGCCAAAAGGTAGGAAAGGCTTCTTGATGAGGCTTTCTCTCCTGAGTCCTCGTGAGCTCTAAATCCTGGAATCCTGTGCTCCTACATTATGGTTTATTTGCAGGCAACCGAGAAAGACCGAAGGGGAGGGTTGGACTCGAGCACCCTCAGCGCTTCCAACCGAGCCATATACGGTGACTCCAGTGCTCTCCTCCCCACCCCAAGTACTCAGAAATCTAGGACTGAAAGGTCCCTCACAGCTCCCAGAGCCCAAGCTTCTCGCCTTACTGACATGGGAGCAGTCCAGATTGCTTCAGTGACTTGTCCAAAGACACATGGTCAGCAGCAGAGCTGGAGCCAGAATCTAGGATTTCAAACATGACAGGATGAACCTCTGGAAGAGAGGAATATTCATTAATATACTCTATTAAACAACTACTATATTCCAAGAACTAGAACTACAAAGGCAAAATTTAGAGACTTGCCCTCAAGGAGCTTCTATTCTACAGAGCAGAGGTAAATGTACCCAGATGTGAATAAAAATAATTGTGTGGGGGAGAAGGGAAATGAAGAAAGGCTTCTTATAGCAACTGGCATATGAGCTGTCTTGAAGGGAGTTCCAAGTAGGGAGGAGGATGGAGGGCATCCTTACACAGTCGTGTAAAGGCAGGGAGGGAGGAAAATGGAGTAGCATACACTAGGATTTGAAAGTAGGTGAGTTTGGCTGGGATGCAGAAAGCACTATGTTGGAGCCAGCTTAGATAGAGAGGGCTGATCATTAAATTTTCAGTGTGAGTATTTACACTTCAGAAATCAACAAATGCCATAATGCATAGCTTTATTTATTGTTTTGTTGACTGCCTAGACTTAAGGAAGTAATAGAAAAAAATATTCATATTGCACATTCATGAAAATATATCCTGTCTTTTTTTGAGAGCTGGTGGTTAAACATTTACCCACACAACCATGGATGCGATGAACAAGGACAACAATGATATGAGTGATACTGGCTGGAGTTAGATTGAGAAGAACCTCAATTATCTAACAGAGGGGTCTGCATTTCATCATCAGAATAATAATAATCCCCTTCAGCTTCTTGAACAAGGAAATAATACCAGCAGGCTTATCCTTTAAGGGTATCAGTGTAGCAGCTGAGTGGAGGATCATTCGGAGCCCAGTTGAGAGGCTCCTAAAGTAATAGCCTGGTTCTGTTTAGAATAGAAAGAAGAGGAAATTTGAAGGAAAATAAAAAGGAAAGGTCTAGGAATTATCAGCCCCAATTTTTCTATAATAATAAATATTAAGTGCTGGCTGTGTTCTGGGCACTGTACTAAGCATTGAGGAGATTAAAAAAAAAAAAAAAAAAAAAAAAAAAAAAAAAAAAAAAAAAAAAAAAAAAAGCAAAAGATGATCCCTGCCCTCAAGGAGCTTAAAATCTAATAAGAAGATATCTGTCAATAAGGGCAACCAACTCTCAAATAACAGTGACCTAGAAGAGGAAATCAAAAGCAGGTGGGAACAGAGTCTGATTGTGCTTTTGTGAGCTTATAGGAAGTGATCTTAAATTTCCATAGTTTAGCTTAATTGCAAAAAGTAATTATTTTATCCACCTGTGCAAGAGTTGCCTGAATGGTGAACATCAGAGAATAATAGTAGACTTATCCCAAGACTATCTTTATCTGAATTTCTTATAAAAAAAAATAGAAAGAACAGAAATAATATTCATAATAGTCCATCAACAAGCATTTTTTCAAGACCTACTAGGTTGTCAGGCACTGTGTTAAGTGTTGCAGATAAGAAAGGAAGAAAGAAAGGAAGGAAGGGGGAAAGGGGAAGGAAGAAAAGGAAGGAAGGAAAAAGAGAAAGAAAGAATTAAAAAGAAAGAAAAAAGGAAGAATAAAAAGAGGAAACAGAATGAAAAAGAGAAAGAAAGAAAAGAAGGAAGGATAGAAAGAGGAAAAGAAAGAAAAGATAGAAAGAAGAAAAGAAAGAATGAAAAAGAGAGGAAAGAAAAAGAAAGAGAAAGAGAGAAAGCAAGAAAGCCAGAAAGAAAGAAAGAGAAAGAAAGAAAGGAAGAAAGAAAGAAAGAAAGAAAGAAAGAGAGAAAGCAAGAAAGCCAGAAAGAAAGAAAGAGAAAGAAAGAAAGAAAGAAAGAAAGAAAGAAAGAAAGAAAGAGAAAGAAAGAAAGAAAGAAAGAAAGAAAGAAAGAAAGAAAGAAAGAGAAAGAAACAAAGATCTTTGTCCTCAAAGAGCTCACAGACTAATAGAAGAGACGATGCAAACAACTACATACAAACAAGGATAACCACAGGGATGACAATGACAGTTAAATTCATACTGAATTAAAATGTTCAGGTCATTTCCACAGAACAGCTCTTCGCCGTGTGGCCTTTGTCCCATGGCTGGCCCTTAGTGCACTGGCTGCCTGCCCCCCCCCCCCCCCCCCCCCCCCCCCCCCCCCCCCCCCCCCCCCCACCCCTCCCTGGCCCCTCTGCCTTCCCAGCACCTTGTCCCGGGCCTGCAGTTTTCCGAGCTCCCTGTTGACCTCCCGGTCAGCCCACCCCTGGGCAGGGCCCCCTCCCTCCGGGCCCCCTAAAGCTCCCTCTGTCCCTTTGAACCTGGGGCTCTGGAATGCTGGGTGCTCCCCAGGAACGCCTCATGCCTTTGGAATGCAGCCCTTCTGACAATGGGCCAGATTCCTCGTGTGTGAAGCCGGAGCCGCCATCGGGGGAGTTCAAAGCCTCCCTCTGGAATCCTTTCCACCCTCTCTGCTATTAGGCAACTATAAAAAGCGGAGCCCCCTGCCCTCTCCTCTCGCTTTATTCCTGACGGCCTCATTTTTCAGCAAGTGGGTGGGCGAAGGAGGAAGCAGTTCAGATCAAAAAAGCGTGTGGGGAAGAGATCTCTCTGCTCTTGATTTGGAAACACCTCCTGATTAAAGAAGTCTAGCATTTATTTATCCCAGGCAACTCACAGCAAGGACAAACCCTCACCTCCACCCCCATTGGGGATTGAATAAATAAATCTCCAAGCGAGGAAGCAGATGGGTGGGTTGGTCTCTCTATTTATTTAGGGTGTGACCTGGGAGAAGATTGTTTTTAACTTAGTTTCTGGAAGAGGGGGGAAAACCCTCAAAGGGATTTTAACTGGAGAGTGAAAGGGAAAGGGGGGGAAAAAATCTGTTTTCCTATCCCTGGTGGTTTCAAGATTTACTCTCCTGTTTGTGAAGTCGGTCTGGCCTGTCTCCTGGGTTTGCTCTCCCTCTCTCACCGCCTCCCACCCCCACCCAACAAGTTCCTGCTGGCTGACCTTGAATTGATGTCATCCTTCTAAATTTGTCAGAGCAGCTTCCTAAACAACAGGCTGAAGTCATAAGCAGGGGCTCCAGCCTGAGCTTGTCCCATCACATCAAACAAAGAGATACAACAGGGACTGAGGAGTTGTTTTCATTTTTTTAAGGAAAGTAGGAGGAAGATAAAGTGGATTTTGTCAATAATGCCTTAGATCCACTGGATCCGCTAATGATTTTCGGATAAAGCGAACACTGGGTTGCCAAGATAGTGGGTGGTCCTTAAAACCACTCCAGTTACAACACCTGATTATCAGATCCTTGAGGACTGTTCTGGATTGAAGTCACAGATTTAGATCTGGGGGGCAAAAAAACACTAAAGAGCAGAGCATCATAAGAACGAAGATTCAGAGTTCTGGCTAGAGTTCTACATCTGGAATCAGGAAGACCTGATTCAGACTTTACACAGCTGTATGACACGGGGCAAGTCATTGAACCTCTCTCTGTCTCAGTTTCCTCATCTGTAAAATGGGGATAATAATAGCACATCCCTCTCAAGGCTGTTGTGAGGATCATATAAGATCTGTGTAAAACATCTTCCAAACCTTAAACTGCCTTTCTACAATTTCTGCCCAACACTCCTGTCTCTGCCCTAGGAAGCTGAACAGAAGAAATCTTTTCTCCCCCTCATATGAACACTCTAAATAATCCTGACCCTGTGAGGGGGAGACTGCAGATAGCCCATCCTCATTTAGCTTGGAGGCAACTGAGACTCAAATAGATTTTAATGATTATGTAGCTATGGGTCTGAAACAGGATTTGAATCCAGTTCAAACAGCCTTTCAAAAATATTTACTCTTCAAATTTGTTTCATTTTTGTCTTTGAATGCCCAGCATCTAGCACAGGGCTCGGTCCATAAGCACATGAGAAATGCTTGTTGATTGATTAGACATAAATGGAGACATACTCAACTTTATGTGATCTTTCTCACTGAATTATTGAAGGCTGCCTTGAAGGGTAGCCTTAGGGAAGAGGTAAGTTCAGGATGGGACCATTGAACCCAATGAGAACTTTCCCCAAATCAATCCAAGGCTATATTCATTCTATTCAGTTCTATACCTTGCCCATGGGTCATTGAGTGCTGCTGTCCAAGGTACCTATAATTGATAAACTAATTGTTGCGGTTCAATCATTTCAGTTGTATTTGATTCTTCGTGACCTCCTTTGGGGTTTTCTTGGCAAAGATAGTGGAATGGTTTGTCATTTTTGTTTCCAGCAAGCAGGGTTAAATGATTTGCCCAGGATCACATAGTCATTAATATCCGAGGACTGATTTGAAGTCATTGGAAGAGAATTTGTATAATAATAGTATACACTATATTTAGAACTGATGCCTTTGCTTTCTTGTAGATTTTCTTTTGTTCTCTGCTGTGCACTTTGTACTCTGTTCTGTTTCTCTCCTTTTTTTCTCACCACCTCAAGCAGACTACAATTAAACATGGATATATATATATATATCCTATATATATATATATATATATATATATATGTATCTATACACATATGTGTATATACACACATATACATATATATGTACATACATCTAAATGATATTAATATGACAGTCATATAATGTATATTTCTCTTTTGATTGAATCTCTTTAATCTTTGACTTTGTCTAAGAACAATGATTACTACCCTACTTCCATTTTTCTTTCTAAAAATTATATTCCTGATCATTGTAATTGTATTTGTGACTATTTCGTTTCCTATCCCTTCTAACTCTTCTCTTTTACTTCTACCCACAAGCTTGCCTTGCTATTACTTAATCTTCTCCTACCCCAAAGAATCCCTCCTCCTCATCCTCTCCCTCTTACCTTTTCCTTACTTTTTTATCCTATTCCCATTAATCTACACATTCTCTCCATTTTATTTCTTCAGAGATTTTGAGGGGTTTTATACTCTTCTGCATGTATATGTATATATATATATATATATATATATATATATATATATATATATTATCCCCCCAATCCATTCCCAATTTGAGTAAAATTTCAGAACTACTAGCCCTCATCCCCCATCTAATTCCTCTGTGCCAATTTCTTACACCATATTCGCATAATGTAATTACATGTTTTTACCTTCTCCTCCCTAGTTTTTTTAGAATCACATCATGTTCAGTTCTCCCCCAATCTTTCTTTTGAACTACCCAATTACTAATGACAATCATAAATATACAGTTTACATTTCCAACATAAAACATAAATGGTTTGTGCTTTTTTGAGTGCCTTGAAATTAATCTTTGATGTGGACTCATATATCAAATTTTCTATTAAGTTCAGGTTTGTTTGTTACAAAATCTTAAAAATCTGGCAATTCATTGAATGTCCATTTTTAAAATGCAATTTTAAAAATGCAGTATCATACTTAATTTTGCGGAATATAATATTTTTGGCCACAAACCTTGTTCTTTTAATCTTTATATAGTATTCTAAGCCCTGTAGTATATGCCATGTTCATGGCTATGCCGTGCCAATGTAATAAAAATAATACTACCAAAATCAAATTGCAATTTTAATGTTTACCAATCAAACTGTCAAAAGGACACTTGATAGAATCCAATAAAAATGATGACAAAAATTCATTCGCAGAAAAGTATTTTAGAATATTAAGGGAAATAATGAAAAAATTGGATATACATTTCTGGACTTCAAAATACATTATAGAGTAGCCCACCAATACCATTTGGTACAGATTTTTAAAATCGATCAATAGAATAGACTAGAACAGAAAAAATCAGAAATAATAGAACTCAGTGACCCCGTGTTCAATAAACTGAATAACATAAATTATTTAGGTAATAAAACTATTTTATAAAAACTCACAGCATCTGAAAATAGTGGCCTTTTCCTCAACAAATTCAAAATGAAGCTGTGACTTTAATTCTAAAGATCATACCATAAAAATATTGAAAAGATAAATCAAATATTTTTTACAAGTATGGATTGGAGACATATTTTTAACCAAACACAAAGACAAAGGTAAACAGATAGCTGCTTACCTAGAACTGAAAAGCTTCTGGTCAGACAAAATCAATGCTTGGTTAAAAAAGGAAGTGATCAAATGTGTGTGTGTGGGAAAAATCTTTGTATGAAGTTACTCTGATAAGGACTTCATATCTAAGCTATATAAACAATATCCATCTACACAAAAATATCCAAAAACACATACATATACATGTGTGTATACATATACATACATACTTTTATGCATAAAAGACCAAAAGTCATTCCCAATAGGAAATTAGTCAAAGGTTAAGAACAACATTTCTTTTAAAAATAAAAAAAGAATCATGAACTATTAACAATCATATGAAAGAATTCACCAAATCAATAAGAGAAATGTTCATTAAAATAACCCTCAGGTGTTATCTCACATCCTGCAACTTGGCAAAAATAGCAAAAGGTGAGAATAGGCAGTACTGGAGGAATTGTGGGGAGAGAGGAACGTTGATGCATTGTTAATGAATCCATGAATCAGTACAACCAATTTGGAAAGCAATTTAGAATTATGCAAATAAAGTGACTAAAATGTGCCTTTTGACAAAGAGATTATACCCCAAGGAAATAATTGATAACACAGAACTCCTCATCTATACCAAAATATTTATAGTAGCATTTTTTATGATAGTAAAAAATAAAAAAATATAAAAATGTAAAAACAAAGTAGATGCCCGTTGATTGAGAAATGGCTACCCAAATTTTAGTACACAAATATAATAGAATATTGTTGCAGTATAAGAAAAAAAATATGACAAATACAGAAAAGCATGGAAAGATTTACATGATCTGATACAGAATGAAATAAACAGAGCCAGAAAACAACATATACAGTGAATACAATGATGTAAATGCAAAGATCCACCCCCCTCAAATAAAAAGCAAATATAAAATTACAGAGAGTAAGCACAGCTACCAAGAAAAAGATTTAAGAAGCCAATTCCCTCCCCTTACACACACACACACACACACACACACATACACACACACACACGCTTTCTTGCAATGGTAGGGTCCATAGATGTGGTATGCTACATGCACTTCTAGATTTTTTTTTCTAGTGTGTTGAGTAGTTTTGCATATTTATCTATTCTTCTCCTTTTCCAAGTTTTCTCTAAAATATAATTTGATATATAAGTTGGGTCTCTGGGAAGGAAAAACTAGGGAAATTTCTGGTGATGCAAAAAATAATAAATAAAATTTTATTTTAAAAATTATTTAGATGATTATTGTCATGAAATCACAAAGAACAAGAAATGATCTTAAGAAATGAGAAGATACCCCCAGGACTCTGCTTTGCAAAGGCAGAAAGACCACAGGATATGGGACATTGTGTATATTTTAAGATTTTTTTATGTATAATACATAAAAAACAAAAAAAAATTCTGGTTTTTTTTTTTTTTGCCTTTCCTCTTTAAAAATACTTATTATACAGTAACAGCATCATTGTGCTAGAATTAAGTATGGTAGACTTTGCTCTTCTCAGCAATACGTTATGATCCAAGACAATTCCAAATACCTTGTGATGGAAAATGACATCTACATCCAGAGAAAGAATTATAGAAACTGAATGCAGATCAGAACATACTATTTTCATTTTTTGTTCTTTTTCTTGTGTGCTTTTTCCCTTCACAACATGATTAATATTTTAAAATGATTGTACAAGTATAACCTATATCAGATTGCTTGCTGTCTTGAGGTGGGGGTAGGAAAGGGAAAGATGAAGAAAAAATTTGGAATTCAACAACTCACAAAAATGAATGTGGAAAACTAACTTTGCATGTAATTGGAAAAAATAAAATACCATTAAGTAGGGGGGAAAGAAAGTGTATTTTAAATAAAATAATTATACCCTGAAAAAAATTGTTATAAGGAATGGCTCTCAAAAGCAAGGGGAGGAAAAATTTTAGTAATGTGAAAACATAATTTATCAATAAAATCTATTTTAAAATTTCATATGATGGAAAATCAAATCATAGAAAAAGCAACATAATCCAATGGATAGAATTCTGAACTAAGTATCAAGACCTACATTCGAATGCTGCTTTTGCTCCTCACTGTGTGACCCTGAGAAGGTCATTTCATTCCTTTAAGTCTCAGTTTCCTTCTATGTAAGATGAGGGGATTGGACTGCATGAGGTCTGACCTCCTTGCCAGTTCTAAATCAAGCATTTTGCGATTCTGTAAGTGATTCATCACCTCTCTCATGAATAACCATCCTCAAGGGCACCTGCTTTAAATACTCTCTCTACCCTGGCCATGATCCTATTTAAAGGATTGAGGCCAAAGGCCTTAACATGCTTTGTCATGTTGCCTAAGGTCACTGCCCAATGTGAGTAATGACCAGTAGAAATCATACCAAGGATCATGGTCGCTATCAGCTTGGAATCCAACTTTGACATGGGAGAAAAGGAATGATTTTCTTGTACCCTGGCTTTTCACAAATTCTGGTTCTGGTCTGTCATCAAACTAGGGAGTTCCCAGGGAAGAAGCTCCCCTTCACTAATAAAGAATGGCAAATGGTCTATAACTTGCATTAGAGCTTCATAGATAAGAGCTGAAAGGAACCTTCAGGATGTCTTAAGTCATGTTACAGATGAAGATACCAAGACCCCTTGAGATCAAGTGACTTGCTTAGTGTCTCACAGTTAAAGTGATGCTAGTTCTTAGAGAATTTCTCCCTAGTTTCCCCTTTCCCTCACCCCATGCTTAGCCAATAAGGGAAAGGATTGGCCCTATATCATTTCTTGGAGCTCTGCCCCTTGGTGTTCATTGGGGCCCATCTGGAGTACTTTCATTGATGAGCCAACAAGCTAATGCTGATTTCCTTCGATGCAACTCAATTCAATCCATCAAACATTGATTTTGTGTATTTTCATGGCTTCCCATAGAATATAAACACCTTGAGGGCAGCAACAGTTTAATTTTTTTCTTCCTGTCCCTTACCATGGTCCTTGGCAAATGATAAACACTTGGATGCATTTTCATTGAGTGATAGTAACAGAACTAGGAGGCAAGATTCCCTCTCTGAAGCTATTTCCCACAGACAAGTTCATTCTCACTTTGTCCAAGCTCTGTCCTGTTAGGACAGGAGAAAAGAAGCTCCGTGAGGGCAGGGGCTACTTTAGTTTTGTTGTGCAGGCACCCAGCCTGGTGCCTGGAACAGAGTAAAGTTGCATAAACACTTGTGGCTTGAATGAGGTTGGGTTCCAAAGTCCATTTCTGTTTGTGCTCATAGGCTTCTTGTCCTGGGAAAGCTGCCATCTGCCTCATGCTGACCTTTGCTCAAAATACCATATATCCACTATCTAGGTTCCACAAATCAGATCCAAGTAACTGACCCCAGTTCCTCCAACATGCCATGATTTGCTGCCAGGAAGAAAAAGCTTTAAAAATGGTTCAGTAGCTCTGGCATCTTGCCATGGATATGTTCTATCTCAATATTGCCTGGTACAAGATGATTTTGAAGATGAGGGGGAAAGGGTAGAGGAAGAAAATTAATGCTTTGTTAATTAAAAAAAAAAAGATTTAAACTGGTTTGAAACGAGCCATTTGAGTATTCTTTCTACTAATCTAATTCTCTCAACCAAAGGGATCTCACTATGGTCAGATATTCTAATTCAGCTGATCAATCCAGCAAGCACTTAGAAGTACCTACTGTGTGCTGGGCATTTTTTTTCAGATTCACAAATGAAATAGCTCCCATTCCAGCTGGAAGGTGTTGGGGGAAATCAGATTGCACAAAAGGATGCCCATTGACCTCCCCTCCCAAACCCTCCCGCCCCAAAGTTCCAGTTTCCTTGAAATGAGAGGCAGGACACTGCAGTGGGAAGAGAATTGGGTCCAGACTCAGATGGCCTGGCTTTACACCCTGGTTCTGAAGCTCTTTACCTGTGGGATCTCCAAGAAGTCCGTTCATCACGTCTCTAAATCTGTTTCCATTTCATAAAATGGGAGGAGTAGACATATGCGTCTGTGATTCCTCCCAAATGGGGACATGGAGAATAAGACAGGACGACTGAAAAATGATTGAACAATTTCTTTTTACCTCTCTGAGAACTCAGTTTCCTCATCTAAGCCTTCCTGTAACACCTACCTCCTCCCAGGGTGTTGGGAAGCTCAAATGAGTCATGTATTTAGGGGAATCTGCCAACTTTCAAGGGTCCTAGAAATGTCTGCTCTCATCATGCCGGAGTCCTTGGGGAAAGCTGCCTGACCCAAAAAAGAATGCATATGGAAAGGTCCCAGACAATTTTCCCTCCTCCCATCTCAGGAGGAGGTCATGCGATGAAGCCAAAGGAAAAAATAGGATTTATCTCTTGGAACCAATAATAAAACTCAATAAGAGTAAAATATGTCTTCCTTTTGAAAAGCCTTATCCAAATGAAAATACCGGATATTAAAATGGGAGAAACAGCTCCACTAATAGAAAGATGCTTCCAAAGGGGACATTGACATCTTTGATCAAAGGAACTGAGAGGATATTAGGCCTTTGTGAATCATCCCTGGAAGATGCTAATCTCAGAGAGCTGGGGAGTGGGGCCGGCCTCACAGAAATCACAAATTGATAGGAAGACGAATGGGGATGCAGGGCTGGGAGATATGACTCAAAGATAAGTTTCCTTTAAAAAAAAAAAAAAAAGCAAAACAAACAATGTTAAAGGGACAGAAAAACAGCTGGTGGGAAAGTGGGGTGGGAGGAGGGGGATATCCACGTGGCCTTGTTACACGGGCAATGTCACACCTTAGAAAAGCCTGAGCAATTTGAGTCTGATCGTTCCGATGGAACAAGGTGGGTCTGCCTGAGAACCGGAGCAGGTGTGATTGATGGAAGGCAGGGACCGGAGGAGGGGCCGCTCCATAGTGTGAGTTAGGAAGAGGGGATGTCATTTTTCAAATTCTCCATTTCCCCTTAAAGGCGCCGAGCTAATTTGTCATGTCCCTGTTCTCTGGGGAGCAAGGCCGCAGTCTGATTGATGAACATATAGAAACATTCGTGCCGGCGTCTGACAGCTCCGGTGGGGATGGAAGGGAGACTCACAGTAACGTGGCTAAATCTTTCACATCCTTAAATGTGATGCAGGAAATTGAGGGCATTTCTGATGTTTTGTGGAAAAGTCCTCTTGACTGGAAAGTGACTCAGCACTCTGTGTGTGTGTGAAGACTGAGAATTTTACAGACTCTTTACTAAAGCTGACTTTAAGGGGCCAGATTGGAACATCATGATGAACTGCCGATTGAACTAAATAGTCCGGTTAATACTCCTTTAAAGGTAAGAAGAACAAAATCCTAGGGTATTGTGAACCCAAATACTCCCAGCTCAGCTGCTGCTTGTGTTACCTTGCCAGACTGAAATTCAGCATTTCCGTGGAAACGGTGGACAAGATCACAAAACACCTCCAGTCCTGGCCAGCCCCCGCTGTTGCTCTCTTGTGATGTTATTCTTGGTTACTGAGGAAACACGCAGCCCCTATTCTGCCCCGAGCTGGGGGGAGGGGAAAGGGAGGGAGGAGAGAAGGGGAAAAAAGGCTGAAGGGGAGTGGACAATGCTACAGACTTGTCTGGAAAGAACATGCCCTGAATTTGAATCTTGGCTCTCCTGCCTCTGAGACCTTGTGAACGAACATATCAAGTTTCTTCGATTTTATCAATGACCCAAAGTGGGCTATGATTCTGCTAAACCTTAGGAGACAAATTATAAAGTTTTCTGAGCCTCCCAGAGTGGTTTGAGATCACCCAGCTATTATCTTCTTGGACTCCAAATGTCCCAAGTCATCTGTTTTATTTCCTACCTCTCCAGGAATATTTTGTAGATGTAGAAAGTCCAGCTCAGAAAGGACTCAGATCCTATCAATATTGAAGGGCAGGGTTTTCATTCAAAGGCAGCCTTTTGATCCCAAAGGTTCCAGTTCTGCCATTTTGTTACTGGCACGGTAAAGCCTTGGTTACTCTATATCTCACTAAAAAAAAATGGAGGATACTAGAGAGTTAAACTTTAGACTGATGGGTCAAACGTAGTAAGGTGAAACTTAATGAGGATAAACGTTAAGCTTTTCCTTTGGTCTCTTCAAATCCCTAATGGAACCGAGAGCCTCTGAATGGAGAGCAAGAAAACCTTAGTCAGAGATGGGCTAAGATGATGCAGCATCTTGGATGACCAGGCAGTATTAAGGGAAGCTGAGAGATCACAGTGAGGAAGGTGAGAGTCTTGTGTGTCCCCGTCAGGTAGCGTCTAGAATATGGAGTTTGGAAATGAGCATCACAGGTAAGAAAAGATGCCGTCCTAAACATGAGTGCGTCCAAAGGGGAACAATGAGAAGGGAGCAAGGATGTCGAGTCCGTGCCATTGGGAAGTCCTTGAAGGAACAGTAGAAGAGAAAGCTTGAGGGTGGAGCAGATCCTTTCTCTGTATCTCTTGTATCTCTGTATCTTTTAGTATCTCAAGGATTCTTGTGTGGAGAAAGGATGACAGAGGGCAGAACTGGGGGCAGAGTAGAAGTTACACAAAGGTAACGATGTCAGGAAAAAGTCCCAACAATGGGGGTCAGCCATACTTGGAATGGGCTGACCAAGGAGGTGGTGAGCTCCCCGTCGCTGAAAATGTTCAAAATAAAATTAAGATGTAGTAGGGATTTCTATTCAGGGTAAGATGAACAGAGAGTTTGTCAAATGTCCATTAATGCTGAAATATTATGCATACATTTTAGTTCTTTCTAGACCTGAATTTTCCCATCTGAAAAATGGGCATTCTGGAGTGGATAATGGTACTCTCTTCTAGTTCAAAACCCTTTTGAGTCTGTGACCCCCCCCCCCACCACATGTGGCAGATTTAGAGATTGCAGAACACAAAACACAAAACTTTCAAAGAGAATCATCCAGAAAAGAAAGAGAATTTGTCTTTTACAATAAGAAGAAAATTAATCAAATATGTGGACATTCATTTGGCAAGACTTTCAAGCTAATTTTGATAAAAATCAAGAAAGAACAGGTTCACATCATTTTTGTTTTAATTTGTTTTTAAATTTCATAATCATGATTTATTTTGAGTGGGGTGTTCCCCCAGGGGGAAAAAACATTCCCTCTACCAATGTGAACTGGCGCTACATCAACAACTAAGTCTCAGAGACTTCCCTGGAGCATCGAGAAGTGAGGGGATAGAGGTAAAAATTGAATCCAGGTCTTTCAGACTCTTACATCAGTCCCTTACCCATAAGAAAATGCAGTAAAAAAGTCGATATTTCTCAAATTAATTTAAAGAGTTGATATCAAAATACTGATGAATTGTAGAATTTGACACCCATGACTACACTTATTTAGAAAAATAGGCAATAATTGTGACAGAGAAGACCAGAGCAAGAGGATGAGTGAGGCTGACAGCCACAATATACTATAAAACAGATTATAAAAACAGTCTGCTGCCAGAAAATAAAATCAAATAAAGAAATCGATCCGCAGAATACAATAGATGACCCAGGAAGAGAATCCAATGCTCCTGGAAAAATCAATGTTTGAGAAACCCAAACTCTAGAAACACTGGAAGGGGTTGGGGGGAGGGATGCTCCTATTCGATAAAAACTGCTGGCAAAATTGGACAGCCGAATGGCAAAATAATAATAATAATGATAAGTGCAGATCTATATCTCACTATGCACTTCAATAAGTGTCTACCCAGCCCATGTGATTGAAATGAAAGGGAAAAAGGAAAGAAAAAATGGAAGAAAAAGGACTAATATCTTAGCTAAGGAGAGACCTGTTTGTCAATAAAGCAAATGGAAAAAACAATTGGAGACCATCAATGGGTTTAAAGATGAAAGGATTCTGAAGAGCCCAAAGCAATTCCCCTACATGGGGGGGAGCGGCCCTAAATTCAGATCCCCACTTGCCACTTGTGGCCCCAGGTGGCCCCAAAATGACTCATTTTGTCTGGTGTGACCTCAGAAGGATTCACTTTATTCTTCTTGGGAAGGGAGAAGAGCGTTTGGAGCTATGGCCGTGGTGCTGGGGTTTGTGAAGGGGAAGATTCAACTTTCTGAGTTCAAATCCAGCCCCAGACACTTCCTAGCTGTGTGACCCTCTCCCTGTTTGCCTCAGTTTGCTCATCAGTAAAATGATCTGGAGAAAGAAAGGGCAATCTCTCTGCCAAGAAGACCTCAGATGGGGTCACAAGAGAGTAGGACTCATCTGAAATGACTGACCAACCACAAGAATGAAGGGAGCCCTAAGGCTGATTTTGGCTTTAGACCCTGACAAACTTCCTAGCAATGAGAACTGTCCCAGAGTAGAATGGGCTGATGGGAAGTTAGTGAACCCCCTCACTCAGAATCTTCAGATAGGGCTTAAATAATGGCCACAAGAGACCCAGTAATGGCACTTCTTGGTCAGCTTCGGATTGAACCAGATGCTCATGATGATGCTGTTGTTGTTAAGAGGCAGTGTGGAGTAGCAAGCTCATCTCCAAGGCAAAGTCAGGCTCAGGGAGAAGCTCTGACAAATAATGAGTGACCCCGAGTACCCCCAGACAACTCTCTGGCAGAGACAGTATCACCTTCCATCATTAAAAGGAGTTTTCTCCCCTGGGACCTTTCCATCCCAAACCAATCCTACATTTCTAAGATGGGAACTGGGCTCTCTTGTAAGTTATCTTTGCTTGTAATGATGCTCATTCCCCCAAAAACCAAATAATGCGGTTGGTTGGTGGTAGATAGGATTACAAGGGGACCAGGAAGGGGGACACCATCCCTTAACTCTGTCCTAAGGCCAGCCAGACATCAATGCACCTCCAATTCAGGCGTAGGTTAGTGGTGACACTGGATCACCTGGGACCTTCCACAGAGCTGGACAATTTACAGAGCACCTCACCCCCAATAATATGGTGACTTAGGTAGGGAAAGTGTTATTTCCATTTTTAAAATTAAGAAATCGAGGTCTAGAGAGAAAACCGGTGGGATGGTCATAATCACACAGTCCATGAATGTTGGGGGTTAGGATTCCAAGCTAAGCTCCTGACTCCAGAACCAGAGGTGTTCCCACTCTCCCAGTCTGTATCCACAAGCAGGGCTATCCCACCTCCTTCTCGGAGCGCTTATTCTCATTTCATAATCTGCCCCACCCCTCCTCCCCACCTCCCTCTGCCTCTGGAATGGAGAAAGGAATTCAGAGGCTTAGTTTAAAAAACAACCAAATTCCCAGAAGCTGAAATCATGAGGGGAAGTTTTCTTATGATACACTGGCAAGGTATTCAAAGGAAAAGATTCTTTACATAGTGATGTCAGATTTTGGGGAAAATATTTACACTACACCAACCCTGAAGTCAGAAGGGCCTGAGTTCAAATCTGGCCATGACACTTCCTAGTTGGGTGACCCTGGGCAAGTCACTTGACTCCAATAGAGTAAAAAAAAAAATAATATATATGCATGTATGTATGTATATAGATATATATTTACACTGCAAAATGGAGGATTGATTGGGGGGGAAAAAAGCTTATTTGGGGCCTTTTTTGGACCAAACACTGGACACAAACCCAAGCGCAATAGTCCCTGCCTTCAGGAAGCTTACATCCTAATTGGAGGGAGCAGTACCACTCCAGAAGCCTGTTAATGAGCCATATACTCCCCATCCCTGCAGGCAGAGTAATTGAGTTATTGTCTGAGACGTATGTTTGGATGGGACCAATGTGAGATTCTCTTTTGTTTAATTGTGGTCTTTGTCATGCAGAGAGCCCCATATGTAATAGAGAGGGCTCTATATGTATTGGTGTGGGGCTTAAAGGGAGGAACATCCCTAGTCTCTTCTCCCCCTGCTCTTCTCCAAGGCTTTACTCTTTTTCTACCAAATACTAGTTTCATAGTGAACACACATAACAAATAGCAAAGAAACGCTTTTGTCCAAATCTCAGCAAAATAGAAACAAGAGAAGGCTTACGTAGGAGAGTATCTAGGAGCTTTCTCATTGGAAGCAACCAAGGGAGAGAATCAATCAGACATCTCATCCGAAGGAAAACTCCCTGACGTTTCTAATACAACCAACCGGGAATAGGAACGTGGGGGAGACTGCCAACTCTTCTCAGGTCTTCCCAGAGTTTCTTCCTTCTGCAACTTGAAATGGGATTGGCAGTTCTAGGAGCTGGAAGCCAGAAGTCCCGAAGAGGACCTGAGAAGGCTGGAGGTCTCCCACTCTCACCAATTCAGTCCTGCCTTTTGTGCAAGACATTCAACCCCATTGATGAGGGGAGAGTCTCAAGGCAGTGGGCTTTGGGGAAAAGGTCACAGTTCCATACTTTTGTTCATTAAAATATGTAGAGGGCTGAAACTCTGAAAAGGTGAACTTGAATCTAAGACAGCAGAGCACTTAAGGCTAAGGGCCTACTCAATGCGATATAATGGCTCTTTGAACAGATACTTGGAGGATATGGTGATGTGATGGCTCCTCTCAGGATTGGCACCTGCGGAATGGATTCTGGTGAGGTTGTGATGGGCCAGAACTCTGGAGAAGCATCCTTAGGCAAGGGTTCTTACCACAAGGTGCTAACTCAGGGATGGATGAGACACTGGCTCTCTAGTTTAGCATGTGAGTTCTCTACTTCAGCGTGATTGATTTAGCCTTACATCAAATAATGGTTCCCTAGTGATATAACGATTGGCTTATACTCAGTTTGATGAATGGATTTAATTGTAATAGAGTATCTAAGAGGTCAGAGTCAGACCTAGAGGGGGACTCGAACAGACTCGGAGAGGACTGGAGGCCTCGGAGAGACTTCAAGGTAGAGACATTCTATCTTCCTCAGCCTTGTGGGGACCCATCTGAAGGGCTCCGGAAAGCTGGCCCAGGCCCCAGGCAAGGGGACGGACTGTGAAGGAGACAATAGAGACTTGTGGACTTTATCTCTGGCTATTCTCGTGGTGATTGCTCAGCTGAAATGAAGGCTGGTCCAAAGACCTCCAGGAAGCTAAACCAGGACATTACATGAGGTAATCGTAGGCAAGGATTGGAGGGCTGAGGGAGAGAGTCGGAGTCTCTGCTGCAGCAGGTTCAGCAGGGAAGATTTCAAGCTCCATAGAGTCCAGGATCCATCCTTGACGAACCATCTTTATATATATATAAAGATATATATGTATGTATGTATGTATACAAATAGATGAATACAAAAAGCATTTATTATGTGCTTACTATATGCTAACTGTTAGTGACACCTAAATAAGCAAACTAGTCCTAGGCTTAAAGAGGTTGACATCTGAATAGAGATATCTGAATAGGAAGATTCAAATTCGAAATCTGAACCTTTCTACCAAAGTTTAGAAGTGGGCCCATTTTGAAATGTCTGGGAAGAATGCCTAGTGGTCTGGGGAGGAGGGGGGGGTGGCAACTAAAACTAAGGCTTATGTGCTAGGACCCAGGCAGTCCCATGGGCAGAACCCAACTTCTAATGGATGTGAGTGGGAGGAAGACTGGAATGGAGAAAATATGGCTTAACCTTGCTTCAAAAAGTTTGAAACTCCGTTATCAAAATCAGATATTGTTATTAGAAGGACCAAAGAGAGGGGCAGAGCATTTGCTGACATTTAGATAGTGACCTCTTTCCTGAGAAGATCAAAGAGAATCCCAGGAATTATCTCTTTGACTTTGACCACACTCCAGCAATCCCATCATGGCCATTTGACAGATGACAGGAGAAGAAGGCAAGTTGCCCATGTAATTGTGTTACTGAGGATACGCCAGTGTCCTTCGAAAACGAAAGAGAATCAAGCTATCTGAGAAAATATCCAAGATTCAGAAAGACAACCAATGCTCGCTACCCTCAGCCTGAACAAATATTGATTCTGACTTTCATGGCCAAAGCAGAAATCTGATTTTTATTTTAATATGTGATTCATGATAAAAAAAAAAAAAAAAAAAAAAAAAAAAAAGCTTGCAATTCTTGTAGATAACACTGTGGTTCAAATGAGAAAACAGTGTTTTACAAATCCTAAAGTATCCTCATCCTCATTATCATAATCCTGTTATCATTTTATTATCATTATTTGAACAGGAAGTCTTCCTGATAATCTTAAAACTTAAAACAACATACCTTTTATGCTGCTGCCATAAAGCTCCTTTCTAGCACAAAATCAATGTCAAAATGACTTCAAGGTTGAATTAGACTCAAGTTGCCTGTTGCAGGACCACTTAAAGGGACTGAGTAAGCTACTGAATGATTGACTAGAGGCTCAAGGAAACATTTCTGGATTATAGATTTTCTCAGGTGAAGGCAGAGTCTTGTTCATTTTTAATAAAGCTTTTCTTATAGATATTAGGAACTCTTAAAGAAAATAAAATTTAATATGGATAAATGTCAAGGTTTATGCTTGAATTCAAAAAATCAATCTCTCAAGTACATGAAGAAGGAGTCAGGGTTAGGAAGTCTCTTGTCTGGGATAAAACACAAAGGAATTATAGTGAGCTACAAACTCATTATTAATCAAGTCTTATATGTCAATAAAGAAATATAAAAAGAATGTAGACTTAATTAAAAGACATGTTGTCCAGGACCAAAGCAGGGGAGGGGGAGGGAGTCCCTCTCTCTCTTCTACCTTTAACAGAGAACATCTGGAATGTTGTGTCCATCTCTGAAAACCCCATTTGGGGAAAATTTGATAAACTAGAGAAGACCCGGATGCAATAAACTGTTTTGAGTTCATGCTATAATAATGAAAGGATGGTTAAAAGAAAGAGGAGAGCCCAGATCTTCCTGGGATAGAGGTTGTGTTTGGGGAAGATTAGGACTTCTGAGTGAGGACTGCTGAGCCCTTTTCAGGGCTGCTCTCCTCCTTTGTTGTTCACCTAATTCACCTCAGTCTCACCTCCAAGAAGCATGAACAATGGCCACACTCTGGTGATCCATTTCAGCAGATGGGTTAAACCAGGTTGAGGGTAACTGAGGGATCTTTATGGTGAGCTAGGAGAGCATGTGAAGGTGAAGGTGAAGGTGAAGACTTCCCTTGATAGAATGTGCAGATGAGGACATTTTTTTCCAACAGTCATAGAAGTAGCTGAAGTGGGCACTTTGAAGCCCTTAAAGCCCAAGGTCATCCACTGCATTTCGAGCCGTCCCCAGTCATCTTGACTCTGTCCTGTAACTGGACAATGATGACTCTGAAAGAGAGACTGAGGTTGATGACTTGATATAACTCTGCTCACTTTTAATTTATGCAGAAGTCAAAAGCCATCACTGATACCAATTTTCCATTTTTACCTCAAACCTCAAACACCTCAAAGTCCTGTGGTGACCGGCCAATGACAAAGCAACAGGTCTGTAGTCACAGTCTTGTGCACAGGCAGCCCGGGCCATAAGGTCAACTTCTCACTGGAAGGAGCAGGAGGATTCAGCAGCCCCCAGGTGTTCTGAGCAGCCTTTTAAGGACCCCATTGCTCATCTTCTGGGATGAGGAAAGGGGTGGAAAAGGTGCCTTAAAAGTTGTTGCTTACCTAACTTTGGATCCCATCCTGCAATTGAAACATGAAAAAATGTTCAAAAACTTAAGCAAAACAGAAGAAGCTCATTGGTTATTCTATTCATTTGGCATTTAGTCTATATAACCATTAATTCTTATTTATTCATTTATCCTGGTCCCATCTTTCCAACTAGACAGTGAGATCCTTGAGACTACTTTGCATCTATCTTGCCCCTACATCCCTGTCCCACCCCATCCCCAGTCACAGCACCCAGAATATTATACTGTATATTATGTGTCCCATAAATTAATGCTTGGATGATTGCAAAAGTTTTCTAAGTAGCACATTGATTCCTTACCTTACATTGGAAATAAAGGTGAATTAAAAAAAAAAAAACTTAAGCAGAAATGATTCTACTCATCATTGGTACATGGAATTGTGCACACATATAGACAACACAAAATCCAATAGACCTGATAGACAAATGACTCTTGTTGCAAGAGAACTCAGCAGGAATGGCATGCATATCGCAGCCCTGAGTGAAACAAGACTGCATAATGAAGGGCAGTCTACTGAAGTCAGAGCTGGAGTGGCCACAGTAAAGGGGAGTGCCACGAAGCTGGTGTAAAATCTACAATCTAATCTAACAAACAAGCTCATGAACTTTCCAAAAGCAGTGAATGACAGGCTCATGATGATGTGATTGTCACTTGCAGAAAAATGCCACGCCATCATCATCAGTGCCTGTGCTCCCATCATGACAAACCCTGATAAGGTCAAAGAAAAATTTTTATGAAAACCTGGAGAGCTTTAAAATAAATATATCAAAGGAGAATAAGCTTATAATTCTGGGACTTAGATATTAGGGTAGGCTAAGATTACGGCACATGGCAGGGAGTCCTTGGGAGGAGTAGAGTTGGAAAGACCAACAGCAATGATCACTTACTATTTAAGACACATGCATCTCATGACTTTCTCATCACCAACGTAGTATTCTTTTTACCTAAAAACCTCATGAATACACCTTCCCAGCAAACACTAGCATTTAATAGACTAGGTGATTATAAGAAGAAACAGACAGGATGTGAGGGTGATGAAGGCAATGGGTAGTGCAGAGTACTGGACCGATTACAGACTTATTCTCTCTAAGCTAAATATTCGCATTCAACAAAAATAGCGGCCCCAAGACAAAAAGACACACAGTCAACAGATTAGAGCCTTTCTCTGAGTGGAAACAGTTTGTTGCTAATTTGGAGGGAAGGTTGAACCAACATATAGTTGGCAACAGTGGAGAAGAAAAGGAGTGGGCAGCTTTCATGATGCATAGCACTGCATTTGCTCATCTGCAAATATCAAGACCGGCTTGACAAAAATGATGGTGAAATTTAGAAGTTGATAAATGAAAATTGAGAGCTCACCAGATTTACCAGCAGGATAATTCATCCATCTCTAAGGCAGCATTTAACTCTATCAAAAGTAAAAAAAAGAAATAAAACTTAGAGAGATGCAGGATTTTTGGCTCAGTAATAAGGCAGATGAAATTCAGTTTTATGTAGACAGTAACAATCCAAAATGATGCCCTGAAGGCTATTTATGGGCCAATGATATATGGTGCATCTCAACTATCCAGTGGTGAAACCACATTGATTACTGATAAGGCCATGATCCTGAGGAAATGGGCTGAACATTTCAATAGTGTTTTCAACAGACTGTCATCAATCAGTGCTGAAGCTACTGATCATTTACCTCAGGTTGAAGTCAATCTCTCTCTAGACAAATTTCTGACTGAAATAGAGGTTTTAAATGTCATTAGGCTCCTAAAGGATCTATTGCTCATACAAAAACTGATTGAATTTTTCCAGATTATATGGCAAAAAGAAGTTATCTCCTAGGAGTTCAAGGATGCCTCCTTTGTCCATCTTCATAAAAGTAAAGGGAATGGATTGTCCTGTGACAATCACAGGGGTGCCTCTCTGTTATTCATTGCTGGCATGATTCTCAAGAGTCCGTCTTAATAGGTTGATCCTTCACCTAGAAGACAGACATCTGCTTGGGAGCCAGTGTGGCTTCTGAAAGTGTCGAGGAATTGGAGATACAGTATTTACTTCCCAATTCCAGGAGAAGTGAGAGGTGCAAAAAAGAGGTCCATACACAATGTTTGTAGATCTTTCCAAGGTTAGTCTTGAGGGTTCATGGAAAATTACGTCAAAATTGGATTGCCTAGAAAAGTGCATTAATATTATATGTCAATTTTATGGTAGCATGCTTGTCCGGGTTCTGGATAATGGATGAAGCGCTCCTACTTTCCCAGTCACTAATGGAGTGAAACAAGACTGGGGCTTGTTCCCATGCTTTTTAGCACGATGTTTTCAATGATAATGTCAGACCCCTTCAATGAGGATGAACATGGGCTACTGCACATGTGGTAAATACTTCAACTTCAAAAAACTACGAGCCAAAACCAAAGTGGAGGGAATGTTGGTGCATGACTTTTATTTTATTTTATTTTTCATTTATTTATTTGTTTGTTTCTTTTGCAGATGCTTGTGCTCTCGATGGAACCTCTGAAGTTGAGAGGCAGCAAAGTATGGATCGATTCTCTGCTGCTCATACACATTTTGGCCTAACAATTAACACCAAGAAAACATAGGTATTCCACCAGCCAGCACCACACCTTCCATATGTGAAACCATCCATTACAGCAAATGGAAAAGAGGTTCTTAAAAAATTAATTAAAGATTTTTATTTACAAAACCTATGCGTGGGTAATTTTTCAACACTGACCCTTGCAAAATTTTCTGTTCCAAATTTTCCCTACCCCCTCCCCTAGATGGCAGGTAGTCCAATACATTAAATATGTTAAATCCAATATATGTATACATATTTTTACAGTTATCTTGCTGCACAAGAAAAATCAAATGGAAAAGTTTTGAATGCTGTGGAGAAGTTCCCTTACCTTGGCAGCCCACTTTATAGGAATGTCCATATTGTCTCCATTGTCATATGCTTGTGATAGAATACCAGTGCTGTGCTAGAAAACCTAATTGCTTCCATTTGAATTGTCTGCAGATCACCTGCCAGAATAAGAGCAGACACTGAGGTCCTTTCTGGAGCTTATCTGCCAAGCATTCAAACTACTGCAGAGAGCATAACACTGTTGGACTGGTACATTGTTTGAATGCCAAATGTATGTTTGCCCAAAAGCCTAATTTTATGGAGAATTCGTACAAGGTGGTCAGAAAAAGCGATACAAGGACACTCTTAGTCTGTCTTAAGAACTTTAGAATCGATTACATGACATGGGAGACGCTGGCACAGGACTGCCCAGCATGGCGTGCCCTCATCAGGGAAGAGGCTGTGATATATTGCATTGCTTGCTCTTTGAGGGGGGGGGTGAAGAGAAGGGAGGGAAAAATTTGAAGCACAGGGTTTTGTAGAGGTGAATGTTGAAGACTATGCATGTGTTTTGAAAATAAAAAGCTCTATAAAAAAAAAAAGAAAAAAGAAAGAAAGAAGGTGCTGCTCTAGAAGCAAAGCAGAATGGGATTAGTTCAGAAGAAACGTGAGAGGTTCTCATGGACTATTTGTGCCTGACCAGTGATAGGACATTCCTAGCTCCTTTTGGTTTGATCAGTCACAGTTGGACGCACAACACTTTGACGCTAATATTTTGTGATGTCATTTTGTTCCTCTTCTAGAACAAAGGACAACAATCCATGACCACATCTTCTTCACTCCAAGTTTAGTTTCCTGGATTCAGGACAACCTTGTTCCAAGTCTTGGCCCCTGTCCCGTAGTGACTGTGGGACAAGTCACTTAACCACACTGAGTGTCCTGGGCAGCTGAGACTAAAACTGCAACTAACCTGCTTAGTGATGTGGGTAAAGGGAATTTCCTCACAGGGAACTCTCTATACAATAAAATCACAGGTCCAGGGTGCATTCCATTAAATATCCTCCCATCAAACAAATCCCACCAACTCTAAGTCTCTCTCACCCTCCCCTGCACTCTCCCTCCAAATGCTGCTGGTTCTGCTCTAAAGCTCCCTCCTTCTACATGTGTCCAGCATATACTCATTGTAACACATTGATTCTGCTATTAGAGAAAAAACTTCTTTTGAGGGCAGGGAGTTTTGGGTTTTTTTGTTTTGTTTTTTGCTTTTGCTTTTTCTACATATGCCAGGTAATTGAAATCCAAGGAAATCTTTTAAATCTCAGCACTGGAGATTTAACAGAGAAGCTGAGTCTCAATCATAGAGAAGGTGGAAGGGAGTTTTCCCTTACTGGTGGGAGATCTTGGTCACACACAGGCTGGACTACACGATCTCTGGAGACTCAGTCTGTGAATGAGTGATTTGCAATGATCTGCTGGGGTTACTGGGTTGCTCTTTCATTCTCCTTCTCTGATTGTGTTTCTCATTTGTCTCTTGGTGTGAGGAGGTAACATTAGATCTCCAGCCAGTTAAGCTTAATTTAAATTTAGCTGTGATTACTGAAGCTGGGCCATGGCCTCTGGGGTACTCTTGCACTCCCATTTCCCTGACACAATCCCATGTGAGGTAGGCAAAGCAAGTCTGGGCATCCCCTTTTTCCAGAGGGAGGGAACGGCAGCCAGAAGGAACGGACCCACCACAGAGGGGCCACAGAAGATGTCAAGCTGGGCGTGGCTGTGCCCTGAAGGATGCCATTCAGGGCCAGGAGGAGCCAGCTTCTCTAGCAGACGGGAATCCAGACGGCCAGGTTGGAGCAAAGTTAGCACAGAAGAATTAGGAAATTTAGGACCATCTGGGCTGGGACTGGGGACCTTCCTTATATGGAAACAGGAAAAAAAATCCATTGGATTCGGAATGCTAAGAGCCGAATGTGAATTCTGCCTGTACCCTACTGGCTACCTGTGTGGCCTTGGACAAACCCCTTTACTGCTCTGAAACTCAGTTTCCTCCTCAGCGAAGGGGTTGGACCAAGCTCCAACGTCCCTTCTGGCTTTAAACTATAAAATGAGGAATTTTTTAATCCCTTTACCTTTTTGAATTATTCCCACATTTTCCCATTTGTTATTCTCCTGGGAAGGTAACTTACAAGTCAGATTGTTGTGGTCTGTAGTATTTGAAGGTGAGAATAAAAAAGAAACAGAAAATAGGCACCGAGCCTGGGCACCTTGAGGCGGCAGCAGCCAGAGAAAGGTCCCAGAGGCTTCATGGGGGACTCTCTGGGTTGGCTCAGCTCCTTGTGTACTGGGCAATGTGCCAGGTGCCCCAACACACAAACACACATACACACACACTCACACACACACACACTCACACAGACTCACACTTACACACTCACACTCTCACATACACACACACATACACTCACTCACACACATACACTCACACACATACACTCACTCACACACAGACTCACACACTCAGACACACACTCATACACACACAATACACTCACACACACACACACACACACACACACTCCTCAAAGGCTAGAATTGTTACAGTTGAGGAAAGAATGGAGCAGAACCCAAGGCAGTCGAGGTTAATTTTGTCCAGGGGACCCGGCTGTATATCTTTTGGTCAAGAAAAGTTTAAAAATGATTTGTTTTAGGACTTTAATAGACTGCTTTTAACCCTAGGGCCAGCAAGTTTTATTGGCTTTTTTCTTTCAAAAATGCTTTATAGAGTTGCTCTGCTTTTACCTGGAGCTTTTGGAATGTGACTTGCAAAAGAACTCCTCACATTCCCTGGGCTCTGCATTAGCCGCTAGCTGGGATAACATGCACAGAATGGCAAAGGTAAAAAAAAAAAAAAATCATAAATTAACTGCATTATAGCCCAACAGTTTTATGGCTAGAAATACATGCTACAAGTCACCGGATCCTTAGATGAATTGCTTCCCCCATGTTTTGGCTCAGGGTCATTTGACCAACAACTTGGAGAAAGAGTCATTTCCTCATAACCTTTCGAACCTTTCCATAATAGGATTTACGCACAAGAGATATAGCTGTCTCCACAGCCAAAAATCCTAATAAAATAAAAATCCAAAAAGCAGAGAAGGATCATTCCTAATGTGTTTACTTTGCACTCCACCTCCTGCTTCCCACCATGACTGGGTATGGCTGCCCAATCCAATCCATAGGCTTGCAATAAAACTCAACTCAACCCCGCCCCCACCCTTAGCCCCAGTGGTGAAAAACCAGAGCTTGCTCTGCTGAGACAGCAGCGTGTCAGTGCACTGTGCTGAAACAGAATTTAGTCAGAGAACTAAGGACCAGGGAAAATGGGGCAGGACACGTGTGTGGCTGCAGGCCTGAGGGAAAGAGTCCAGCATTCGGCTAGAGCCGGTTTTGTCCTAGTAGAAATCACTCGGGGAAGACTTAGGGCAGCTAAAAATGATTTGCCCAGCAATGGGAGGAAGCTGAAACAACTTTGAAGTCTATGTCCTAGTAAAATAATCAAAGGAGTCAGAAAATAAGCAATAAAGGAAAAGAGAAGGGAAGATGGCCTACAGATTAGCTCAAAGAGTCTAGATATCTATGAACATTTAGCTCGAGACAAAGGAAAATTAATCTGTGCTTGATGAGGCAGAGGATCCTCTAGATTCTCAAAAGCCACAACAAGTTACCCTTGAATGATTTAAAAGAGAAATAAGAATTGTGAAAGCAGAATGTATGGTTTAGCAGAAATAATTGACAAAATAGAAAAAAACTTGAATCCACAGCTCTAAGTTTCATTAAAGATACAAAAGAGATGATAATTGATTGGAATGTACACATATATAAGCAAAGGACAATCTAGAAGAAGAATAGCAAAAATAACATTAAATGAAAGTATGCTTTTCATAAAAATAAAATTTATTGAGCTCAAAGACAGGATACATAGAGATAGCCAAAGGATTATAGATCTCCCAGAAAAATACAAATCAAGAAACCTGAACATCACAATGCAAAAAATAATACAAGAAACCTACTCAGAATTTCTGGACACACACACACACACACGTCCCATCCAAAGAATCAACAGATTGATTTCAGGGGAAACAAAGCACAATCTATGCTGCACACTCCAAGACAGATAGTCATTAAATTTAATAATACTTATGTCAAACAAATTGTACCAGTGAGCAGGAGACATTCAAGTGTAAAGGAAAGGAAATCCAAATAACACAAGACTATTCTGTCCTCACAAGCAACTACAGAAAAGAATAGAATGTGCTCTGAAGGGGAAAAATCTTGAGATGCACCCAAATATGACATACTCAGCAAACCTGAGTATAAAAATTAATAAAAAAAAAAGATGGGAATTCACTCCCAAATATAATTTGAAGGATTTCTAAAAAGAAAACTAGGCCCAAACAGAATATTCGCTTTTCAAATACTCCAGATAAAGAAATGTAAGAATAGTAAACAAATGTAACAACAAATAAGGACAATAAAAACAAAACAAAAGAAAGGAAAGGGAAAAAAAAGTACTCAAGGAAAGAAGCAAAAAAGGTAAATAGAAATGATAGTGTAAAATCAGGTCTGAAACACCATGGTCTAAACTTTCACCAAACCTCCAAAAATAGCCATGTTTTTCACTGAATGAATGAAATGGAATGAATGGAAGACTAAATAAAAGAGAGGAGAGAAGGGAGAGGGAAACACTGATGGACTAGTCAGAGTTTAACAAAAACAAAATTTAACAAAGAAATGTAACTCTTGTAGTCTATCAGGAAAAAGAGTTAGAAGAAGAAGAGAGCCAGTAGCAAAAAAGTTATCTTAGAGATTAAACTAAAGTAATTGAAGAGGCAATAACTAGTCTTTATAAAGGAAGAGAAAAATAAATATTTGAAAAACTATTAAAGAGAAATGGGATTGGTTGTTGTGATGGAAATAGTATATTTATTTAAATTATATAAACAACAAATTCCCCCCCCCATATATATACACATATGTATATATATATATATGATTAAAGGCTGGAAAAAAATGACCATGCATCAGGTGAATCTCCAAAAATATGAGTGACAATCGTGCTAAAATATGCCAAAAAAAAACATTCCCCAAATAACAAGGGAATGATTTAAAAATAAACAACCTATATTATACTGAAAGGAACAATACATTAAAAAAAAACAACCCTAAATGACATATCTTCCTTAGTTTTAGCATCTAAATTCATAAAGAAAAAATTAGATGAACTCTAAAAAATACATATAGAATGTAAAACAATACTAGCAGGAGATTTCAATATCTGTCTCTCAGCTTTGGATGTCTTAAAAAAAACATATAAAAGAGAAAAATATGGAGAGAATTAAACAAATTCCTGGGGAAATGAATATATTTATTTCTCAGCACCACATGGAACTTTTACAAAAATTGACCATATATTTAGGCATGGAGATATCACAAACAAATATAAAAAGACAGAAATAGTAAGCATATCCTCTAAAGATCATAACTCATTAAAAAGTATAATCAGTTTAGGAAGCATAAACAAAAGACAGACCTAAATGGAGACTTAACCATAAAATCCTAAATAATGAGTACATCAAAGAAAAAGCCATACATTTCTGTGGAAGAAAATCATGGTGAAATAATAAAGAAAAAGTTCTGGGATGCCACTAAAGCAGTCCTCAGGGGGAAAAATATATCCTTACAAATATCTATTAACAAAGCGGGGAGATGGGGCTCAAGGAACTGAATGTGCAAATAAGTAAATCTAAAATAATTGCAAAAGATGTTAAAATCAAAGAACTATAAACTGTAACCCCCAAACTATAGCAATAATAAAGAAAACAAAAAACCGTCAGACAAAACCAATAATAATTTTCAAAAAGAGCAGAAAATTAATTTAATAAAATTTATTTGGGGAGAGTAAAGGTTTTTTGTGCTTTACTCACTCTGAGAAAGTAAATTCAGAACTAAACATACTATTCTCAATGTAGTAATAGTAGGGTAAAGTATATAGTACAGTTATTCCCTCCATTATCCAAAGCTATATGCATCCATTAATTTAGATATTAGTGATCTTTTTTGTTAGTTCCTACTGTGCTGACATACCATTAAAGTTTAGATCTTGTTTTATAATAACTGTTGGCTGACTTTGCTCCACCCTCTCCATCCTTCCATTAAGCAGTGGCCATTTTGAACCTAAGAGTAGGAATTTGCAATTATCTCTATTAAATTTCAGTTGATTATATTCAGACTTTGAGATCATCCAAGATCTTCACTTTTTCATTCAATATATTAGCCGTTTCTCCTAATTTTCTGTCAGATACATATTTTATATGAATATTATCTCTGTTTTCATCCAAACTATTGTAAACACATTAGAGAGTCCAAGGGCAAGTCATTGGATTCCCTAGATACTGCTGATGTGGATCCATTGGTCGACACTCTTTAGATATAGCCATTTAACTACTTGTGATTCTATTGAACCTTACTATCATACAATCAATATTTCTCCATAAAACAGTGTTGATTTTGGAGAGTATATTCATTTAGGTGCTCATTGGAATCATTTGCATGGGGTGTTCAGGGAGGATGAGTCCTTCCGGTGTGAGGGCTTCCAAGCCCTTTTCAGGGCTGCTCATCCACACCTGGGGTTTACCTACTCTATCCAACTCACACTATGGCTTTAACAATCTGTAGAATGAACAATGGTCACACCCTAGGAAAACCATCTCAGTGATGGGCTAAACAAGGTTGAGGGTAAGTGACAGACCTCAAATCCTTTGGTGAGTTAAGGGGATGTCTTACCCCAGACGTGAAGACTTCTCCCAGCAGAATGAGCCAAAGAGAACAACTTGTTCCAACAGTCATGAAGGCAGGTGAAGCAATCACTGGGGAGGGCCACTGTTAGAGCTTGGTCAGTATCAATGATACCAAGGTCATCCACTGCTTCCCAGGCCATCATTAGTCATCCTAACTTTTGTCTCATCACTAGAAGAGAGACTGAGGCTGATGACTTTGTGCAACTCTGCCTCCCTTAAATACATTTCGTGAGCAAGTCACCCCCCCTGTGTTATTATCAGTCTTTAAAAGTAAGGATGAACAACAATGACTTATTCTATTTACTTATTTATATTCATTATATTTATTTACAGTTCCATAAGAGGAAAAAGTAAATGAGGACTAGACAAATCCAAAACTGACAGGGATGGATGACTAAAAAGGATTATGATATTTGATATTTTATTTATATTTATATATTCTGACACATTTCATATTATATATAATATATTTATATATTATTATATTTTACATTAAAATTCTCTTGTCTAAATGTAAGTCATAACTAAGAATGTTTGGTTTGCTGACGTTCAAATTAAAATGTTTAATAAAAACATCTCATTTTTAAAAATAACCATCACTGAAAAATCATAAAATAGCAGAACTGGAAAGAATCTGGGAGACAGTCAAACCTCCCTATTTTTCCAAATGAGGAAACTGAGCCTGGAGCAGATGAATAGCGTCCTCACACTCACACAATCCATTAGCGATGGAACAACTAGAAGCTGGCTCTTCTGGCCTAAGGGAGAATATTCCTGAACAAGGCAATCAAGAAGAGGGACCGAAGGCCTCCAGTAAAATGAGATACTAACGAGAGCAGCCCCTGAATAATGGGTATCATTGAAAGGCATGAGACGGGCCCCATCCATCTGCAGTGGACTCATTTTTCCTTCAGCAACACATGTGCCAAGTGCCCGTAACCAAACGAGAGAGGCCGGGGATGGGCTCTGGTTACAGAAGCAGCCTCTGTTGCCAGGCAACCGGCTCCGGCTCCTTTCTCTCTCCCAGCTGGGGAGCAGAATTGATCCCAGGGCCTTCCTTGGTAGCAGACTTCCGAAAAGCGATTGCCTGAAGCTTTAATTAAGGTTCAGCGGGAGGTGGCCAAAAATGGGGCAAAAAACTCGGGCAGGAAACGGGGAAGAATGAAGCTGTTAATTGAATGTTTTGTCATGTGGCCACGAGGAAATGGCCATGAGGTGACATGGCCATGAGGTGTCCGGAAGCCTGAGAGCCCAAAGACCGGAGCTGAAATTTAATCTCCAATGATGGCTGTAAGTCAGTCTCTGAGCTTTAGGGAACTCCCCAAAAGTGTCTACTGACTTAGAGACGGCTAGCGATCTGTTTAGCAGAGGGGGGCCCACATAGAACCATGATTAAAACAATCCTTAACTCCTGCCTGTGTTCTGCAGAGTACTTACTGTGCTGGTCACGGAATCAAGTCTCCTCCTCAAGAAAAGTTCACTCCACTAGAGAAATCCACTGTTACCGGAGAGTAGACAAAGCCATTTCAGGAAGGACTGAGCGCTCTGTGGGCAGGGGAAGGGCCACGCTGAGCCATGGGGAGGGCAGGAAGGTGGGATCCTTTGGCTCAGAGCATGTGAAGAAAAATGAGCCGAAATAACACTAGCAGAGGTCTAAATGCTGAGCTGAGAAGTGGATTCTAGGCCAGAGTCAGCAGGGAGCCATTGACATTTCTAGAGCAGGAAGGGTGACATACTTAGACCTCTGCGTAGGAGCATCAATCTGGCAGCTGAGGAGAGGAAGGGCTGGGGAGCAGCAAGGCCAGGAGACCCATTAGGTGGCTATAAAGCAAATCCAGGTGAGCTAATCGTGAGTTTTGAACAAAGATGCAGGCTGTGGGTGTGGACAAAAAGCCACAGGGAGGAGAGATGGACGGCCGAGCCAGAGAGAAAGGAGACCAGCACCTGGAGGTGGTGAGCCTGAGTAGAAGGAGGCTGGGGCCCTCCCCAGAAGAGGTGGTATTGGGCTATCAAAAACTGAACTTGTGAGTGCAGGAGAGAGGGCACCCCCCATTGATATCCCGGCTCCCCAGGGCTTCGAGGATTGCCTCCACACTCCATTTTGAATATTCAAATCCTTCGCCATTTGGTGCCCATGTCCCCTGGCAGCCTGGTGCCCACCAGGTCCACTCAAGCCCTCCAATTCCTGCCTCTTGTTCCCCGGCCGCCTCCTCGCCTGTCTCCAGCAAACCTTCAGGAATCTACTGAACAAGGCCCGTCGTCCCAAATTCTGCACAGCCCAGTGTGATTAGGGAGAGAGAGGGTCTGCATGTTATTTTATGAGAAAGACTTCCCTGTGACTTCTGCTGAAGAGTGTCGGGAAAAATCTGTGGACGTACCCGGGAATTGCATCCTTCCTTATTCCCAAAGCCGTGCTGATGCTTTAACCGACCCAAACCACTTCAGAAAGTCCTGGTCGCTCCATCCTGCTGCTTCTGCTGAGCCCTGCCCAGTCCATAAGAAGAAAAGGAACCGTTTCCTGTCTCACAAGGAAAACATGGTCCAGAATTCCTTGAACACTGCGCAGGAGTGGGGGGCTCATCCCTTAGGGACAAGGGACCTTGACGGGAGTCAGCCCATGCTTCTTTGGGGAGAAAGCGAGCCCACCTGCCTTGGTACTTGTGCAGTGACCCCTGGCTCTCAGGGTGGGGAGGGGCACTTCTCCAGCAGCTTCCTCACCTGGACTTCCCTCCATCCTTGTCTCTTTGACCAGCAGCTTCCTCCAGACCTTCTATTTTGGACAAAGGGTCCAGGCCCAGCACGTCTCATTTCCTCTCCCACCTTTTTCAGGAGACCTCTCTCTCCCAGCTTTCCAACTTCCTTTTACGTCCTGGCTGCCTCCATTCGAACGGAAGCTCCTCACGGGCAGCCGGTGTCGTTTGCTTGGCGGATACTTACTATCCCTGTGCCTCAGCTTCCTCAACTGGGAAATGAAGATAATAAACAGCCCCCACTTTCTAGAGCTGTTGTAAAGCTCAGATGACACAATAACTGCAAAACACTTTATCTTCCTTTCAAGGAATAGTAAATGATAATGATCATAATTGTAATAGCTCTGAGATTTACAAAATACTTTATAAAAATTAAATTGAGCCTCATTTGGGGCAAATGCTGTCTATGTGCCTCAGTTTCCTCAATTGGAAACGAAGATAATAAGTAGCACCCATTTTCTAGAGCTGTTGTAAGGATCAAACGACATCATGACTGTAAAACACTTCATCTTCCTTTCGAGGAATAGTAGTAAATGATAATAATCATAATTGTAACAGCTCTAAGATTTACAAAATATTCTATGAAAATGATCTCATTTGAGCCTCATTATAAACCTGCAATGAGTTCTATTGCTTGAACTGATTTTGGTGGTCAGAAAACAGAGGAAGAGAGTTTCAATGACTTGCCTAGGTACACACAGATATAGCGTCTGAGGCTGCATTTGAACTTGGGTCCATTGGGTTTCAGGGGCAATAGGAAGAGAGCTGTGGAAAAAAGGATTCTCCTTTGCACTGATCATATGCTCTTGAGTTTGTTCATTGATCAGGGGGATGGATAAGTTGGAGGGTCCAAGAGAAGGGTAGTCGGCAAGGTGAAGGGCTCTGGGGTCTGGCCATATGTGGACCAAAGGGAACAATTAGGGTTTTTATTGTGAAGGAGAGGCTGCTGGGAAGGAAATGAAAAATTTAGATTTTACTCCCAAGTAAAGAAAATATTAAAAATTGAAAGGATTGGGGCAGCTAGGTGGCGCAATGGATAGAACACCAGCAATGGTCGGGAGGACCTGAGTTCAAATTTGGCCTCGGACACTTTAACAATTCCTAGCTGTGTGACCCCGGGCAAGTCACTTAGCCCCAGTTGTTTCAGCAAAAAAAATAAATAAATAAAAATAAAATTAAAAAAGAATTGAAAGGCTCCTATCCTAGAACTGCCTGCCTCCTGGAAGTCTGTAGGCAAAGCCCATTTGCCAGGGATGCTGCCGAGATCCTGGTCATCACTGGGTCAGACTAGATGGCCTTTAGGGTCTCTTGACCATACAATCATCCATCCATCAATGCTCCCCAAGGGGGTTTTCTTCTCCAGACCACTCACTAATCTGCCAGTAGGTAGTCGCTGGCTGGTCCACATGGGAAAAGGAGTGGAGTGATTCAGAGGCAAAATGAAGAAATCCCACCTTGATGGACCCAAAAAAGGGAGCGGGCCGCAGAGGCGCTTCTGGCAGAAGGCTCGGCCTTCCCTTCCCTTCCCCCTCTGCTGGCTGGACGGTAGGGCTTGTGCATCTCAGCCGAGGAGCAAAGCATTCAAAATCCCGCAGAGTTTGGCAGCTCCCTGAGCAGTCTGACAATACAGCTCATCTCCAGAGGCGCCTCCTTATCTGCAAACAGCTTGCACACTCAATCAGTCGCCTGCTAGATATTATGTAAATATCCCCCAGAATGGAAGCCTGACTTTTCCATTTTATTAGGAAGCCAGATGAGATTTTTTTTTTTTAAACAGGAAAAAATAAATTGAAGTTTAAAAGGGAAATTTGGTCCAAGAGTAATCCGTTCTCCGGATTAGGAGTCCTGGGCTGGGCAGGAGGGACTCAACAACTGGTAAACAACTGCAGTGGTTTGGCGGGGTCCTCATCCTCTGGATTCCTCGCTGGCAGCCCAGGACAAGGTCCCTGTTCCTCACTGCGCCTCAGGGTGACAAAAAGGCCAGAGAAATGGGTTCCTGTGACCTCCTGGCTGTACTCATTCCCTGATCACTGCTTTAGGCCATTTCAGCCAGTATAACATCATCCACTCCATTGGTTCAGCACCATTTGTTCGGTCATTCTCCTGTTCTGGAGGAAGCAATGGCTTTGAAAGGCCTCAGAACCTCATGGAGGATGAAGGAGAAGAAGGGTTTTTGTAAAATCGCCTGGATGGAAGTCCAAGAGAGTGGGGGGGGGGGGAGGGGAAGGAGGAGCAAATGTATTCTCTAGAAGTTCTAAGAATCAGACCTGGAGAAACAGAACCTTGAAGAGCAGGATCTGGTGACAAATGGAGGGCACAGAAGTTCATTGTTTTGTCCCCAATCACTCTCAAAGAGTTGCAGTACATTGGAATGACTGATGGCTTAGCATCAGGAGGGACTGGGTTCAAATTCTAGCACTGCTTTCTCCTAACTGGGTGATCTTTGGACCCCAAATTTATTTATCTGTGAAATGGGGCTAATAACCATTGGGCTGCCAACTTCAGTGAGGTCTAAACTTGAAAGTGCTCAGGCAGCGTGATCAGGAAGTGATCAGGAAAGAGAGCTGTCACTCCAATGGAGTGGCTGGGTCTTGGTGGAAAATCCCTAGAGAATCACAAAAGGATGAAAGGATGAGAAAGTAAATTATAGAAATCTCCAAGACTAATGGCAGCAAGTTGTAGGAAGTCAGTCGAACAGCAATGGTCAAAGGAAAATGAGGGGATGCCCCATGAGAGGAGGGACTCACCCAGCCTTATCCCAAGCATCCTCCCAAGCCCAGATCAGAGTCTCCTTCCCTATACAGGCCCTATCAGTTGTGAGCATGTTCTCCCTCCTGACATGACTCTGGGGCTAACCTCAAAAGCATCAATAACTTATTTCTCTGGATGGTCTCCACCTGAAGCTCGCCAGGAAGGTTGCTTAGAGAAACTTCATTTTAGCTCATATCTAGGTTCCCTCAAATGTAGCCACCTGGGTCCCCGGCTCCCGCACAAAGTGCAACATGGACGTTAGGTAGAGACAACCACGGACCATAGACCCAAAGAGTTTACAGGGGGCGGCAATTACAGAAATATAACGGGTTCCACACAGAAACACAAAGCTTTCAAATGGTTCAGGGTCTCTTAGTGACTGGCCCGACCTTAGGAAAAAAGCTGGCGGAAGGTCCTCAGAAAACATATTCTAGGAATCGCTTTCTCAGGTGAAGACCATGCACAATGAGCTGCTTCTGTAACGGCCATTTTCCTCAGCTGGGGGCAGGGGGCAGGGAAGATACAGGAAGAGAATCACAGAATTTTAAGCGTTTGACAGGACACTGGCCAACCCCAAACTGAAAAGAATCTCCACTGGACCGATATACTTCAGAGAGATCCTCAAAGGAGAAGGAAGCCATCATTTCTTGAGGCCGATCAAAGCACTTTGGGCCAGTGCTGGTTGTTAGCAAAGGGTCTCCTGGAGTTAGGCTTTAATTTGCCTCTTTTCAAGATGCCGCGTGATACCTTTCATGGTGACTCTCTGGGGCTCACAGGGTCACTTGTCTCCGATCCTCCTCCCGATATCGAGTTCCTGGCACTTTGCTATCTTCAAAGCGCTACAGAAATGTTAGCTGCCGGAGGATTTCAGAGAGGCAGGAACTGATACTAAGGAGTGGGACTGAGAGAACCTTGTACACGACAACAACAAGATTACACGATGATCAATTCTGATGGTCGTGGCTCTTTCCATCAATGAGATGATTCAAGGCAGTTCCAATAATCTTGTGATGGAGAGAGCCGTCTGCACCCAGAGAGAGAACTCTGGGGACTGAGTGTGGGTCACAACATGGCATTTTCATTTGTTTTGCTGTTATTTGATTGCATTTTGTTTTTTTCTCATTTTTTTTCCTTTTTGAGCTGATTTTTCTTGTGCAATAAGATAATTGTGGAAATATATATAGAACTGCACATGTTTAAGATATGTTGGATTACTTGCTGTCTGGGGGAGTGGGTGGGGAAAGGAAGGGAGAAAAAAAATGGAACAAGCTTTTGCAAGGAAATTATGCATATATTTTGAAAATAAAAGGCTATTACTTAAAAAAAAATGTTAGCTGTCATTATTTATTATTATTGCCACAGTCTCAGAGATGTAGAACTGGACATTAGGGGCCATCCAGCCCATCTTTCTTATCACAAGATGAGGAAACGGGTCCAGAGCAGTGAAGGACCAAATGCAGCTTACCCAAGTGATGGTGGAGGTAGAAATTCCACCCAGATGCCCAAGCAAGTGCTTCCTTCTCCAAATGGGCAAAATGAAAATGTAAAACTGAAAAATTTTCTAGCTCACTTGTACCTGGTGCACTTGAGGTAGCCAAGATGTGCCCTCTTCATCTTTCCTTTCCCATGTAAGCAGATTAACCAGTGGGGATCATTGTGGGCCTGAGAAGAGTTGGAGCTGACTAGACATATGCCCAACATCTGTCCCCTCCACAGTGGGGTTTCTTTTTTGGGGGGTTATGTAGGATGTGCATATGTGTTTATTTTTAGTTCATATACATGTATGTGTGTGAGCATGTGTATCACTTTGAAGCACAAGAAAACCATTCAATAAGATCCCAATCACTGAATCAGACTCAAAGTACAAGTCAAGGCTGGGACAAAATGGAGGACACAAAGAAGACAAGACACAGGCCCTTAAGCTCATAGAGAGCTGGAAGGGAACCCAGGGGCCAAGTCCATCCCAGTCTTACAGAAGAAACAGATGTGGAGGGCTGATGTGGCTCGATGGTGACCATGTAGGGTCCTCGAACTATGGTCCGTGGGCCAGATGCGGAAGCTGAGGACATTTATCCCCCTCCCCCAGGGCTATGCAGTCTCTTTATTTAAAGGCCCAGAAAGCAAAGTGTTTGTTTTTACTATAGTCCGGCCCTCTAACAGTCTGAGGGACAGTGAACTGGTCCCCTATTTAAGAAGTTTGAGGACCTCTGAGTATAGGATCAAACGTTTGGAGATGGAAAGGTTCTCAGGAAGCCCTAGCTCAATCCCTTCATTTTATACAGGAGGAAACTGAGGCTTTAGACAAAAAATTAACTTGCTCAAGTTCACACAGGTAGGGCTAATAGATACAATCTATTAAGGACCTCAGAGCCCATCTAATTCAACCCCCTCATTTCAAAGGGGGAAACTGAGGCTTAGAGAAGAAACTACTTGCCCAAGATCACACTGGCAATTAAGTGGCCAGGATTCAAGCCCAAATCACCCACCCCAAATCCTCTCCACTGCCTTTCAGAGCCCTTGAGTGTCACACCAAAAATATGACAGTTGTCACATCATTCTCAAAGGAAGCTGGAAAAATGGCTTCTTGGAGCCGCTTTCTTCCCTTCCTCTCCCAGCCCTGACAGCACCTCCCCTTGCCCCCTTTCAGACACAAAGCTACAACTGATTCATTAGTGTTTTATTTAGAGTTTGGTTTGGTGCAGGGGAAAAAAAACAAAAAACACTCAACAGGTTGGTAACATTCAAAAAAAGCTTCTGCAACTTGGTGAATTTTGGTTGTGCTACAAGGTAAAGTTGCATAGGCAACTACTCAAAGCCCCTGAGGAAAAGACGTGAGTTTAAGGTGCAAACGGCCATTTTGTTTTCTCTCTGATCCGAGCCGAAGCCCAGGATGTCCTGGGCCGGGTCAGGGAAGAGGAAGGCTTTGCTCAGGGACAGACTTCTCCCTCATTTTGAGTTGGGAACGAATTCCCCTGTTTGGAAACATCTGCAGGGTTCACAGAGGAAAAACCCTGCTGGCACAAGTTTGGGGCCGACTTTCCTCAGTTGCGATAGCAGCTGCTCTGGCTTCCCACTGGCTCCCAGCAGCAAGACAAGCTGACCCCAGCAGAGCAGATAAGAGGGAGGGTGGGTGCTCGGGGAGCAAGGCTTTCTGGGTCTTTTGACAGGAGGGGATCAATTGCTTGGATTCTGGAACTGGCCCCTCGGCACCCCCTGCTTCTCCCCAGGCCATTGGAGACCAGCCTCTCCCTTCCTAGACCCAGCCACCATTCACCAGAACCCGAGACCCGCCACCAGCCTGCACACACGCTCAGCCTAGTTTGCTTCAGAATTCACTAAGGTCTCCTTCTATTGTGGGTTTAACCCTTTTGTTTCCCCAGGGACTTGATTTTTGAGGTGTGGGGTAACCTTTTTTCCTTTGTGAAAGAATATTCCTCACTCCAAATTACATCTCCTTGTTACGCTAAAACCCTTCTCACCCCCATTATTTCCAGGAACCCACAGGAAGAACAAGAAGACAATAACCGATGGGATTCCAAGAGGAGCCCAGTAAGTGTCGGTAATTTGGTAAATGGTACTCCCAAAGGGAGAGCCAGGAATGACCATAGGACGGTCCTGGTTAGGCTGCCTATGGCCACTGGGGGTGAAGGAGGGTCTCCTGATGCTGCATTTGGGAAAAGAGCCAGAGTCAGTAGGAAGGAGTTTCTCTCGATCACATCCACCGATTATGTGACGAGCTTCTTAAGGGCCGATTTGCCTGCCTAGTCTAGGGGAGAGAGACTCCGGCGGCTCCTCCCTGCCGGGTAATGCATGCCTGTGAACCATAAGGGATGCACGTCTTTACGCCAAATATAGGGCAGGGGTTCCGAGGTAGGTACCACAGTCCCTCCACTGCGTCTAAGGTGGCTCTTTCTTTCCTCAGCTGCTTCCTGATTGCCGGGAACAAAATGATAAGGTCAGCTGCAAAGCTTCCTGCTAAAGCTCACACACCACGAGAGATCCCAAAACTCCAATGGTACAAAACCCCAAAGAACAAAGCCTGGGCCGTTCTCAAATGAGGGTGAACCAGGCTTTGGGTTAAAGACATTTCAGAAGCTCTTACTTTCCTCTCTCAGGACCTCAGAAGCTGGGATCCACTCCATTAGCCTAATCATGCTGGATTAACTGTCTTGTCAGGCTCACGGAGCTGAAATGCAAAACTGGGTAGGGGAGTCAAACGTAAGAGAGATTTTTTAAAATATATATATATATATATTTTACAAGATCAAAAAAAAAAAAAAAGCATACCATAATTTAAAAAAAAAAAAAAAGGCTTTATACATCTGAAAAAAGTCCACATCTTCCTCACCTCACCTCATCAGCGGTTTTATTTTTTTTCCCTTTTGTCTGTTAAAAAATTAGATATTCTGTATGTTTTTTCCAAATAGCTATAAAAACATGATTTTTCATTTTATACTTTACAAGTAGAAAGTCCGTTTGATTGGCAACAATATACAATAGAAAATCTCTTCGGGATGGTCCTGGGTCAGGAGAATAGCGAGGAAGGGGGAGGGATGGGAAAGAAAAGAATATGGAGATGCTTAGTCCTTGGCCATGGTACCAGTCTGGAGCAGAGGATTCTGGTCTGTACCGAATGGCCTGCTCTTCGTGTTCAGTTCCATCCTGGGCTGAAGGCCATTCATCATAAAGAGAAAGCAGCAGAAAGGGTTTGAAAGCCCACATATCAGATGGCAAAGTCTTCATGGTCCATGGGGCTGAAGGCAGCTGCCCTCAGAATATCGAGGGAGTTCACTAGGATCAGGGTCCCTGTGAGATGTTTCCAACGCTTCGTAATGGGGTTCTTCATCTTGTCCAAGCCCAGATGGAGCTCCTGGATGACATCCCGATAGCTGTCCCCAATCTGATTGCTCCATGTCAATAAGAAGTCATAGGCAGGCTTCCACATGGCCTAGAATGTTAGCCCAAGACAAAGGAGGAGAGGGATGAAGTTAGGAAGCAGGAGAACTATTATTTCAACCTATGTATTTAATAAAAGTAAATTACAAAATACTTTTAGTATTTGGGGGATGAAACAGTTGAGAGGTGACTTGTAGAGGTGACTTAAAATAATTATTCACCATCCTTCACTTTATAGAAGAATAAACTGTTTCAACAAAGGGATGGGGACTAGACCATAGCCACTTGTCCTCCATTTCAAGTTCTCTTTTGTCCACGCTAAAATGTCTTTAATGGCAGGCTGACCACCTTTAAAATTTAGCGTCAAGTCCATATATAAGAAAATGAGAAATTGCACAATGATGGGTCTAGGGAAAGAGCCTTCACTGCTGCAATTCAACAAGGGGTTTCTTTCTATTGGGATCCTAGAAGCCATTAGTTACTTTAATGGTATATTCCTAGTCAGGCCCAAGAAGAGGACTTAAATGTAGCTCAAAAGGGCCTATTTATGTAAAGCCCAAAGCCCTGATCTAATGATGGAATGCAAAAAAGGAGAGGTCAGCTTATCTGCCCAGAAGAATTAGGGAAAGAGCTGTCCTTGAGCCCAAAAATAAACCCACAAACACCCAGTCCAGTTGAGCTCTGGGGCAGCTGGAGCATAAGAATTCTTCCCACCGAGACCCCTCCTCCCTGAGCAGTTTCATCCACGGGGCCATCTCCATCCTGTGCCAGCGACGGAGCCCCTCCTCACCTCACTGTCGACCACCCCGTTCCTGTCCCGGTGGGGAGACTCGTAAGCATCCATTTGTTGCTTGGAGACTTTGGCGAGCTTTTCGGCCAGCTCCCTCCATCGCTGGGCCACCTCCACGGCGGTGGTCAGGAGCACGAAGTCCTGGATGAGCCTGACCACGAGGCCCTGACAGTCCATCTTCAACAAGGCCTGGAGGAACAAGAACACGGCGGTGAGGCTCTGAGCACCCAAGCCAGGCACCCGCACATGAGACTGCAGACCCAAGTCAGCCTCCCAGAAACCCAGGGAACCACCGAAGGTGGGTTAGATTTGAGAACCAGGAAGAGCAGCTCCTGGATTCAGACTCTGGCTCTGTCCCACTGGGCAAGTCACTAACCTCCCTCAGCCTCAGTTTCCTCATCAGTGAATAAATAATACTCTCCCCCAAGACTGTTATGAGACAACATCAGTGTTTTGTGAACTTTAAAAAGCTCCTTAAAGAACTGTTATTACCATTATCACTTCAGATAACACATTTAATCTTAAAGGAAGCACAAATCTGAAAACACTCTACAAAGAAAGGTTGCCCACACAAGGTACTCCTCCGTGAAACAAATGCAGGCTCTACGACCTACTCTCCGTGTGCGCTTGGGCAGTCACTTCCTTATCCCCATCACTGCGCTCAAACCCATCGCCACCATAATCATCACCATCACCAGCTGGCCTTTGGGTGGCACTTTCCTGTTTGCAAAGCCCTGTAGGGATGGCAACCACTTCCATTCTCTGGGAATCACTTTTTTTTTCTCTTTGCAAATAAAATGAGGGACTAGACAAGAGGATGGCCAAAATTATTTCCCATTCTGAATTTATGCTCCCATAATCCTACGCCTGTACAGCTGTGAGCTGTGCTCCCTGCTAACGGTCCAATCAATCCAGTGATACTTTTGACCATTCTGGGCCATGGCCTTTGATGAGTTCCAACACAGATGGGGGCCCCGCAAGCTGCTGGTGTCCTGTTTTCCAAACCACTTTCTAGTTATTTTGCACATAATTATATGTTTATTTTCTGACAAGGTGTATTGAGATCCTCAAAGTTCAGGGCAGCTCGCGCTTGGTCTCTGTATCCCCAGCCCAGTGCTTGGGACTAAGGCTTAAATGATCAGAGGATGTCAATCTTCCTGGGACACATGGGAAAAAACCAATGATGACTAAGCATGGAATACGCCTCCAAGACACTGGGGCTCACTCGCCGGGTGTCAGGGAATCTATAAAGCAGAGGGCAGAAACGGGAGCTCCCTCCCAAATCCTAAATGCAACAGCTTTTCTCCTCCAAGTTAAACAAAGCTGCTAATCCCTCTAACAAGTACGTGAGCAGCTGGAGATAAAAAGAACTGAACCCGGGTCTCCAGAGATAGATATCTTTCCCCCGTGGCGCCATATTGTCTTTTACAAGCCTTCATGCACATATTTTGGAGGAGTTTTTTCTGAAAGGCAATTTTTCTGAAAACTGTCACAATTAGGGTGTTGGAAGGAGACCACAAAGAAGGGGCTGATGATCAAAGAATGGCTAATGTCACACAAGTGATAAATAGCAGAGCAGGACTTGAACCCATGCCCTGAAAGTATTTAGCCACATGTTGTGCTAGGCCCTGGGTCTACAAATGTAAAAGTCGAAAAGTCCCCTCAACCTCATGGAGCTTCCATCCAACCGCTGATGTGAAAGTGTACAGGCTCTTCTCAGGCCCTCAGGGAAGCACGCTGTCCTTGCCTAGCTTACTGCTGGCTGGTACAAGAAGGTCAAGGAAGGAGCTGGTGTGATTTCTTTCCTCCTCTTCCCCTTAATTCCCAGAGGGATCAATAAAATGATCCCACCTTCTTGGCTCCTATTCAGAGATCCAACCTCAGCTGCACTTGGATGCATTTTGAGGGATAAGAAAAAAAGGTGGAGGATGAATGGGCTTCTTTCTACTAATCAGTCGTTTCAGAACTAGACTGACCAGATGTAATCGGCTTTCTCTGGTCAATTAAAAAGAACACACACCATTAAAAAAAAAAAAAAAAAGTTAAATACATACACAAAGGGCTGTACATAAATGGAAAAAACCCACACAGACCGGTTATTTATTTATTTTGGGGGGGGGAGAAATGTGGAGTACTCTGGGTATAGAACGACGGTTACACGGAAGCAGAACTGCATTGGCTGGTTTTGCTGAACTGGCTTTCTTGTACAAGAGGAAGTCCCATTGGACAAACAGGAGAAGAAGAGAAATATGTCTCGGAAAAGGCACTAACAAAACTTTAAAAAAATAGAGTATATACAAAATCATACTTCGGTCATTTACTGATTGACATAAATGTGCCTTTTTAGAATAGAAATCTATTCCTGCTTTTCCATATTTGTCTTCTTCCTTGACTATTCATTTGTTAATAATTTATAATTTTGTTATATCCCTCCTTGCCTTTTCAGGGGACCCTTCAGGACTCCTATTTCTTACTCCAGAAAGGCTCTATTTTGGATCTAGATTTGAGGTTTGGAACTATTATATTCCAACTACGTTATAATCTTTCTCACTGTACCTGTCCTTTTTGTACCCTTTTTTAAAAGTAAGATATTTATTTATCTGGTTCTTATGAGTTTTTTGTTTCGTTCACAGTAAAGTCTTACATTCATATTAATCCATCATGACACGCAAGGCAGTGGCCAATATTTTTATTTCATAGGGAAGAAGCTGGAGAAAATAAATTACGGTTCAATCAAGGTCATGGGGTCAAGAATCCAAGCATTTTAAACACCCAACTCCCATCTTTTTCACGCTCCCCTTGCAGTCATGTTAAGAAAGTCAAGATACTAAACTGGAACTTGGAAGTATCTTTTTCAGAGGAAATGGGATCAAACCCATCCTCCCTGTGAAATTTTGATCCACACTTTACTGAAGGTGACCGTTGTAAATCTTGGAAAAACAGAACTCTGGTGAATGTCCCTCGGCCCCCACTTCTGAGATTTTGAGTAAACGAGCACTTATTTGTACGTTTCTAAGGATTCTGGGACTGAAGGGGTGGAGTAAGGATGAACACTTTCTAATGGGTTCAATGCCTGCAAGCCCAAACCCAAAGTTCCCAGACAAGCCAGCTCTTTGGTGACTGGTGACTGCCCACGCCATTTGGTGGGGGTCCAGGAGCTGTGTACTAAGGCAAGCAGGCCCAGGTAGTCAATTCGGTGGACTCTGAGATGAACGAACACCCCAGTGCCCAAATGAAGCCATTGTTCACTGGGTGAACACAGAGGAGGCAGCCCTGGGCCCCAGGACCTCAGCAGGAGTCTTCCAAGCAAAGTGGTTAATGCTCCCTCCCCCCTTTAAAAGTTCATACTAAGTTAAGGGGGTAGAAAAGGCTCTGGGGACATTTTTCCTGCAAGCTCTTTATTTCATCTTCTTCCCAAATGTCTGTATCCCTCTGTGTGCAAAATCAGCTGAATCTTCCTATAAAACCTCATCACCTTTGTTATTTCACTTTCTCCCCCTAAGCTTTGAGCAATAAATAAAATCACATTATTTGTGCCCTCACTGGAGTCCTTATTACCAATAAGTTCAAATTCAAACATCCCACTTGGCCTTGGAGTCCCGGCATTTCCCAACAACGAACCATCTCTCCCTCCCCTCCCGCCCCCTTCCTCTGGACACCCTCTCGACATTCCAGGCCTCCCGGACAGCCAGAGCCATGCACTGCCTGGAACGCAGCTCCTCCCATCCCCACCTTCCAGATTCTTTCGACCTTCACCCCAGGACCCCCCTTCTTACGATCTTTAGCTGGAAACCTGCTTTATCAGACACCCCCAGTCGTCCAGAAGAAAACACTAGTAAATCACAGGCTTCGGCTGTCAGGTTGCTAACTGCACCACCTTGGACTTTGAGACGCCAACAGTGGCAGGAGAAAAGCCCCACAAAATAAAGCTGCTTCTTTCTCGGGCCTAGACATTCTAGTTCAATATTGATCCATGCTCCGTGTTTGGAAAATAAAAATGGGACTATGATTTAAAAAAGAAATAAATAGAAGAGTAAACATTTATAAATATATATATGTCCATGCTTCTCTCATGAGCTAATCACTCACTGATTATAGATTATGTGATAGAAGAACTGATTACGGATAAATGAGCTGGACAGGGCTTGCTTCGGAGGTCATCTACACTGGTCATGCTGAGCCCCAAACGTGCTCTGTTGCACAAACTGGCTTCTCCAACTCCAGCATCAGCTGGATGCCGTGAAGTTGGGAGCCATGGCACATGGCCGGTGGGTGCCCACGGTCACACAAAAGGGCTGAAAGAGACCTCAAGGCATCTTGTCTAGCTTTCCAGAGGAAGAAGCTACAGGGGAGTCTCAGAATCTGTGAGCCGGCTCCATGCGTCAAGTCCAACCTATGCTGAGCAAAATGGCATCTTGGATAAAGTCTTGTCTGTTCAGGAAAGTTCAAATTCAAATCTTGCTCCAGATACTTATTAGGTACCATTGGGCAAGTCACTTAACTTCTCATGGTCTCACTTTTCTCCTCTGTAAAGTGGGGGCAACTTAATACCTACCTCCAGGGTTGCTGTGAGGATTGAATGGGATAAAACATACAAGGGTCTGGGTGGTTCAGTAGATTGAGCACCAGCTTTACAGTCAGGAACCAAGTTCAAATCTACTTCAGATATTTGATACTTATTAACTGTGTCCCTTAGTCACAAATGCCTCTCAACAAAAACAAAAAACACCAAAAACCCCCAAATCCAAGTATAAAAAAATAAAATAAAAGATAAGCATTGAATTGGTCCAATTATTCTGGAAAGCAATTTGGAACAATGCCCCCAAAAGTCACATTCAGCAATTTGTATCGCTAGGCTCATTTATCAATGAGACCCAAGATCTTATCTGTAACAAAAAAGAAACACAGCAACAATATTTTTATTAATGGAGATGTAAGGAATTCCCCATTACACTGTCACCTGTTTGATAAATGGTCATCTAGTTTCTGCTCAAACAGCTCCAAGCAGAGGGAGCCCGAGCTCAGGGATCTGCCCAAGAGCAGAGATAAGGAAGAGGTGGGGTCCTTGGCTCTCCACAGAGCCCCTTCTTACACCAGTGGGAAAGGGTGACCGGACTCCCAACAACGGGAGGAGAATGGACCACCCCCTTATGTCCACATCCCGGATCCTGTATCACTTTCCAAAAACACACAGAAAACAAGTCACGGGCACCTGTCTAAACACTCCAAGACAAACATCCAGGCAGGTGGGATTCTGGGCAGGTGGTGCTTTGTGGATCAGGGCCATCAGCTGCAAACATAAGGCATCACCATGGATACACAAATCGGCCCTCCCCTAGGGATCACTTTGTTAGACAGGGTGAGTGCCCTCCCAAGCCTGCTCAGGGAACGTTCCAAGCTACCTCTGCGATCTGGCACGGCTTATTATGCTCCCTGGAAAAAGGGAAACTATGCTCTGTGTTGCCCATCGGTCATGACTTAAGAAAAACTAAGATGAAAGTATCAAGGATCCAGACCGAGCACCCATGATTCCTTCCAGTGAAGAGATGAGGAGGCAAGACAAATAGACGGTGGGTTAATGCAAAATGAGACACATTTATGGACAGGGCCAATGGGGCACTTTGTTTTCTGTGATTATAATTCTATAACACAGTGCTTTTTTTTTTCCCTTTCTTCTTTCCTCCTTTTTCTGTTCTTTTTCTATTTCTTTTTCCTCCAGTGAGTGGGAGGTGGGCAGGAGGGGAAAAAAGCCTAATAATTGAAAAAAGTACATTTAAACAAATTAAAAAAAACACCCAACAAAGCATCAAGAATCATCCAAAGCTGCAGTTCAATTTTTAGGACTCGCATATCTGGCAAAAAGGGTTCTCAATCTGCCATAACAAACATATAATCAATCTGTTTGCTAAGTCACTAGCCAAGCTCAGTGTCCTTAATCTCATCTCCATCTTTCAGCCCGAGTGAAATTTAATTATTGGTGTGAAATTGTTCGAGCTCATGTTACAAAGGTTCACAAAGCATCACATTTTCAATTCTGCCACGAGTGGGGCTGGAGCTAATAGGATATCGTTTTCAGCTCAAGATACTGGGCCATATTTAGTCACGTCACCCCCTCCCCCATTTCCCATCTACAACAGGTACTGGGAATTGTTGGATGGCCCTCCCCCAATCACTCACACACACACACACACACACACCCCATTTGGGAAGTTCAGTCCCATTTGCAGAGGAAGAGTGACTCACGGGGATTTTCACACCAATTAGTGACAATATGGCAGCCTTAATCACTGCCTCATGCTGGCTGGTTCAGAGGTGGGGCTGCTGGTGACAAAGAAGCTGCTGGGGAAGGAAGGGGGAAGACAGAGACCAGGGAAGGCTTTCTGAAAAAGCAGCATTGAAGTCCTGCTCAAAAAGAAGGGCAGGAAGTCAGTCAAATAACTGAAAGTGGAAGAAAGACCATATTTTGCACCAGAGAACAGCTTGAGCCAAGGTACAATGAGGGCAGAGGGCAGAGAGAAATGATTATGGGGAGCATTTCCCCCGGTATGACAGTGTACATGATATTATTTCCCTCGGTTACAGAGACATTATTGCAGTTTGGCTATAAAAGAATATGTCATTCCGAATAAGGCTGGAAAGGGAAGATGCTAATGTGAAGGGAAAAGAGTTGGTTAGTTGGGAGCCAAGGAAGATTTTTAACGAGCTGAGATTTCCAGATTTCTGGAAGGTCAGCACAGCCACAAGTGTAGGAATGGAAGGTTAGAAGGGGGCTCCTGCTCCAATCCAAACAAGCACTGATGAGGATGGGATTGAAGCCTTCTGGAGGAACCCTGAGGCCCAAGGGAGCCGAATCTACCAGAGAGAGCAGAAACTCTCTGCCTCCCTCTATGGTCCGGGCCACCTGCTTCTAACAGGCATGAGAGTAGGGGAATGGGGGTGCAGGAAGGGCAAGGCAGAGAGGGAGGCAAGACAGTGAGGGGAAAAGAGCGATGGATGAAGGGGAGAGAAGATAAAATGGATAATTTCACGGACAAAATCCAAAAGCTTTTTTTTTTTTTTTTGGAACGAGAAAAATCAGTGCAGATCTGGGTGTGCTGAGCACTGAATATCACGCCCTTTCTGCTTAACTCCTTTTGTTCGACTTTTAAATTTTTCATCAGAAGGGGTGGAGAGAAAAGGGATATGTCAGGAATTATGGTGATGGAAAAACAGGTGGTATGAATAAAATATAAATCTGAACCAAATTGATGCAAGCAGAAAGGAGACATGAGCTGAGAATTTCAAGCATGTTTCCTTGATAAACAGCCAATAAATGGGGATGCAGAGAAATGTAAGAAAGAGGTATTGCTCAATAGATGAATGATCAAAGGCTACGGAGACAGAGTTCCGACAAGAAAAAGGCAAGTCACCAGCCAGCAGAGTAAGAAGTGTTCCAAATCACGAATAAGCAGAGAAATGCACCCACCATGCGTGTCTCCTACTAATCAAAACCTACTGAGAGCTCGACTGAGAAAGAGTCAGGCTTACATGGTTCAGATTCATGTCCTCCATCCTCAGTCGGGTTCTCACTAGAGCAATCGCTAGCTTATTGTCCCCATGGAAGCTGGTCTAAATCTTTTCTTCCTTCCCTGATTCCCCACAGTCCACCCACCGACTCTGATAGTCCAAGCCCTAAGTTCTTATTTTAGAGAGAAAACTGAGGTCCATCAACACAAGCTCCCTCTTCCTCTCAAAACCCCCTGGACATCACCTCCCACTCTTTCTCTCTTTTCTTAGTCTCTGACACTGAAACAAATCTTTTTTCATCACTTAATCCCATCTTCGCCAGTAGATTAAACCTCACTTGTCTCTCCTTTGGTATTAGCTCCTTGCTGATGCCTTAAAGTTGCCCAAATCTTTAATAAATAAAACAAATTCACTGGATCCTACCACATACTCAAGCTCCTTTCTTTGCCAACTAAACTCCTGCTCCTTTTACTCTCATTCAGTCCTAACCCTTTATCATTCTCACCTTCTCCTTAAGGATCTCTGCCAACTTTCAAAGGATGCAAAAAGGGATGGACATCTCCCTGTTTGACTGAAGACAGCTTCCTAACTACTGGATTTGACCATGATCCAAAGGGATCTGGACCTCTAGCACCTCCTCAAAATGAAAAAAGTCTCCAGAGAGCATCCCTCTCTATCCCCAACCTTGGGGTGAAGAAACTACACTGACAAGTGAAGAGGGAGCCTGCCAAGGGCCTTCTTGGAGGAAGGCTGTCCAAAGGACTGTTAATTAGTACAGTTCACATGCCCAAAGGGCTATCAAACTGTACATACCCTTTGTTCCAGCAGTGTCTCTACTGGGCCTGTGTCCCAAAACAGATCATAAAGGAGGGAAAAGCAGCCACACATGCAAAAACATTTGTGCCAGCCCTTTTTGTAGTGGCAAGAAACTGAAAACTGGGTGGCTGCCCATTAGCTGGAGAATGCCTGAATAAGTGATGGTATATGAATATAATGGAATATTACTGTTCTGTAAGAAATGACCAGCAGGATGATTTCAGAGAGGCCTGGAGAGACTGACAGGAACTGATGCTGAGGGAAGTGAGCAGGACCAGGAGATCATTATTCACAGCAACAATAAGATGATATGAAGATCAATTCTGTTAAATGTGGCTCTTTTCAGCAATGAGATGATTCAGGCCAGTTCCAATGATCTTGTGAAGGAGAGAGCCATCTGCACTCAGAGAGACTGGGGGAACTGAGTGGATCATAATATGGCACTTTCACTTTTTTGTTTTTATTGCTTGCATTTTGTTTTCTTTCTCATTTTTTCCCTTTTTGATCTGATTGTTTTTTTGTGCAATAAGATAATTGTAGAAATATGTATAGAAGAATTGCACATGTTTAACATACACTAGATTACTTGCCATTTATGGGAGAAAATGAAGAGAACGGAGGGAGAAAAAAAATTTGAAACAAAATTTTGCAAGGGTGAATATTGAAAATTATCTGTATATATTTTGAAAATAAAAAGCTTTGATAAAAAAAATTAATATGGTTCAGAGCTCTGGGGCTTTCTGAAGCTCTGATACCCAATCCTTTCAGCAGTTCATGGAAGCTGATATGCACACATTCCCTTATCTTTGGAGACAGATGCCCTTAAATCTCGGTCCCCTGGCAGCACGCCAAGCGGCCCCAGGTCTAGTGCTTGGCCAACACCGATGGAGGGTGGAATGTCAAGTCTGTTGATGTAGTGCTCTGATAACAGACCGGTAGGTTGGCATTTCAGGGCGGGTCAGTTCTCAAAACACTGAGCGCCATCTCGGAACAGGGTGTCTGTTCTCCCTTCCAACATTTCCAAGGAGAGGAGCAAGAATAAGACACAGAATCATGCCATCTAGCTCCAAAAGGCTCTCTGGGAATCCTCAAACACCTTCCTTTGGGAAATAAGGAAGGAGACACGACTTATTTCTCCAAGGACACACGGAGAAGTGAGCCACCAAAAGGATGGCTTTACTATCAGTTCTTTGACCATTTACCCTGAGCATGAATGAGGAAGACTAGACACAGTCACAACTTATATTCCATCTCCTGGAAGGCAGGAGTATCTTAATTTTCATCTTCATAGCATAGAAACCGGCAGTAAATCCATAAACAATAATTAAGCACCTATGGTGTGCCCAGTATTGCGCTAAATGCTGAAGAGAGAAAGAGGCAAAAGACAGAATCTCCCCTCCCTCCTCTGCCCTTAAAAAGCCCCCAGCCTCAATCTAGTGATCCAGCAGGTAGTTCAAAAACGTTTGCTGAGTACTCGAGGGCAAGAGCAGAAACACTTCCCTAGTTTTCAAATTCTATCAAATCCTAGGAAAAAATATTAGAACTCGGAGAACTCCATCTAACCGTGAAGATCATCCCTAATCCTGCTTAGTTTTCGGATGAGAGGCCCACCGGAGGAGAATCCGTGGTCTAACAGGGCACATCGAGTGAGCAGTAGAACTGGCCGAACACCCAAGTCTCCCCACTTTGCCCCCAACATGGACAACCCTTCCCACTCACTCCGTGCTGCCATCAAAGCTCTTGTACACATTTATAATGTAGCCATTATAGAGGAACATATTATTGAAATCCATAAACTAATTAATAATTAACTAATAGTTACAGTTTTGGTTTTCAGGGTTTTGTTTTTGTTTATTTGGGGGAGAGGGACCCCTAACATTTCCTCTCTACCTGAAGTAAATATATTCCATAAAATCACAGAATATCAGAGTGGGAAAGGCACTTGTCCAACCCTTACCCGAACCTTAGTCTGTAGGCTCTCCCAATACACTTAACATTCAACCTTTTCTCGAAGTGAGGGAAGTTTTTCTATTTTTATTTTTTTGCTGAGGCAATTGGGGTTAAGTGACTTGCCCAGGGTCACACAGCCAGGAATTTGAACTCAGGTCCTCCTGACTTCAGGGCTGGTGCTCTATCCGCTGCGCTACCTAGTTATCCCCGGAAGTGAGGGAATTTAGTGAATTTATCCTTAGGCTGTTGTGTTCTTAAATGCATCAGGGCAGTAACATTGTCCTTTCCTTTCCTTAGTGTTTGTTGTTAAAACATAAATAACTGGCTATGGCAGCACTTGAGAAGCTTTTATTCTCGACTTTAAGGGATTCCACCCAAGACTCCCAGCAAGCTTGGGCTCTAGATTGCCTTGGAAGCCCGTGCCGACTTGCACTCCCGGGAAGAAATTGGGAACCGTGTTAAGATTAAGGCTGAAAATCAAGAACCATTCAAAACGACGGCTTCATCAACAGCAGCTGCTACTCCCCTCTCATTGTGCATCCGTCACTGACATTTCCATATTAAAAAGCATGCTAAGTGAGTTATTTTTGGTGTGCCCAGGACCTGTCAGAATACCCCCAGATGTCCCGTGATGGATCAAACAGAGCCCTGGAAATCTCCATGAAATGGGCATTATTCCCATACTTTCCTAGGATCCGTCTGAAAGCAGACACCCCGTGACGGGCACGGAGGGGACTAGCTAACTCTCAAACGTGTGTGGACGCTTTCCAAGTCCACCCCAAGGGAGCCGAGCTGCCGAGTACTCACCATCATGAGCTCCTTCTGAAAAGATTTTCTGTCTTTATTCTCAGTATTGTTACAGTCTTCCTTCAACTTTTCCAGGACGGAGGCCACGCGCTCAGGCTCACTGTCCAGCTCCGCCCGGCAGAAGAAGGTGAGCGGCAGGTTGACGTAGCCCAAGGCGTCCGCGAACGAGCGCCAGCTGCTGATGTTCTCCATGAGCAAGGTCCGTACGGAGGCGTAGATGTACGTCAGAAACTTGCAGGGCCTCAGGATCTGTTCCAGCAGCACGCTGGTACTGAGGTCAGGCCCGGAGAAAAAGCACGGCCGGATCTTCCCGACGATGAGCACGTTCTTGGTGTGCACGAGTCCGATCTTACCCTGGTAATACCCGATGTACCACTCTTTGGTCCACAGCTGCCCTTTCAACTTGATCTTCTCCTCGCTGAGCAAGGCTATGACATCCCCCTTCTTGTATTCCAGCAAATAATGGTTTTTATTCTGTCTCACGACCGTCTTCAGCAATTTCCCGAACTTGAGGCTGGCCACGGGACGCTCCTGAAAAGTCGGGTACTTGGTGGTGGCGGCCAGCGGGGACAGGATGATCTTCCCGATCTCGTTCTTCTTGAGGAACCTCCGGGGTCCCGAAGGCTTGACGGCACTCTTGGGCGGGGGCTGAGGGGTCTGGACGCAGAACTGGGTGAGAATGGCCTCCTGGTCGTCCTTCACCTGGATCCTCAGGGTGAAGTCGGACAGGTCGTTGGGGTCGTGGGAGATGATGGGGAAGATCAGGCGGCTCACCTTGCCCAGCTTCATCTGGAAGCCCCGGACCACCTTGGCTTGCTCGCTGGCTCGGACCTCGTAATTGGTCATGTTGGAGAACATGCACAGCCGGAGGTCCTGGGGCCTAGACAGAACGAACTGGTGCTTGCCCCACAGCTGCAGGGCCACCGGAGAAGTCCCGTGGACCTGCCGCGTGACCTCGCTCACCAGCAGCGTCTTGGGCGCGCACTCGTGCCCGAAGAGCGTCACCACTGTCTTAAAGGAGGGATGGATGTGTTTGGGGCCGTACACCCCCACGGTGATTTTTTTATTGATGAAGTCCCAGACGGTGGAGGGGTACAGGATGTTCTGTCCGTGGGCCACGATGGCTATGTACATGCAAGGCTCCAGGTTCTCCAGGTGGACCTGGATCGTGTCGCCGTAGTTGTAGAGCAGAGGGACCGGCACATAGGGCCCCTCCTTCATGTCGCTGCGCAAGCACTGCACGGCCACGGTGCTCTTACTGACGACGTCCTGCCGGACCTCGGCCGAAACCTTCATCTCCAAGATGATGAAGGACTTCACCTCCATGTTGCTCAGTTTCACCTCCAAGACCGGGCTGATGGTGCTCGATTTGTCACTGTTGAGCTCCAGGGGAGGGTCCAACAAGGCTTTCATGGAAATCTGCTGCATCTCCCCGGGAGCCACGTGGCCCTCGGGCACGTGGATGGTGATGTTGGTGTCCGGGAGCTGCACGGCCCCCCCCGACGTGTCCAGCTTGCACACGATGTTCGTCTCCACGGGCTGAGTCTGACCCCAGCCGGGATTCTGGCCAAGCAGGTCCAGATCGTGGCAGGAACGGGCCAGCTTTCGGTGGTTCAACCAGGCGGTCCGAAAGTCCTCTCGGCTCTGAAACTGTTCAGGGGTCGGAGACTTTAACCCGGTGAAAAACGTGGACGACGAAGGGGCTTCTGACTTGGCTTGGAGGACGGAGAGCTCGGATAAACTGTACGACCGTTTGCTTCTGAAAAAGGGGTTGTCCCGCTTGATGGGTTGCTCGGCGTCGGAGAGTCGGTTGGTGGACGGCAGCTCGTCAAAGATGTTGCCGATGCTGTTGGCGGTCACCGAACCGGTTGTGGTATAAGAAGGGGGGGGCACCTCTGTGTCAAAGAGCAGCAAGTCCACCGTGGTCTTCGGGACCGCTTCCTCCACGCTGGGCACGAGGGGCACGTTCCCATTCAGAAATGGGTTTGTCTGCACCCCGTTCCAGAAAGGATTATTATTGTGGGCTTTATTCGACCCCTTCTTCTCCTCCGTCCAGCCCCCTCCCAGCAATTCCAGCTCCTTGGCCATTTCGTCGGGGCTGTCCAGAAGATTGTCGATCATACCACTGTCGCTCAACGTCGAGTTGCGGTAGTTGACGGGCTGCACATAGGAGGAGGGGATGTAGCCCATCTCCGTGGTGTTGTGGGCGTACCACCACTCCCCGCCCGAGGTGTCCAAGACGTACAGGCGGTCCCCTTTGGAGAACTTGAGGGTGGTGAAGTTGGTGGGGCAGTAGTCCTTGATTGCTATCACTTCTTTTGCGTTTCCAAACGGCGTGGGATTGTCGCCAAGCAAGGCACTGGGGGAAGGCACTGGAAAAGAGTAAACAGAGTCAGTGAGCCATCAATCGTAGGGGCTTTTTGACAGACAGGGGAGGCGTGGGTCTGAGAGGGAAAAGCCAGAAAGGCCTCAATGAGCAGAGGTGTGGCGAGAGCCACACCTGGAGTCCCACATCAGGAGTTCAGATCCCAGCTCTGGCACCGTGAACTCAAGATTTTGGGGTGGATCATTCAGTCTCCTTAGACCTCAGTTTCTTAACATTCAGGAGATGGGCTAGAAGTCTTTGAATGTCCCTTCTGCTCCAGAGCTACCATCCCATGAACCACCAATGCAAATATCCAACCTAAAAATGGATTTCGACTAGACTAGAGAGACCCGATGGACGGTCAGGAAGATCTTACCTCTGAAATGGGCAAGACCATGGGCAAATCACCATCTCCCCAAGTCTCAGTCTCCCTCTGGAAAACAGAACTGCTAGTGCCTAGGGCATCTACCTAACAAAACCATTGTGATCGTGAAAACCAAAATGTCAAGATGGAATTATTTCATTCTTTTTACTTGTCCCCTCTGTGCCTAGCAAAGTGACTGACCCACGATCTAACATCTACATCTAAAAAGGGCTACAGAAACGTCAAGCATTATTATTTTTAATAGTATTTTGTTTTTCCAAATTCATGTAAAGAAAATTTTCAACATTCATTTTGGTAAGACTTGGTGTTCCAAATTTTTCTCCCTCTCTCCCAAAGGACTCTGGTATAGTGTGCAATATATACAGTCCTTTTAATCATAATTCCATGTTTTTCATGTTGTGCAAGAAAAAGCAGGTCAATCAAAGGGGGGAAACCACGAGAAAGAAAAAATAAGCAAACAAGCAAAAAAGTGAAAACGCTATTCTTCAATCATTCGGTCTCCATTCCTCATAGTTCTCTCTCTGGATACAGATGGCAACTTTCATCCCAAACCACCGGAATTGCCTTGAATCAACACATTGTTGAGAAACATTATTATATTGAAAAAGCAAAAGGAAGGTGAAGATGAGTGGCCAAGGGCTTCCCAACAGAGTTTCCAATGATCAATACCATTCAGAATGTCAGACACCAGCACGGTGTGAGTTGGGAAATTCCTAAGCCCAGAAATCATTAAGTCCAAGCTCCTCAGTTTCCTTAAGATGAAAAAGTGACTCCTAAGCCTATACCCAAAACTAAGCAGATGAGGTGGGATTGGAAATCAGGTCCTTGGACTGCAGAATTCATTTCCAATTAATTCAATTGAATAAGTATTGACTAAGGATTCTGGTGCTAGGACAGGTGCTATTGAAACACTTTAAGTACTTTTTCCTAGGAAAGGTCTCAACTACAATGGGGAGCGACATTTTCAGGGCATGAACAAAAGGCTTCCTTAGTCCCTTCTATTCATCCCTGCCTGTCCCCCACATGTGCGTAGAAATCAAAGGGAGAGGTGGTAGCTACAAAGAATGCTGAATTTGGGGACCTGGAACCAAATTCCAAACTCAGGGCGGCCATTCGTTGCCTACTTGACCCCTCGAACAAATCACTCCAACTCGGTTTGACTCGGAAATGCAGGGATTAGTCTCCAAGATTCTTTCAGGTCTAAGCCTAGGAGTCTAGGACAAAGGTTCTTAACCTGGGCTGAAGAACTTAAGAAAGAAATAAAAAAGATCACTGTGTTTAAACACTTTCTTTGTAATTCTCTTTCATTTTAAGCACTTAAAACTTTATTCTGAGAAGGGATCCATCGGTTCCAGAATGCCAAAGGGTCTGTCTGCAATACATATATGTGTGTGTATATGTATATATAATATGTGTGTGTATATATATATATATATATGTATGTATTCTATGTGTATATATGTATGTATATGTAAAAATATACACATATATAATATATCTTTGTGGATGTATAGGTATATATATATATAAATACAAATATGCATATGTATATAACATACAAAGTAAGAACTCTTGCCCTTAGAAATTATTTCTTTTCTTTTTCTTTTCTGCAGACACCTAAAGATTAAAATGATCAAGTCATTCCGGGCAGCTTTGGGATTGGAGGAGTTTCTGGCAGTGCTGAGGTGACCTCAGAGGCTGTTTCTGAGTCACAGGCCCTCGGGGCCTGGAGATCAACCTGACCAGGAAGCATCCCCGTCACATGCCCGGCTGGTGTTTATGAAACGCTGCCCATCACGGGGAGCCCTCTACCTGCCAGGGCCAGCCCTCCCCCTCCGCCCAGCTGCCTCCAGAATGTCAGCACCGCAGCTGCCTCGGGGAAAATCCTGGCCACCTGCCCGGGCGAGGCCTCTGACCCCAAGCAGGGGCAGTCGGGCCTCCATGAGGCTCCTGCCTCCTCCTAAGCTCTGCTCGGGCCCTTCCGTCCGGAGGCTCCTTCCCGGTCCCCCTCCCCCACATTCACTTGCCATACCCAGAATTTCTCAAATATTTTAAATGTCATTTTTTTAATCTCGCAAGTACATTTAAGTATCTTCCGCAGCCCTCCCCCAAGGTCACCTGACCCACGTACACGGCCCCATTCTCTTTTGGGGACCAATGAGCTTTGGAGTCCATGCCATCTGTGCTGTTGGGTGAGTTTGTTTCACAGCAGGGGTTACCGTTAGCACAGGCAACAGGCGGCTGGATCCTCCTCGGGAACAGGGCGAGCCCTGAGGCCCATCTCGGAATCCAGAGCTCATGCAGTCCAGGCTCCTCATTGGAAACCAGGGTCCGAGGGCCAGAACACCCGGATCACCCAGGCGGGTTAGATTCGAACTCGATGCTCGGACCGCAAGGACAGCCCTTTCTACTGCATCGGGTCAACACAAAAGGGGCCAATCCCTAGCCCAGGACACCCGGGCAGAGGCAAGACCAAGTGTCTGAGACAGAGTCACACGGCGGACAGTCTGGACTGGGAGTAAAGAAGCCCTGGCTTCCAATCCCTTCTGCCCTGCTAGCAAGGAGGACCCTGGGCCAGTCACCCACGCTTCGGTCTCCCTAGGACTAAAAGGGGCTTTTACCCAGACCAAGACCAACGATCTGTACAGACATTCCATGCAAATGGCAGCTGCACGGAAGGGGAGGCGGCCACTTCCCAGGGGGCTCCAAGTCTGCAGCAACATCCCCCCCAGAGATGCCCTTAAAGAAAATCCTGTCATTATTCAGACGAGGAAACTGAGACTTGGGAAAAGTTGGCTGAGCTGCCATTCTGATGAAGAACACGGGCTGGCCAGGCCAGGGACCACGTAGAGACGGACCAGTTTCCTCATCTGTGAAATAAGGAGCTGGGACAGCAAGGGTCCTCCACCCATCCCTGGAGGTGGGGAGTGCAATGGAGAGAGGGAAAAACTTGATATCACCCACCCCCACAGAGAGGAACTGGAATGAGGCCGTGGTGGAGGCCATGGCAACCGCAGTCCTTCGGTGAAAGATCAACGCACCCTTTGGGTCCACAAGCTGTTCCCCCAACATTGATCTCCTTGCTAGACCTTCGTCCTTGGGCACCATTTAAATGATCACCTGCTATCCTCCCAACAGGGAATACTGACCTACCCTTCCCAACCAGGAATACTGACTCCTCCTTCCCAACCGGGAATACTGACCCATCCTTCCCAACCGGGAACCCTGACTTCTCCTTCCCAATGGGGAATACTGACCCCTCCATCCCAATTGGGAATATTGACCCATCCTTCCCAACCAGTAATACTGATCCATCCTTCCCTCCAGGGGAAGAGGCTCTTTATACTTCTCCCTGTCAGATCCTTTGACTGACATTTCTCACCGTGAGCCCTAATGTGATCAGGTAGAAAGTCAACATACAGCACCTATCTATTGTGCCAGCTGGGCCAGGCTGGGGAAATGAATAAGGGGGAAACGATCCCCTTGCTCTCAAATAGCTCGGAGGCTACTGGGCAAGCAACAAGGACCCGCACTCGGGGGCAGCCCCGACCTCCACATCTACCCATCCTTCCTCGCACAGGGAGGCCCCCCGAGGCGGCGGCCGTCTCCCCCAGCTCACCTTTGACATCGTTGAAGCTCGTCTCCGAGAAGCCCTCGCTCAGGTCTATCAGCGTCCCCTCGGATTTGCAGCGCGGGAGCCCATTGGAGTTGGCCGCGCGGATCCGCTGAGCTGCCATCTTGAAACCCTTTCAAGAGGGCTAGTGCTTCATGTTTCCTCCCCAGGCTCCGGCCGCCGTCCCTACGACATCCGTCCCGGGCAAACCTGGCTTTCCCAGGGCCGCACTTTCACAGCGCGCGTCTGTCGGAAAGGGGAGACAAAAGCATGGTCAGGGTGGACCCAATGGCCATTTACAGGAGAAGAAACACTCCCACCCCCGTCGGAAGACGCTCCGGGAACGGACGACGGCCGAGAGCCGACGGCCCACGCCAACGTTCCGCCCTTTGGGTCTGCCCCGGGTGCCATCCCATCCAACCCGAGCAGTTTTCTTTGGCCTGGTATTCATGCCTTCTCTTCCTGGTGGGGCCCCGGCACGGCCACCTGGCCTGCCCATTCATCCCAGTCAGTGAACAAGATAAAACATTATTTGTTCTGAATACACAGCTGGTTTTGTGGGTCGGGGGAGATGTGTGTGCACCCGACAATACGATCATTGTTATTTCATGAATAGCCAATCCCGGCTCCCCGAGGGGCCGCCCCTCCTTAGTCCCGGAGCCTCATGGCTCTCTGCAGACGTAAGTGGGTCCTGCAAACAGCCGATGGAGCTTCTGGGTCAGAGAAATGGGCCTGAATGGGGACAGCTCCGTCTTCCCGATGATCGCCCCATGACCGCGCGACTCCTGACAACAAGCAGTCAAAGGGAGACAGCTGGGCCACGGGCACAGACCCCCAATATCTGCCCCTTCATGAAGTGCTTCTGTGTAGGGCCCTGTCCCGTGGCCCAGCTACGGAGAACGACCCAGAAGGTGCATCGGTGTAGAAGAGTGAATGTAGAAAATAACGGGGGTGGCTGGGCTCAGAAAGGGGCCCCACAAAAAGAGGTTCTTGGAGATGAGCTTTCGGGGAGCCAGGATTCCCAGGAGACGCAGGTGAGGGAAGGCACTGCAGGTGCGCAGGGGGAGGTGCTCTGCAGCAAATGTGCATCAGAAGCAAAACCAATTCTGCACTGGCCCAGCTGAAAGGAAGACAGCCCTCATTATCTCTGGGCTCTGTTTCTCATGGAAGAGCACAAAGCCAGCATCCCGTTCCCTGGGAGTGGGGGGCACTCACTGATGGGGGACGGCAGTTCCCCGAGTCACATGGGCTGGAAAAAAGGCAGCTCTGCTCTAAAGAAACCTATTTCATGCTGCATGAAGTCTCCCCCAGACATGGCCCTGTCACCAGACCTGGAAGGTTGGGGGGGAGGAGGGGCCTGCCAGGGTTTCCCACCAGGACCAAATCTATGAACTGAGCCAGTGTCCAATATCGGGTGGAGGCAGGGTCAACCATAGCATACGCTGGACTTGGGCCTTCTTTTATTTCTCACTTGAGACAATCATACAAGGACTGGCTAAAATATTGGGAAGGAAGCAGAAAATGGGCATGTGCGGACATTTGTACTGTAATGTTAAAAGAAACTGAGCAAGACAGAGATTAGAGACCAATTCAATAGTTTATTAAATGGAGAGAAATATTCTGGGACCACTGGATCCCAGGGCTAGACAAGACTATCATCTCAAAGTATAGGGACAGTAAGTCTTTTATGGAATAACATTAACAATGACATAATGCAGAGACCTAGGTGAGGATAGCCTCGTAGATGGAGGTTACTGATATTCTAATGACATTAAGAAATGTCTATAACACCTTTATCTCAACCATTAAGAGGGGACGGTCATAACCTTAAGGCAGAATTAAGAAATAGGACAAATGGAGGAACTGATCACCCCATTAAAAGTGACCTTTAACATTACATTACAAGGCTGTTTTTTCCTTATGGCTGAAACATGCTCCCTCCAACCCCCCAAGCATCCCCCGTCGTCTCTCCAAAAGTACGGCCGACGAGCCGTCTTCAACATCCCCTCCCTTCTGAAATGACATGGACAGAACGTGGACAATGACTACAACTCTGAAAGCAAGAAACCCACCCACTGCAACGGCTAAGAGCATTTCAAGGGGAACCACAACAAAACAGGCTCCCGAGCTCCTGCCAGAGGGCTGCAGGACCCACCAAAAAGAGCATGTTTTAGTAGGGAGGAGTCTGTTTTTTTTTTTTTTTTTTTTAAATATATATATATATATATATTTTTTTTTATTTAATAGCCTTTTATTTACAGATTATATGTATGAGTAACTTTACAGCATTAACAATTGCCAAACCTCTTGTTCCAATTTTTCACCTCTTACCCCCACCCCCCCCCCCCGATGGCAGGATGACCAGTAGATGTTAAATATATTAAAATATAAATTAGATACACAATAAGTATACATGACCAAAACATTATTTTGCTGTACAAAAAGAATCAGACTTCGGAAATATTGTACAATTAGCTTGTGAAGGAAATCAAAATGCAGGTGGGCATAAATATAGGGATTGGGAATTCAATGTAATGGTTTTTAGTCATTACCCAGAGTTCTTTCTCTGGGCGTAGCTGGTTCAGTTCATTCCTGCTCCATTGGAAATGATTTGGTTGATCTCGTTGCTGAGGATGGCCTGGTCCATCAGAACTGGTCATCATATAGTATTGTTGTTGAAGTATATAATGATCGAGGAGTCTGTTTCTACAGGATATTTTTCCTTTCTTTTCCTAGATTGTGTTGGGGTGGGAGAGGCCAGAAGGCTAAGGCTTCTCCCTCCTCCCAGCAATGAAAAGAGAAAGGAAGGGAAGTCTGATGCAGCCCCAGATAAGCAGGACAGCTTTGAAAGGCAATTTACTAATTGTCTTAAAGAGATTCTCCACTTCATGCACATTCCCTCCTTTGGTCACAGAATGCAGATGAGAATGCAATTAATCTGGTTTCTAACACAATCCATGTGACTTATCAGTGTGAACCTGGATCGTGGCATTTCCCAGATTTCTCACGGAAGGGATGGACTCAGGAGCCTCCTTGGTCACTAGCTATCTTTGATCTAGATTGATCTAGCACCACCCTCCCTCAGTTAAAGATAAACTCTCCAGAGTGCTTTGTTTTTGCCATTACTTTTTGGCTAAACTAAGTCCAGTCTTTCCTTCCCCATACAAAAGTATCATTTAGATAAAACAAAAAAATTTTTTTAATCTACTCCGATGATTTCCCTGACCTGCTCAACAGAAGTTCCCTCTTCTGAATCCTCCAGGGAAGGAGCTACAAGCCTGGGGTCTTAAGAGATAGCTTGGAGTTCCGGAAGGTCATCAAAACTATCTCCTCAAGATATGGGCAAGGAACTCTCCTCTAATTTAAGAAAGGGCTTTAGATAAAACCTCTGGGGAGAAGGGAAGGGATTTGTAGAAGTGAACCAGAAAAAGGTCATCCCCAAGTGGGAGCCATGTGTTTACAAAGGGAAGAAGCGTGCAAATCACACGCCAGGGAACTTGATCTTTTAGACATTCCCGTGCCCACCCACATCCCACTCAAAGGAGACGTTCTTGGCCAGCACAAGGTGCCCACTGCACAGAACAGACCTAATTCAGGGAAATGTAGCTGCCTCCCCGACCCTGTCCAGCGAGCCAGCCAGCGGACCCCCGAAGGCCTGCGGCCGCTGCTGGCACAAATGGAAGGGCTCCCTTTATTCCAAGCGAACCGGCCACTATAGGACCAGCAGCCCAAGGCCACGAGCTGGGAGCCTCCCGCATGATTGCTGCAGCCCAGACTGAAACCTTCGCTCCCACCCCCAACAGCACCAATTGCAAATAGGGCAGCTCTCGCATGATTAACCTTATTTCTATCCCCCTTTTCCCAAACATCACATCAAAAAACAAAAATACAAACAATTCTTGAAGGCAGATATGATCTAGTCAATTCCTAGGAGAAAACCTTCAAGGCAGAAAATGAGAGAGAGATGATCAGAGCAGAACCACTAGGGATTATGTTCTAGGGGGGCCTCCCAATAAACACTGAACTGATTTCAAATCTGTATCCCCAAACAGGCCAGATGTTCTTTGGATAAACTGGGATCTTCTCTGCCTTTACATAGTCACAATGATAAGAACAGCTTCTTTTTCTAAGGCTTAGAAGGGGCTTTCTGGGAAAGAGCCCTCACTTTTGAGACAAAAGGGTCTGGGTTCAAATTCCATTATAGACCCATACTTTCTGCACAACCTTAGTTTAATGACTTCATCTTCCTGGGGCCTTGGCAGGAAGACAAATTCAAGTTCAGCTTTGGAATTGGAGCAAATCATTTCCCTTCAGTCTGCCTCAGTTTCCTCATCTGTAAAGTGGGGATAATAATAATAATAATATGGCAGGGTAGTTCACACAGTGTCTGGCACACAGAAGGTGCTCACTCCCTTCTCCCCAATTACTTTGTATTTTCCAGTAGACTTCTTTTTGTGCATTTTCATGTATATATTTGTCTCTCTTTATCAATGAAAGTGTCTTTGACAGGAAGACCTGCCTTTTTTCCCATCTTTACGTGTCCACAATGGATACAGTGTCTGGCACACAGAAGGTACTTAATAAATGCTTACTGAATGCCCCATCAACTGACCCCCACCAATCAGGCACTGAGCTCCCTTCTAGCCGGCGCTCGCCCTTTCTCGGCGCACACTGCTGCTTTTTGCTTCTGGACGTTACCCACTGCCCAACCCAGCCACTGCCAAGCAGGAACTCATTTCTCCCTAGATTTTTGACGACCCCAGAGAGGTTTAATCACGAAGTGTCCGAGGCAGGGCTGGAATCCCTTGATTATTTATCAGCAGAGATGTTTCTGTAGCTAAAAGCCCCCCATTCTCACCAACAATTTTACAGCAATAAATAATGGAATCAAACAGCTTTGTACATCGAGTCGTGGTAATGGGCAATGCTAGGCTGCCGCAGAACTGTTTTTAACAGGATCCGCAAGCCCTTAAAAACACAAAAGCAGCTCTTTGGGGTTGCCAACATCTGGGCAGATAAGCCACAAAACCAGATAACCCAGAGCCTTGGCCACTTGGCACCCAAAATGAGGGCAGAACATTGCTATTCTTTCAAAGGGCCCAACATCCCCGTCTTCAAATATCCCTTGTTCCTTTGACTGGGAGTTCAGGATAAATTACCTTTCTAGACACGCTTTGTCCTTGGGTCAGCCAACAAATGCCAAGTTTTTCAATGAGATTAGTATAAATCAGCCCATCTCTTACCTGGCCAGGCTGGCTGGCTGTAAAAAACAGGGCTGTGAGGGAGGGAGCATATTCACCTCCTGCCTAAGATGGAACCAAAATGTGCTTTCTCTTTTTACAATGAAGGAGCTTTCAAAAGCACCAGCCATCATGTGAGAACGACCCTCCCAAGGCTGGGCAAAATGTCTGTGGAGGCCAATATACAAGAAGGCAGTTCAGCAATGGGAAACATGAGGCTACATCACTTGGGTTCCACAGGAGAGATTGGGAAGGGGCTTCAGGGACCTGCTGATGTCATTGAACAGTAATGTTCCCCTGACATCTCTGACAAGGGAAGCCCCGAGACTGCCTGAGGGTCTCCAGGGAAGGGGACGCCACCTCCTCCCCAAATGGGATCAGTCAGATCCAAAGGAACAACCACAAAGGAATCGGACTCGCAACAACTTGGTTGGAATCCTGGGCAGTCCCTTAAGCCCACTTGAGTTTTCCTATGTGTAAAATGAGGGGCTGGAACCCCCCCACCCCCAACCTCCATGATTCCTTCTGGTGCTACAATTTTGGGTTCGGACAGACATGGATCTCTTCCACAATGAGATGATTCAGGCCAGATGCAATGGTCTTGTGATGGAGAGAGCCATCTGCATCCACAGAGGACTGTGGGAACTGAGTGTGGACCACAACAGAGCATTTTCACTGTTTTGTTGTTGTTTGTTTGCATTTTGTTTTCTTTCTCATTTTTTTTCTTTTGATCTGGTTTTTCTTGTGTAGCAAGAGAATTGTGGAAATATATGTAGAAGAATTGCACATGTTTAACATATACTGGATAACTTGACATCTAGGGGAGGGAGTAGGGGGAAGGGAGGGAAAAAATCTGGAATACAAGGTTATGCAAGGGTGAATGTTGAAAATTATCCATGCATATGTTTTGAAAATAAAGCCTTACTATAAATAAGCAAGTAAGTGAATAAATAGACAAACAGCTAAATAGATAGATAAACGAATAAACAAACAAAGAAATGAGGAAAAAAATTTTGTGATCCTATGACCTCCTTCCAGCGTGGTACCAAGGAGATCACCGGGTTTGGTTTCTGAATCTGGGGATGATTCCCAAACTTTCCCAACTCCCTTAGCTCTGTAGGCACAGGAATCAAAGCGGCACTCCCATTGCTTCTGCAAGGGCCAGTCAGCTGAACGTCCTGTGGATCAAGTAGCACCGAGGGAGCCACTTCCCTTCCACGCTCGAGCTGCCTGCGCTGATCAGGAAGGAGGATCGTTGAGGACGTAGCCCGGCTCACGTCAGCATCCCCATGGCGGGCACCAAGCAAGCCAGAAATAAACTCTTTCTGTTCACCGATTCATCGACAGAATTGAGCACCTGGGAGGTATCCACTTGGGCCGTCGAGCTGCCTGACCCAGGATCCCTTTGGGAGTTCACAATCCCAGAGCATCTCAAAGGGATGAAGGCCACGGCTCATGGCTGAATGAGAACTTCCCTCCCAAAGGCTTGAAAGCAGGGGTCATCCAGTCTTATTTTGGATTGTACCTGAGACCAGGTACTCAGTCATCCATCGTCCCAGACCGAGTCTGAAATTTCCTCTAGGACCGATTCCAAATGCTAATTGATTAAGTCAACGCTTTAGACTAGAAGATGGAGAGCTCCTGAATTTGTTTCTGGAAAAATATTTTGGGTCAACTAGGTTTGGACAGTGCCTAGAGCACTGGCAGAAGGATGAACCGAGTTCAAATCCTGCCTCAGACACTAATGAGCTTTGTGATCCTGGACAAGTCACATAACCCCAATTACCTCCAGATAGACAGATAATCGTATTGCAATAAAATCCACTGCCATCTTCATCATTCATGAGTCAGTTTATTGTCATTTTCTCCTCAGTTTCTAGGAGGCAGCACAGACCATGGAACAGAAGAACAAACGTGGAGCTTGGAGCCACAGGGGCAGAGTGTGAATCCTGCTTCTTCCACTTTCTCCCTGTGTGACTTTGGATGACTCCCTTCTCATGTCCAGGACCACTATTCCCTGGCCTGTAAGATTAGGGGAGGGGGAGCAGCCCTCCAAGGCACTCTTCCATTCTTGGCCATTCCGACCTAAATTGGGTAATGTTCATTTCTTGGGGGACACTCTAGTCATCAGATTGTATTAATGGCCATGTATACATCTTGAGGAGGAGCAGATCTGAAACCCACTGTCAGGGGATCGTCTCTCCAGCCAGGGGCTGATGGGCTTGGAATGGCAGCATGGTCCACGGAGCTGAGGAATACATGGAAGCATAAGATGTTTGAGCCTTGCAGCTCAAAAGGAGCCGATGAAAGATTCCAAATCTCAGAGCCAGAAGGGAGTTCGAAGGCAGCCAGTGCGAACTGTGCTTGAAAAGGGATTCCTTCCATAACAGGTCCTTTACCTTCTGGCATTCTGGGACCTCCTTGGAGGCAGTCTGGGGAAGGCTAAGAGAATCTCTTTGGGGAATCATGTTTTCAAATAAATCAAGCAAAATAAAGAACTACAAAGAAACGCATATTGAAATAATCATCCAAATATTTAAAACACAGCCCCAAGCTCATGGAAGCCAGATGAAGAAGCTGGGATGCGATCCAAGTCACACTTGAACAAGAATTCCATCTATAACATTTCTTGGGCTCCAGTTTCTTCTATAAAATGAAGAATTTGGATGAAATGAGCTCCACGATCAAACGTCTTCTCTACCTCCGAAGCGAAAATCTGCTAAAAACCATAATCCACAGACTTTCTGGAGTACATGATGATCAATCAGTGAACTTCAGAGGGGGAAGGCCCTGTAATCCTATACAGAGCTGACAACTCAATTTTCCCTCTCAGCAAGGGTGGGTCAGAGACCCATCATCGAACATGTTATTGAGTACTTATGATAAAAGCACTGCTTTAATAGTTTGGGGACAAAATGTTACCAGGTTCTTTCACTGGAGAAATCATCATGGCCTGAAGCCCCACCAGGAGAATTGGCAAAGCTCCGGTGAATCCCATCATGTGGGAAGTTGAGACCTGGTCCCGCCTCCAGGGCCAGTCTAGCTAGGGTCCGAAGGGCTCCCCAGTATCTGGGAAGGACTCTCCGGGCCAAAGTGAAGCGTAAAACCGCTTTTAGGGAGTTGGGGGAGGAATCTACAATATTGGTAAAAATCAGATCTTGGAATAAAAGGTGAGAAGCAATCTTGATGAGAAGATGGGTGCCCTGTTTCTGCCTTTCTCTTCCTGCTTTCTAAAGCAGATGGAGACACAAGACCGAGCACCTCCCACATCCGTGGTGGAGATAACTTTAAAAAGACATGTGTTGGAAAAACTCCTGCAAATGACCAATCCTGTTGGATGTGGGGACCCCAGACTCACTTTGAGAGCTAGAGCACACGACGCACTTCATAATGTACACGGAAGGATGCCAAGATTCAACTCCTTTCATACTTGTAAAGGCAACCCCAGAAGCTTCTTTTAAATAAGGGTAAAGGGGCCATCCTTCTCCTTCCCCATCGAAGCCCACAAGGTCGTGCTCCATTTATTTCCATCTCTTACCTACCTCCCCCCCAAAATCCACCACATCAAAAACTGCCAAATCTACCTCCGCATTCTAGCTCCACAAAACCTCATTTCCATTCCCTTCTCCCCACCCAAAGCCACCACCAAGGTGGGGACCTCCCTCTCTTCTCCCCAGACGAGCTTTCTCTAAAAGGTCTACCTGCCTCCAACCTCGCCCTCCCAAAGCTCTTTGCGAATCAGACGCAGAAGTGATTTCCTCAAAGCAGGAGCTGACCACGTCACCACCAAACTCGAGCTCCAGGACCTCCTTTACTGGGACAAAGCTCACACGTCATTTCCTCTTTGTCACATTCCTTTTCTATTCCATTAAAAAAAAAAAAGTTTTATAATATACGTATTAATTCAGGGGTACACACACACAATATACACAATTTGTAAATAAGTAAATACAGGGTATTCAGAGAGAGCTACTTTCCAGCTGACCTGTTGGAGTTATTGATGTTTTAATTTACACTGAGACCTTTGGGATGCTGTAGATATATTACAGGGCAAAGCTTAAATCTTTTACTGCTAGGAATGTTCTTGTTAGGTGACCTGCAGGGATTTACGTTACAATAAAATGAAATCATGTTTCAAAATGAAAGTTTTCCTGAACCACGTGTCCATAATTCCTTCTCGGGCTGGTGAAATCCATTTAAAGAACTGCTCCCCACCAGCTCCAAGCCTTCTCCTCCTTCAGCACGACGACCAGCTACCTGTGGTCTCAGTGACTCCCCACTTTTAATCCCCAGGCTATAATCACCAAGCATTTATTACTTGCCAACAAGCACTTGGCACTGGGATAGGTTCTGGGGGGCACAGATATAATAAACGGGCAGGCTCCCATTTGGGACCTAAGAGCTACACAAGCTTTTCTGCCCACCCCCTTAACCTCAACTGCAAGGAATCTTTTTGAGATACTTCTCCATCCTCATCTCCATTAGAAGTTCTCTCAGACTAAGAACGTCATTCTTTATGATTTTATTCCCACAAATGAGGGGTCTGTAAAAGCAGCTTAATAAATGTTTCTTGAATGACTAATTTTATTTCAATTTTAGAATCAGTCAGGAGATAAAATATTGGTTCTGGAGTCAGAAAACCTGAGTTCAAATCCAGCTTCTAATACTTCCTGCTTCTGACACCCTAGATAAGTCCATTTGTCTCCTTAGGCCTCAGTTTCCCCATTTCTCAATGAAGGCAGTTGGGCTAACTAGCCCCTGAGGTCCCTCTTACCTAAGTCAATGCAAAGGTACGAAACTACTGTCACATAGGCAGTGAGCATCTGTGTCTGACTCTCAAGGTCCAGACCATGGAGCCACATCTCTCCCTTTTGTGTTAAAATTGTAAGTTTGTGTCTTCCTGTGAGACTAGAGACTAAGTCTTCTGAGGACAGGGACTGCGTCCTAGCTAAGCTCAGCATTTCCCAGCTTGCCTGGCACAGGAGGTGTAAGGAAAGTGGAAGAGAAGAAAGGGAAGATAGTCTTTCAGTTGTATCTCTCTTTGAAGACCTATTGTCTAAGACTGCTGCCCCTGCCCCAGAATATCTGTAGAGGTGAAGGACCTGGTTTAAAAACACTGACTCTCCAATCACTAGCTTTCTCGCTGTTCTAAATTTCAGTTTTCTCATATGTAAACGTTCTCCCTAATGATCCCAGTCTACTGTAAACTCTAGTGTCCTTCACCTTGAATTTCCATTCAACTTATGTCTAAAGTAGAAAGCAAAAGGCATATTATCAAAATTAAAGTTTTTGCTATAAAGAATTACAGGCAGAAAAATGAATTTTCGGCCGTCTCAAGTGAAATTTGTTTTTGGTGGTTGTGGGAATCCAATGTTTACTTTATCAATATTTACATTTTTGATTTTCGTGTTGTTTTCTTAGGAACATGAGGGCTGACTGGATTTCTTCCCTCTCCCCTCGATCTTCTCAGTGGGTCTTATGTTTTGGGCTTTGGAGTGCTATCCTTAATTATTAATCAATTTTATCATAGCTACCTTTAAAAAAGAAAAAGAAAAAAAACAAACAAACAAGATGGTTCATCAAAACTAGCCAGCACTTTAGAAGTGACATTAATTGTAATGTTCCACCCCATAGTCCCCCACCCAGGCAAAGAATCGAAGAGAAGCTTCTCATGTTCCTAGTTTCAGGCCAGACACTACATTTCACACCCACAAATTGTACTTGTTTTATTGTCATTTTCCTTTACGTTGTTTTAATTTTTATATATCATGGGTAGGCTATTCCAGCCAAGCAGGAAGATGCCTCCGAGGCACTTTTGCCCAAATGGGGAAGATGATGCTCAAGGTTACCCAAAGTCACCTGGGTAGTACCCATTGGGCACATCCCTTGGGGTTGCCTCACACGCCAGCCTCCTGGCTCCTCCACAAACAAGACACCCCCTTTCTTGGCTCCTGGGATTTCCTCAGGCTGCCTCCACAGCGTGGAGCCCCCACTCCACCTACTGGCCTCTGTGACTTCATTTAAGTTTCAAATCCCATCTTTCCTGGCAGCCTGCCCTAAGCCCTCCTAAGTCTTGTGCCTTCCCTCTGTTAATATTTCCTATCTATCCTGTGTACATCCTGCTTTGTATGTATTTGCTTAGGTGTTGTCTCTCTCCCTCCCCCCCTAGAGTGACAGCTTGCTGAGGACAGGAACTATCCTTTGTTTTTGTAACCCCTGGAAAATAACAGGAACTTAATAAATATTGATTAGGCTTAGGGGCCACTAAAACCCCCAGATCTTTTTTCCCCAGACTAAGGGCTATGTAGCCCCACCTTCCTCTATCTCATACTTGCTGGTTGATTTTCTGAACCCAAATATAAGACTTTATCTTTATCTCAGTTATTACCTTATTCTCAGTTATATTTCATCAACTTCCCAATATGTCCCAGTCCTTCTTCTAAGGAAACCAGAATGAAATGGGACGTTCTGGATGTGACCTGGAAGGCTTAACCCTGTCAGCTGCAAGGGACACGGAGGACAAGGGGCAACACTTCTGCTCCTTAAAACAAAAGACCCAGATTTCATCTCCCACAGGCCAGGAGACCGGTGTCCCGGGCGAGGGCCATCCAAGGGAGCGTCCTCCAGGCGAGAGGGCCTTGGGGCAGCTGATTCCCTAACAGCAGAACAGCAAAGCAAGGTAATGTTTATAGGCGAACCGGATTCTTAAATTACTCACATGCTTAAATTTTTGGTCAACACAACCTTTCCTATAGAGTATAACTGAAAACTAAACAAACAAACAAAAAACAACCCAAATAATAAACTTGGTCAAGAAAAACAAATCCCCCAGACCTTCAGGCGGGCAAGGTTGGGACAGCAACGTGAACGGGGCCTCTGGGGATCAGGGACTTTTCTTTCCATCAAAACCCAAGTCATGTGACTGGCTCCTCCTAACTCTGACAGAGCAGCTGCTGACGGACACTGGGCCTCTGTTTGCCTCGAGGAGCTGCGGGAGCATCACAAGTTCTCCCCGGCGCCTCTGCAGACAGCGGAGTCCCCCTCTCGGACCCCGAGGCCTCAGGGGAGGAGAGAGCCTTGGTCAGGCGGCCGAAAGGTTAAAGGAGCAGCCAGACGTCCGCGTGGGCAAGCTCTGGGCAGCAGGGGCAGCGCCCCGGGCGGACTCAGGAAAGCTCAGGTCCAAATGCTCCGCCAGGTTCCTCCTCTTGGCCTTCGCGATCTCTAAGGATGCTCCCATTTCCAGAACCACGAGGCGGCGAGCGCCTGGATCAGTCCATGGCCTCTGGGAGAGTCAGAGCCCATTGTCTGCCGGGACACGCACTCGCTGATGCTCAGAGGGAGCACTCGCCCGCTGGACCCCGGCCAGAGCTCCCCTGGGAGCTTGCTTTATTGTCCGGACTTCAAGTGATGGAGAAAGTGATGACTTAGTCATGAAGCTGAAGCTTAAAAGCGGGTTTTATGTGTATTTTCCCCCAATACACTCTTGCGTAGACGGCTCTGGGTGTATTTGTATTATGCTTATAGGTTTTTATATATACACGTTTATATGTTATATATGTATGTTTATATTATGCAAATATACTTTGTATTGTGAGTCATAAACAATATTTAATATCTATATACCTGTATGTTTGTATTATGCAAATATAATATTTTGCATTATAAAACACAACACGTTATTAGATAAATATTATAGATGCACACGCACATACCTAAGTGATACATGAGCTTCCTTGTCCCACAGGCCCTCATTTTATGAGTCACACTAAGTGAAACAATATTTCATATTTATGTTTATATGCTGTAAGTTTGTATTATGCAAATATAATATTTTGTATTGTGATTCATAAAAACAATATTTTATATTTATATGATGCACATGTATGTTTATATTAGGCAGATATAATATTTTGCATTATAATACGTAACACATTATTAGATAAATATTATATATGCACACACAAACATAAGTGATATGTGAGCTTCCTTATCCCACAGGCCCTCATTTTATGGGTCACACTAGGTCACAGTTCAAGCGCTGGAAGGGAATCCTCTCATTTTACAGAGAAGGAGACTGAGGTCCAAAGGGTTCCGTGTAGGGACAACTGATTAATAAACACTTATTAAGCACCAGCCCTAAGCAGAGGCCCGACTCTAACCCTAAATGTCAGAAGCAGCAGCACTCAGGCTAAGTGCCGAGAGACAGCCCAGTCCAGCCCTACCCTTCTGCGAATGAGAAAAGAGGCCCCAGGAGAGCCCTCGGGGGTCACCGAGGCAGGGGCTGGCGCCTGGCGCAGGATTCACCCCGAAGGCTCAGGAGGCTACATCACCTCGGTTTGGTCCGGTGCTGCCCAAACTGTGTCTATAGTGTTCTAGGGCCCTCGAGTCAGGAGGCCTGGGGGCTCCAGGGCCAGGCACCCGAGCTGGGAAGAAGCCTAATTAAAGGGAGGAGGAAGAAAAGGAGGCCAGAATGGAGACTCTGATGGAGGGGCCTGAGCCGAGTCAGCAAAGGCTGGCTGGACATGGGCCTGCAGGGCTATTACATGACAAGCAGAGGAGTTGCAGGAATAGGGAGTCAGTGACAGTTCTGGAGCTGGGGAGAGATGATCTGTAATTAGGAGAATCCCTGGGGCCCATTGGGTCTCTGACATTAGTTTAGGGAGAATGATGAGGGCCCAAGCAAGTAAAACATTCCCCTCCGGGATGATTTGGGGTAAGTCCTTTTTGCCCCCCTGACTCGGCTTCCTCCTCTGTAGCACAAGACTTGGGCCCCCGGGCCTTTAAAGTCACTCCAGAAGTTTTCAGCTTCGAGTCTGTGAACAAACGCTACAAATACCCCAATAACAGCACCAGCTTCCTTTGGGGCTCCTACGCGGTGCATCCTGGGAAGATTTCAGCACCAACAGAGGGACACACCTGGGGCTCTAATCTCATCCTTTGATAAAAGGGCCTCCCTCCAGCCCCAGCCCCTCTCCAGTGCTGTCACCCCAGGGGGCCAGGGAGGGAGAGCCCCCAGGAGAAGCCCCTGCCCCGCCAAACCCCGCCCAGCACCTTTGTTCTCATCACAGCGCCCGAACGCTGGAGGCGTTTCATAAATACTGGGCTCAGTGAAGAAAAGTCCAGCAGCGGGAGCCTAGAGTATGGAAGCCCAGGGCACCAATTTCTCCCAGAACACCAGCAGCTTCAAGGTTGCCTTTGGTTTCCTCATCAGGGAAATGGGCGTAACAGAGCTTGCTTCCCAGGGTGTTGGGACGCCCAGTGACATAATGTCTGAGGGCAATTTGCAAACCTAGAAAGGCGATGGATGCCTGAGCTAATGCGAGTGCTTCTCTTCAGTGGCCCCGGAGCCTCCTGAGGATGAGCTCACCGGCCGCCCACCCGGGAGAAACGCTTTGCTCCGGGGAAGGGAAGGAGACAAATGAGGTCATCCCGGCTTGGGTTCCCACAGCCGCAGCCTGAGAGAGGCTCCTGGGGGAGCAGAGGAGAAGCAGAGGAGATCAGGTGGGAGAGGCCCCGGGTCCCAACCCCACTTTAGCCACGTGGTTGGGTGACCTTAGACAAGTCACTTCTCCCCCTATAAACAAAGGGGTCTGGACCTGATCTCTAATGCCCCGTCCTACTCCGACATGCTTAAAACCTAAAAGAAAGTTGTCAATAGTGAAAATTTCCCTTCAGGAGACTCCCTCAGACCGTCCAGCCCTGCAGGGAGCTCCGGGTTAACGAGGGGGTCAGGAAGGGAATAAGCATTGATGAAGCACCTACTATGTGTTTGGAGCATTTGATAGTAACCAGCCCAAAAAAGGTGAGTAACGATCCAAGAAACACCCAGGGCCCGTTGGGGGCCATTCGGAGGCTCCTCTGGGGAACAGAAGGTTCTGAGCAGGATGGGCTTGGGGCCCAGGAGAAGAGGTCAGGGAGGATTCAGGGCAAGGACTTGGGCAGGGCTTTGCAGGGAGGAGAAGCCTGGCAGGAGCCTTCCAGAGACATTCAGAGCTCAGTTCTGCTCCAGCGTGAGGCTGGGCAAAGGAAGAGCTAGAAGCAGGGGCAGGGATTTAGAAGCGGAGGCCACAGACCGGTCCGGTCTGCTCTGGTCCAGTCAATCAGGCGCTAAGGGCAGAGCAACCCCTGCCCTCCAGGGGCTTCCGTTCTCCCAGGAGTGGGGATAGGGTCTCAACAACAACAACCAAAAACAGTTGGGTGGAATCTAAAGCCAGACTGGGATGGCCCCCATGTAAGTCCGACCCCTACTCAACAGCGGGGTGGGGCCCCGGGTAAGTCCCTTCACCTGTCTTGCCTCAGTTTCCTCATCTGTGAAACGAGTGGTAAAAAAACAAAGCTGCAAACTACTGCGGTGGGTTTGCTGAGAAAAGCCCAAACGGGGCCTGGAAGACTCGGGCAGGACTTAAACGATGAAACAAGTTACAAAGACTGAGGATAGAAGGAGGGGAAAGAGCCCCTTGCCCTGGAGAGGCTTACAACCTCAAGGCAGAGGCCGAGGGAGGCCGGCAGCCCCTTAGGAGGGTAAGCTGGGAAGGGGGGTGAGGAGGCAGATGACTTTGTGTGGATAATCATTATCCTCCTGCTTATTTTCTCAGGCCGTGGGGGAAGGGCAGGAGGGAAGACAACATAGAACTCCAAAAAAAAAAAAAAGAATTACAAAATAAATGAAAAATCCATTAAGGGGAAAAAAAAAAAAAAAAAAAAACAGAACCTCCTGACATCCATGTCCCTGCCAAGTGGTCCCACTCTCTATTTAGGGTCTCAAGAGAAAGGATCCCAGGCTCCCCCCCCACCCCCCAGCCCCCTAGCAGCCTGAGGCCGCCTGGGGGCAGCTCCCCAGTAAGGAAGCTCCCCTTCTGTACATTGCAGCCTCAGGTGCCTCCTGGCAGCTTCCATTGTTCCTAAAGGAAGCATTTGAAGGGGGCAGAAGTATCAGGGTGAGGTCATAGGGCGGCACCCGGGACTGGGTGTCCCGATCCGGGGAAGGGTCTCCCCTGAGGCCCCGTTTTCTGGGTGGGATGCAGGTCCCAAAGAAGAGATGGGGGCCGGAGGAAGGGAGGGCTCAGTGGGATGAAGCCAGGAGTCCATGGGGAAGGCCCCCCATTCGAACGATGGCCTGGACAGAGGGGAGGCAGGGCCGGCTGGGCGGGGAAGGGGTCGGGCCCGTGCTGGAGGAAAGTCCCGTGTCCTGAGCTCTCAGAGCCTGGGCGTGGGCCGATTCAGCCCCTCTGCGGAAAGTTGTGGGGAACGATTTGGGGCGGGAGGAAGCCCGGCCGGGGGGGGAGGGAGGCCCTGGGTCTTGTGATTGGGCAGGGAGAGAAACATTTCCAACCACCACCAGTCTGGACCGCGGGGACCTTTTCTGTCCCTTTTCTGGCACCGGGGAGGCCGGGGCCAGGCCCAGGGTTCCAGGGCTCACCTCTCTCCCCATCTCCCTGAAAGGCTGAGGGCCAGCAGCCGGGACACCCGACACCCCCTTAAATAAATCTGCCCCTTTTGGAAAGGGTTTTTTTCCTTTCTAAAACCAGGCCGTACTTGGGTGTGTCAGACGATGTTTGTGGTCGGCCTGGGACAAACCCAAAGCCAAGGGGAACCTTCAGTTACAGAATTATCACCCTCCGAAAGCACAGTTATGGGGACCGAGACCGAAACCTGAGACGAGTGGGATCCACAGGAGAGAGAGCACTGGCCTGGAGGCCCGAGGCCCCGTTCCCATCCTGACCCTCACACACCCAGGTGACCTTGGATCACTTCTCTGGGCCCCGGCGGGTCCCCTAAGGGAGCCAGTGATCTAGGGGCGAAGCTGAGAAAGGGCCCAACTCCCAGATGCCAGAAAAGGGTGGCCAAGAAGTCTCCTCATTCACCCGAGCCCTCAGTTTTTCTTCCGTAAAATGGGGATAGATATTATTTGGCTTCTTACTTTAATGGGAAACTATTCACTCCTGGAAAATTCTCACGTGTCCCTTCTCTCCTTCCAGGGCTATTGTGAGATTCAATTGGAGAAAGAGCTCGGCAAAGACTTATTGAAGAGCTCTGTGCACGTCCGCCATGATCCCTGGCAAACAGCTCCATGTCTGGCAGCGCTATTTGTAGGGGTTTGGGCTACGGGCTCGCAGGGCCCTCCACCCCTGCCTGGCTCCCCAGGGCCAGAGCCCTCCCAACCCCCCAAGATAAACCCGACTTCCTCCGCGTGTGAATCGCTGATACCGTTACTGACCTCGGTCCCGCTCCTTGAAGGCAGAAATGGGCTCCTTGTGTCCCCATCACTTGTCACAGTGTCGGGCGCACAGTCAGCAGTTTAAAAAAGGCCAGAGGAGACTCCAGGTTATCTAGAACCAGAGTAACAATCCTCCCATCAGAGCGGTTCAGTCCCACGTCCCCGGAGGGGACACCGGAGAGACCAGCGGACAATGTAACAGACCCTGAACCCGATCCTGGCCCTCCTACTGCTGCCGGTGGGAACTTGGCCAGGTCACTTCCCTCCGGAGCCGGGGCCCCTCCTTCGCAGGGAGGGGAGGGTCCGACTCCAAGGCTTTTACATTCTCCTTTAGCTCTAAAGGCAGGAGGCCATTTTACACGGTTCTTTCTGCTCTTGTCCCACAGCTCACTCTGTGCCGCCTTGTTGCATGTGCCCGATTCCAGGGGGATGGCCAGAATGGACGCAAAGAGCAGCACCACAATCACTGAACAGACAACTATTGAGCACCTACTGTGTGCCCCAAGAAGAAGCAAGAGACGGTCGCTGTCCTCGAGGAGCCGTCGATCAAGTGGGAGAGACAACTCCCAGACCCAAAGAAGCTGGAGACAGAATGCACAGGAATTACAGCCTGGGCTTAAGGCTGCCCAGGCGCCCATGTCTGCCTCTCTGGCACCCATCTGCGCAGCCCATTCTGCCCCGGGCTGTCTCTCATCCAAGTGTCAAGGCTGGGAGGCCCCCGGCAGAACCAGAGCACTGGGCAAGGAGCAGAAAAAGCCCGGTTAAATCCACCTCAGACTTTACCGGGTCTAATTCTCACAATCTTGCTTAGAATAACCTTGGGTGCCTGTGAGAACCAAACGAGACCATGTTTTACAGAAGCACAATCACAGCACCCACCCGGTAAAAAGTCTTCTCCTTTTTCCCTTCCTCCTAAATTAACCCCGGAATTCTACCCTGTTCCCGTTATCTAAAGGTTAACCCGTAAATGTTCCGTAATTAAAAGGCCTTTTCAATTTAAACAATCTTTCTCTTCATTTCTTTCCCTTGGCCAAAAGCCTCGGCCTGTGGTGCCGGGAAGGCGGTTGGACTCAAAGGGCAGGGTTCAAATGCTTTCCCTCCTGGTGGATCTTCTACCCAAATCCTTATTTTTTATGAGCTCATGTTAAATTTCAAGGAAACAAAAGATCCTTTTTGGCTCTACTCCGTACACAGGTTCTGTTTTAAGAATTCTCTTAGTTATTCAGGTACAGTCCGGCTTTTCGAAGTTCCTCCCCGGCCACAAATGGATAAATAGATATTATTTGGCTTCTTACTTTAATGGGAAACTATTCACTCCTGGAAAATTCTCATGTTTCCCATCTCCATTGTGCATCTGGGAAGTGTATGTCATCTTCCACGTGTCCACTCATCCCTTCCTGGGAGCTTTGTGGACTCATGTCACACCCCCCGTGTCCTCAAACACTCTGAGGAGATACAGGGAGATGTGGCTGCCTTGGAGCTTAACTCTTTTTCTGCCACATGAATCCCCCAGAATATGAGAATTCTAGGAAGGGATGGAGGGAACACCTGCAAATAATTCTACTGTGCTCCTGAAATCCCCCCTTTCCCTTTGTCCACCTAGGATAGCGTAGTGGGTTTTAGAGCCCCAAGGACTCGGGTGCAGGTCTTGCCACTGACTCAGACTGGAGGGGGGACTGTAGAATCCTTCTCGGGCTCGCTTGTGGAGAAGGGGCTGCCCCGTCCTGGCAAAGGCAGCTTCCGCATCTGCAAACGAGGATGAAATCAGGTCTGGTCCTGATCCCTTTTTTAACCTGTGAATGTGGACTTTCTTTTCACACTGAATATGGGGAACGGGAAGGATGGGGAATGAAAGCCAGTGGGGACAGGACCACAAATGGCATGAAACTCCCATTCTCCCAGGAAGGACCGAGTCGGGTCAGCGTCTGCAGTATCTTCGGTCCTGGTTTTTTTGGTGAATAAGGAAACATCCACCCATGGAATGGAACGTGGCCAGGGCAGGTCATTCCAACTGCTGCACTAATGGGCTGGAAACTGACAAAGTATCTCTCAACTGGGGACGACTGGACAATAGGAACACGAAGGAATACGACTGTCCGTGAGAAACGGCGACGGGGACGGAGTCAGAGAATCTTGGGAAGAACTGATTCGGAGGGGAAGGAAGCAGGATCGGGGAACCACTTCTACAGTAACAACATCAAGACAAATCCCCTCAAAACGAGACGGGAAGCGACAAAGGAGCTGGTTTGGGCTAGATTTCAGCAAATCGGCAAAGACTTCCGAACCATCACAAACATCCAAAAGTGGGTTGTTTTGAAAGGAATATCATCGGTCGTGTTCAGACAAAAGAGACAAATGTTCAGGTTCTCAGTAGAATGGATTCTTGTTCAGATGTGGATTAAGCTTGATAAGATTGCTTCCAAAGCCTGCCACAATTACGAGAGTCTGCAGCTCGGGCTCCTTCATGGCCTAATATCTGTGTAGACAAGTAACTTCAGTGCCCTGGCATCAGCTCCCTCACCAAGGAACCAAAGGGCTTGGGTAGACCTTCCTGTGTGCCCCCTTCTAGTTCTATGCCCTGCACTTAATTTATGCTGAACAGGCTCAGCTCTCTGCCTTTTTATAAACAGAACTCCTTTCTCATTAGAAAAGTTTGGGCTTGAAAAACTTAGTTTAAAAAAAAAAAAAAAAAACACCTAACCCATCTAACACCTCCATATCTCACCCAATGTGTGTGTGAGCAAAGGTGTTTTAGGGGTTGCATTTGTGTGAAAATAAAACCTGAAGGTGTGGTTCTCTCTCCTAAAAATTCTATACTAAGACAGCTGAGGAAAAAAATGACCTACAAAAGGAGAGGAATGATGATAATAATCAGAACTTGCATGTCAAGGCTTCCAAAGTGCATTACATGTGGCAGAGCTCAACTGATCAGCCCAATAATCCTACGAGTGGGTGGTATTATTAAGCCTACTTTACAGATGAAGTTTGGGGAGAAGTTAAGGGACTATCCAGGGTCACACAGCTGAAGTATCCAAAGCAGGAATTCCTGACTCCAAGTCCCTCTAGCTACTCGATAACTGGAAGTTAACTCCACACACAGGGAGTCGTCAAACCAACAGAATCAACGGGTCAGTATCATCCATAATGGCAGATTTAATGGCTGTAGGACCTAAATCAAGTCACTTAATCTCTCTGTCTCAGTTTCCTCATCTATGAAATGAGGAAACTGGAGTTGAGGTCTCTAAAGATCTTTGCAATTCTCCTGTTATTATCTAATTATCTAAAAGAGTCGTTCAACCTAATAGGTTATTTCATGGCATGACAAAATTAGACTAAAACGTATAAAGAAAAGCAAACCTAATTCCTATTCTTTAATTAATTAATTAAATTAATTAAATAATTAAACAGGAAAGGGGTTCTTGCTTGGCCAAATCTTCTCCCCAATCTTCTCAACTGATTTTTCATTGATTTGTGTAAGTTCCAAGCCTGTCACGATCTCAATTATTCTCCAATAAAGGTTTTCCGGCTTAACAATTTCCCAGAGTCACATCAAACACAATCATTGAAATATAAAATATCTGGCAATGGATTTAAACTGCAAAAATCAGCTTTCATGCGATATACGAGTGCTAGCAGATATTATTAGATCACTACAATAAAACAGAAAACTCAGTAGAATAGTCAAGACAAAATCTCAAAATATTAAGACTATTTGTCCAATATTTTGAGAAAGCTTCACTAAAATGGCTTCTCCTTCCAGTAGTACAGAATGCAAACATCTCAGCTTTCCCAAGGTCTCTTGTCCACAACTACCATCAGTGCTCCAATGGGATTCCACCCAACGTGTTTTCTAAATCTCTGGACGCTCCAAGAAAATGACCATGGTACCCAGGATGCTATTGGTCACGCCTTGATCCTGAAACCCGATTGGCCCCAAGTCTCTAAACGGCTGTACATCCATTTATCCCAATTACTCCCCTTCTCGCATGCATACATTCTCCGCCGGTGGTACACTGAATCCTATCACTCCGTGGTCCTCTGGGTGACATGATGTCTAATCTTTATTTGGTGAAACTTATTGGCCAAATTGGAAGGCAATTAAGGATGGCTAAAAAGAAAGTGATTAGAATTCATGCTGTACCCAGCAATAAATTCCAAAGAGGTCAGTTATTTAAGTATAATGACGATAATAAGAGCTCTTGTATTCCAAAGCATGGCTCCCAAGGTAGACTTAATTCTGGCTCCGTTTGGATCACAGAGCTTTATGGTTTCTTCCATCTGTTAGGAACCTCATGATTCAGTGTGGGCTCACCGTCTGGTCTGTCCGCACTCCCCTTGGGTTTAGTAGCCCATGAAGGCAGACGAGGGCCTGAAGGAAGAAAGGGAGAGTGGGTAGGAAGGCAGACGTTGGAAGCCTGAATGGAGCTGCATGGAATTGGAATGAGCGAAGCCTGAGAAGTTGGCGGCCATCCATGGCTGCACCTAAGAGAGAGATGAGCTGAGGGTTACCGTGGGATGTGAAGGAAAAGTATTGCTTTGGATAGAAAGGCAGGAAAAAGAAGTTTCACATCCATAGGGAACATCACTTAGAGATGTGCGATGGTTAAGTGCCGGAGCCCAGGCTTCGTGTTATAGGCATGGTAAGTGGAGAAGACAAGAAGCTCCCCAAAAGAAATGGTGTCAGTCTTTTTCCTGATTCCAAATCCGAAACTCTAGCTTCCATCCCAGCCTATTGCGTCTCCCATTTTGAGTAAGGAACTGAGGCTTAGAGGAGGTGGCCCATCTACCTATGATGTGCAACAAGAGGCAGATTTTGAACCCGGAGCCCACCCCTGCGCCCCTTTTCCAATACCCGGGGCTGCTTCTCTTGCCACTTCAAGGAGCAGCTCTCCGGATGCACTGGGGTGCCCAGCCTCCTCTCCAGCCTGCGGGAATCTGTGCTACGAACGGCAGGGTTTCCTCCGACTTGTTACAGTCACTCCAGCTCCAGCTACATCTGTGGCGAACCTCAGGTTTCCCAGTCCCGCTCCAGCCAGCTCCGGCTCTTTGGAAAACTATCGTCCTTGTCTTTGGGACTTTGCCGTGGCCTGAACGGGTCCGTTTTTATGGCCAGGAAGAAACGTACAGAGAAGTTCACCAGGCTGGGCCCACACGTGGGGGAAGGGGTCACGGGACTCCTGGATCTGGCCTGGGAAGCCCCTGGGCAGATCATCTCCAGGCCTGACATTGTCCAGAAAGGGCCTGGCCAGCCTGGCACCGTGTAATTCTCACTTCTGGACCACTTAAGGACACGGCACCAGGTCTCGGGCTCAGAATGCTACAGGTTCTTGTTCAGCTCAAGCGGCTGCCGGCCACACTCTCCCCAGGGACTTCGGCAGAGTCTAAAGGCCTGCTGGGCCCTGGAACCAAGGTGCTGAGGCCAGGGGGTGGGGGTCCTCTGGGAAAGCAGGGGTCCATTTCACCTCCCTCCTCTCATCCTCTAGCAGGTAGCTTTTTACCACGAGGGAAAGGGCGCAATTGCCGAACAGATGCACCATCTGTCCATGCTTGGGGGTGAAGATGGGACAGATTACATAACGCCTGCCCGCTAATAAGTCTTGCCTTATACGCCCTCAAAGGTCTTGACCCAGAATCCCCTTGGCCGGCTCCATCTCCCAAGTCAGGACAGCTCTAGTATTTGCCAAGTACTTTAGAGGGACATTACAAGGTCCTGTGTCAGCCTCCAAGGGTATACATATATCCCCCCAAAGGAGCCCCCGCCCAGGTGCAACAGGAGGGGGAGCAACTACAGGTAAATAACGAAATTCACGCTAACTTGAGAAGAAAGAATTAACAGCTGGGAGATCAGGAAGATTCCCATCAGAGACGTCATTTAAACCGGGTCCTGAGGAAAGCGACGGATTCGAAGATGTGGTGATAAGGAGGCAGCAGCGTCCTGTGCCTATAGCCCATATAAAGGCAGAGATGGGAGAGGAAATTGGGAGACGGCGCGGGATGGAGTTTGGGAATAATTAGGATGGTTTGCCTAGACTGAAGTGTCTGAAAGGGAATAGTATCAAGTATGGTTCAGTAGTCTGGATTCTGGCTGTACCACATTCTAAGTGTCGAGCTAAAGCACTTCCATTTTATCCAGGAGGGAAGAGGGAGCCACTGAGGACTCTTGAGAAGGGGGATGAGAAGCTCAGACTTGATTTTAGCTCACATTGTTAAAGTCTGTTCAACTTCTGAAATGAAAATGGTTTCTTCTTCTGAAACCATTTTTATTTCTTAAATATTGGGTGTTTTTTGTTCCTAAAATATTTAAGCATCAATATTAGATGAGCAGAATTAGAATGAATTCTAGAGATCAGGTCAGATAAGGCAAAAATCGAGAGAAGGTCACACTTTCCGGTAAAGTGACTAACATGGAATTATATATTAGCAAGGATCTTAAGCAGGATTTAAACCCCGGCTGTCTCGAGGCCAAGTACCAATCCATTCCATGAGCCTGCAGCCACTACGTAGAAATCCCATTGACGCTCATCCCAGACAAGGGTCGCCCAGGCTCTACTGGCCGAGTAGTGTAGGAATGGGCAGCCAGGCCCTCTTGCCACCAGTTCCCACAGGAAGCAAAGACCCTTTTCCTATGGGACTATCCTAACTGTAGCAACTCCCCCGTTATCATTATCACAATGAGGGGCAGGCCGGGAGGACTGCAGCACACAAGAGCAGACACTCCCTATCAGAACCTGCCTCTGGGATCTCTCTGACCCAGCCAAACATTCCCATCAGTGGGACTTACCTGCCAGAGAAATCAGAAGGAACTTCCCAATCACAGAACTGGCCAAAGGTGTGACAAAGAGCTGGGAGACAAAACCCGAAGGGGGATTCCAAGCTACGAGGCCTTCACAGAGGCAAAGTGAAAAACGCTGGAAACGAGCAGAAAAGTTGAGATCAAGCAGCAGAGGAACATGGCTGCCCGGGAAATGAACAGAACCTGAGATACGAGAACCTTATCCATGACCCAAATATGGCAGCTTCTGACCCAAGAGGAATCTTCCTCCCCCAATTCTAAACTGAGATCCACCGTGATGAAGGGAACCGCATCACTGATTCAGAGGGACCTGGAAGGGACCGTGGAAGAATCCTTAGCTGGTCTGAAGTCCAGGCGAGGAGAGGAACTGACCACAGAGCTTGATACAAAGTTCCAGGGAACTGCCCAAGGGAGGGCCTAGACTTTTGTACCTCTTGGTACATGGTCAGTGGCAAAGCCATGTCACGGAGAATCAGGTTTTTCAGTATAACAAATATAATACCAAGAACCACAAAGGCCATGACTCAGGCTCAGTTGTTTTTTGTGATAAATCCATCCCTGTGGGGCCAGCTTTAAAGCTTGGGCAAGGGGCCCCTTGCTCAGCCTCCCTGGCCCAGAGCTGCAACGGGAAGGGGTCGGTCTCGAGGGTGTCCAAGTTCTCTTCCTAGAACACACCCTGCAGCCCGAGACTGGTAGAAACCTTAAAAACCCGGCCGCCGCCACCACTAGCTCTGCCACCAGGGGCTAACCACAGCCTCTCTGGACCTTGGTTTCCTCTGTGGTCACAGCCATAAAGACTGGACATTAAGTGAGGTCCTTTCTCAGATCAATGCTATGATGCGTAAATTGGTGCTTTCCCCATCCACACGCATTTTGATCCGTGTCTTTCCACAAATTCAGCCAGAGAAGAGAAGATCACTGCTTCCAAAAATGTGAGAGAGACTTGGGTTGAACTAGGGCAGTAACCCCCAAAACAAATAACACAAACAGCCTGCAGGGGTCTGGGGAGGCTTTTGTTTGGGGGAAAAGGGGCCAAAAGTAACTGTTTCCTGAACCAAAAATCTGGACTTACTGGATCAGAGGTTTGGTGCTAAAGGTCTGAGACCCTTTTTCTTAAAATCCACCTTCTCAAAAATCCAGGGTACGTGCCCCCCCTGGCTCCGGTTCTCTGCCCCAGCAGCAGCCGAGGTTGCCCTGGTGCCCCATCCTGAGGATGGAGGAACCCCGGGAATCCGGCATAGTGGGGATCACCCAGAGGGCCCACACGGACCATCGTTTTGAAACACTCTCCCTTCCCCCACCAAGCCCAGCGGTGATGGTGATGATGGAGGCCCGGGAGAGGATGAAACTAAAAACAAAATCAATCCGTTTGGTGTAGGGAGAGTGAAGGCCCCTCCTTTGTGAAAACGTTGTATGGTCACTTCAATGGTGACCCCACTTAATAAACAAATCCACACGATTATTGCTGCAATAATCTGCTCCTCCAGCTTCCAGCCTCCTGGTGCTCCCCTGCCCGCCTTCCCGGCTGCTCTCCCTGCAGCCCTCAGTACTGCGGAGCCCCCCTGGGTGTCCCGCTCCGGCCCCTCATCCAGCGACCTGCCCCATCCTCTCTCAGCTTCCCAAGGCCTCCTGGCGCGCCAGGCCCAGCCCCAAAGGAAGCCGCCTCACTCCTTGAGGCCCTCACAAAACCTCCTCCTGCCTTGGCTTCCACGGCCCTTTGGGACCATCCTGGAGGCTGCTGCCAAAAGCCGCCCCAAGGGGGTCTCGGGGAGGAGGGCGCTCTGGGGCAGCGGCTCCAGATTCGGACCGAGCCTGAAATCCGGGCCTGTGTCACCCCTCTGACCCACAGCTTCCTCATGGAAAGGGAAGGCCTGGACAGGGCAGGGAACGCTGGGGCAGGGCAGGGAAGGCCCGGACAGGGCAGGGAACGCTCAGACAGGGCAGGGAATGCTGGGGCAGGGCAGGGAAGGCCCGGACAGGGCGGCTCTGTACTTTTTGGCCTTGGGTCACGGTCCCCATGACTTCTCTGATCCAAACCCTTTTGGCCAAGGGGTGTTTTCCCACCCCCCCCCAATCTGAGCTTTCCCTTTCCTCCGCCTCCGCACCCTCCTCACCAAACACGCAAAAATCCTGCTAAAAGGCCTAGTTTCTGTCAAGAACCAACTCACTTCCCTGATTCGATTCTGCCACGGCCCCTCCCCAGGACCCCTCTCCTTTTGCCTAATGAATTCAGAGGAACCGTTTCAGGTCCAGCTCAGAGACAGGACGAGGCTGGTTCCCCAGTACTTCTGCCCTCTCCAGCCCCGCTTCTCTCTCCTCTTGTGTTCCCGAGCTGGCGGGGAGGCCCTGCCATAGCGGAGGCCCTGCCTTACAGAGGGGGGACAGAGGATCAGATGGAAGACTGCTCGCCACTGGCCAGGGAGTCGGGCCTGGCCTGGTCCCCGCCCGGGGGTTGGGGTTTCGGGAGGCCAGAACTGGGGGGGGCTCGGATCCGGCTCGCCGCCCATCAGGGGTCAAGGACGAACGGGTTCTGGCGCCTTTGCCTCCTCCGGCCTCCCCGAGCCCCCCTCCCCGCCTGCCCTGGACCACCAGGCCCTCAGGGAGCTTATTTGGTGCGGCCCTTGGACGGGGCCAAGGAAGGGGGGAGGGAAGGGCCCAGGAGGGATGGGGCCCAGGAGGGACGGGGCCCAGGAGGGAAGGGACCAGGAGGGACGGGGCCCAGGAGGGAAGGGACCAGGAGGGACGGCCCAGGAGGGACGGGAACCAGAAGGGAAGGGGCCCAGGAGGGACGGGACCAGGAGGGACGGGGCCCAGAAGGGAAGGGAAGGAGGGACGGGCCCAGGGAGGGACCCCAGAGGGACGGGCCCAGGAGGGACGGGCCCAGGAGGGAAGGGACAGAGGGACGCCTTGAGGGAAGGGCCAGGGGGACGGGGCCCAGGAGGAAAAGGAGGGGACTGTGAGGGACGGGGCCAGGAGGGACGGGCCGGGAGGGACGGCCGGGAGGGACGGGAAGAGACGGGGCCCAGGGAGGGAAGGGCCAGGAGGGATGGGGGGAGGAAGGACCAGGAGGGATGGGGGCAGAGGAAGGGGACCAGGGAGGAAGGGGACGGGGCCAAAAGGAAAGGGAGGGAGGGGCCCAGGAGGAAGGACCGGAGGGAAAGGGGCCCAAGGGGAGGGAAGGGAACCCAGGAGGGGGGGCCAGGAGGGACGGGGCCCAGGGGGACGGGGCCAGGGAGGGAAAGGGGGCCCAGGAGGGAGGGGCCCAGAGGGAGGGGCCCAGGAGGGACGGGGCCCAGGAGGGAAGGGACCAGGAGGGACGGGGCCCAGGAGGGAAGGGCCAGGAGGGACGGGGCCCAGGAGGGAAGGGACCAGGAGGGAGGGGCCAGGAGGAAACAGGAGGGAGGGCCCAGGAGGAAGGCCAGGAGGAAGGGCCAGGAGAGCGGGGCCCCAGGAGGGAAGGGCCCAGGGAGGGCCCAGGAGGGAAGGGACCAGGGGAAGGGACCCAGGGAGGGAGGGGAGGGAGGGACGGGGACCAGAGAGGTGGGGCCCAGGAGGAAGGGCCAGAGGGAGGGCCCAGGAGGGAAGGGGACCCAGGAGGAAGGGACAGGAGGACGGGGCCCAGGGGACGGGCCCAGGAGGGAGGGCCCAGGAGGGCTAGGAGGGACGGGGCCCAGAGGGAAGGACCAGGAGGGAAGGGGCCCAGGAGGGACGGGCCAGGAGGGACGGGGCGGAGGGGGCCCAGGGGGGGGGCCAGGAGGGACGGGGCCCAGGAGGGAGGGCCCAGGAGGAAGGGGCCCGGGAAGGGAAGGGCCAGGGGAGGGACGGGCCAAGGGAAGGGCCCAGGAGGGAGGGCCCAGGAGGGACGGGGCCCAGGAGGGACCCAGGAGGAAACCGAGGGACGGGGCCCAGAGGGAAGGGCCAGGAGGGACCCACCAGAGGGAAACCAGAGGGAGGGGCCCAGGAGGAAAGGGCCAAAACGGGGCCCAGGAGGAACCAGGAGGGGCCGGGAGGGAGGGGCCCCAAGGGACGGGGACCAGAAGGAAGGGCCCCAGGAGGACGGGACCAGGAGGAAGGGCCCAGGAGGAAGGGCCAGGAGGGGGCCAGAAGGGAAGGGACCAGGGGGACGGGGCCCCAGGAATTTAAGGGGAAGGACCAGGAGGGACGGGGCCCAGGAGGGAAGGGCCAGGAGGGACGGGGCCCAGGAGGGAAGGACCCAGGAGGGAAGGGACCAGGAGGGACGGGGCCCAGGAGGGACGGCCCAGGAGGGACGGGACCAGGAGAGACGGGGCCCAGGAGGGAAGGGCCAGGAGGGACGGGGCCCAGGAGGGAAGGGACCAGGAGGGAAGGGACCAGGAGGGACGGGGCCCAGGAGGGACGGGCCCAGGAGAGACGGGGCCCAGGAGGGAAGGGCCAGGAGAGACGGGGCCCAGGAGGGAAGGGCCAGGAGGGACGGGGCCCAGGAGGGAAGGGACCAGGAGGGAAGGGACCAGGAGGGATCCAAACCTACTTTGGCCAAGGCTGTTTTCAACCCTCCCCAAGAGCCCTTTCCTCCGCCTCCCACCCCTCACCAAACACGCAAAAATCCAAAAGGCCTAGTTTCTGTCAAGAACCAACTCACTTCCCTGATTCGATTCTGCCACGGCCCCTCCCCAGGACCCAGGGACCAGGAGGGAAGGGACCAGGAGGGACGGCCTCCCCCGGGTCAGAGCCCGGACTCCAGGAAGGGAAGCTGAGACCTGCCCCTGCCTGGGCCTGAGGCATCCCCTACGTGAGAACCTGTCCCCCCCCCTCCCCGGGGACAGAGTCACGTCTGGGCTGGGCTAAGCCCGGCCCCTTGGAGCTTTTCCAGAGACACTGTGGGTTTGGGGCCATCCCCTCCAGCTCATTTTACAGATGAGGAAACTGAGGCAAACGGAGAGAGGTGGCTGCCCAGGGTCCCCCAGCTGGGAGGTGTCTGAGGCTGGATTAGAATCCAGGCTTGGCCTTGGAAGCAGGGCCCACCCCTGGCTGCTCAGGGAGGAGCCGGCTGCAGGGAGGGGCCCGGGTTATAGGGAGGAGCGTGGGCAGGGGGAGGAGCCCGTGAGGGAGGAGCCCGGGGAGGGAGGAGCCGAGGCGGAGGGAGGAGGAGCGGGGGGTGAGGGAGGAGCTGCGGGCTGTGAGGGAGGACCAGGTGGGAGGGAGGAGCTGGCGGAGGGAGGAGCTGGTTATGAGGGAGGAGCCCCAAAGGGGGGAGGAGCCGTGGGCAGTGAGGGAGGAGCCATGTGCTGTGAGGGAGGAGCTGCGGGCTGTGAGGGAGGAGCGGGGGTGAGGAGGAGCCGGGGGGAGGGAGGAACCAGGCTGTGAGGGGAGGAGCCGGGCAGGAGGGAGGAGCGTGGCTGTGAGGGAGGAGCCCAAAGGGAGGGAGGAGCCGGGCAGGAGGGAGGAGCCAAAAGGGAGGGAGGAGCTTGGCCGGAGGGAGGACCGGGCAGGAGGGAGGACCAGGGGGGGGAGGAGCCGGGGGGAGGGAGGAGCCGGGGAGAGGGAGGAGCCGAGGCACGGGGAGGAGCCGGGGCAGGAGAGGAGCTGGAGGAGGGAGGAGCCGGGGGGGGGGGAGGAGCCGGGAAGAGGGAGGAGCCGGCGCAGGGGAGGAGCCGGGGGCAGGAGGGGAGGAGCCGGCGGGAGGGGAGGAGCGGGGCGTGAGGGAGGAGCCGGGGCAGGGGAGGGAGGAGCCGGGGCAGGAGGGGGAGCCGGGGGGGGAGGGAGGAGGGGGCAGGGAGGGAGGAGCCGGGGGGGTGAGGGGAGGAGCCCGGGGGTGGGGGCTGGGGAGGGAGGAGCCGTGGGCAGTGAGGGAGGAGCCTGGGTTAAGGGGAGGAGGGCCCGGAGGGAGGACGGCCGGGGAGGAGCCGGGGCAAAGGGGGGAGGAGCCCCGGGGAGGGGAGGAGCCGGGCAGGAGGGGGCCCGGTGCCGCCGGGGAGGGAAAGGGCCCGGGCCCCCAGGGGGGAGCCTGGGGGGGGGGACCATTAGGGAGCCTCCCCCTTCCCCCGCCTGGGGGGCCCCCCCCAGGGGCCCCCAAAGTGGGGCGAAAGGCCTGCGCCGCGGAGCTGGATGAAAAGCCCTGGGCACGCAGCAGGTGCCTAATAAATGCTTGTTTAAAAAAGAAGCACAAAACTAGACTAAGACACGGGGCTCCCTCAGGTCCCAACCTCACTCCGCGTCCCGGCACCAGCCTCCGGGGCTGCTCCTTACTTCTGGAAAGACCAGATATACCAAGAGACCCCCCCTCACCTCAAAATCAGTCTTTCTTCAGGTCTCAGCTCCGGCAAGAGCCCTCCTTGACCCCCCCCAACAGATCTCTCCCCGCTGCAGATTCTCCCAGAGTTCTCTGGCTCCTCCGCCAAATGAGCGGGTCCGGCCGGCGGCCCTTCCCACTGAGGGTCAACCATTAACTTTCTGGCCTCAGGAGATGGAGCTGGAGCCCGTCCCCCCCCGCCCCCCACAAAGGCTCCAGAGCCTCCCCCCCCACACAGGTCCCGTCTCCAGAACCATCTGGGCTCGTTGCGCAGCCCGAGCGCGGCCCCCGGGAAACAGCCCGCGGAGCGGCCGGAGGGTGCCGGGAGCTGGGCCCGAGTAACCGCAGCCCTTCCTGGCCCGGCTGAACAGGCTCCAACAGGAAAACCATTAGCCCAAGTGGGAAAGGGGCCAAACCCCAGGGGCCTGAGGATCCCTTGGGAGGGAAAGAAAATGGTGAAGACCCGAGCTGGTGCTCTCCTCAGGGATGCGGCGGATGCTGCAGTCAGGGTGTGGGCGTGCAAGTGTGAGTGTGCAAGTGTGAGCGTGCAAGTGTGTGATTAATGTGTGCATGTACAGACAGGAGGACAGTCGTGCTGCATTTATCCAAGAGCATGGGGATGAGGGGCCTTCAGTGAGCTAACTGACCTGGAAATTCAGGCTGTGGAGGGACTCAGATATAGCAGAAAAGTCAAGGGGACCGGACCTCATACGGTGACTGGTCCAACCACCCCCATTTCAAAGTCAAGCGACTGAGGCTCAGGGGGTGTCAGTCTGCCCAAGGCCGGGCTTCAAACCCAGGTCTTTTGAGTTGTAAAGGCACTCACTGAGATCGCATTTGATATAACACACTCACACCATCACACACTCACATAAACACACACACACAATCACAATTACACACTCACTTCACTTCATTTGCCAAGCTGCTGCTCCTACCTGCTGGGTGTCATTCACCGGGTGATGTTGGGGATCGACCAAGCCCACCCCTACCCCCCACCCCAGAACAGCCTTTCCTCTCTCAGAGGGTGAGAAATCTCTCCACGTTCCCTGGAAATCAGGAAACGAGCCTGAACGGCTTCTGAAGACTTCCACTCCTAAGGGGGAAAACAGCCCACAGTCGTCCTCTCCCTGCAAGAAAGCACCTGAGCTGAGGCATCAGGTGAACGGAACAAGGCCTTTTTTCCCCTTAAAATCACGCCGGCGGGAGAGCCGGGAAGAGAAAGGGCTGATCTTTTTGCAGCGGCAAGGACCTGGGAACTGAGGGAGGCCCCAAGTTGGGGAACGGCTGAACAAGCGATGGGATATAAAGGTAACGGGATATTACAGAGCAGGCTGGTTTCAGAAAAGCCTGGAAAGATTTCTATGCATGGATACTGGATGAAGGGAACAGAACCAGGAGAACCTCGCACCCAGTAACGAGAAGTCCTGCAACGATCGGCTGTGAGGCCTTTTGGTACCGCAGCGATTTCAATAGACTTGGGACAGAAATGCCATTCACATCCAGAGTGGACTATGGAGGTTGAACATGGATCGAAGCAGAGAATTTTCACCTTTTTTGTTTGTTTGCTTTTTCTTTCTCAGGTTTTTTTTATTTGTTTGTTTGTTTCCCTTTTGTTCCGATTTTTCTTTCACAACACGACAAATATGGAAATTATGTTTTAAGAATAAAGAGAGAGAAGAGCTGACCCAACCTACACTTTGCACACATCTGCTTGGTGCTGAGAGCAGGGGCTCCTGGGAGTCTGTCATGGTGTCCCGAGAGCACAGACAAAGCAGAAGGCCATCACTGCCTTGTTCTCTTCCAGTCTCATGATCTCGGTCGGAAAGCCACCTTCTAAAATAATAATTCTGAAAGAGCTCAAAACGCCCTTAACACAACACGAGTGTGATCTCGGCCCTTCCAGCTTTGCCCCACCCGGAGCAGTCCCACAGCTGAGAACCCAGCTTTTGTCCTGGCGTTACCTTTTCCAAAAGGTCAGACAGCAGAAGGAGCCTTTCTGTGGAACATACCCAAGGGTAGTGGGTTCCATACTCTTAGGTGCTTGAACTCAATTAAAGTAAGAGAGGATGGCCCGGAGCAACATCCCAGCATCCAATTTCCCACAGCTACCGGTTGTACTTTCTGGGACCAGGTGAAATTAAATTATCTTTTTACTTGAGAGCCTTTTACATACATGAACACAACTCCTTGGCCTTTCTCTTCCCTCCCTGGGCCACATATTGCCCAGGCTAAATGTGCTGGGTCCTTTCCACCAACACTTGTGGATGCTGTTCCCTCCCCCCCCTTTTCCTGACTGACTCGCAAGGTTTTACCATTTTGGCTGCCTTCCCTTTCTATTTTTCCAACTTGTCTATCCCCCAAGGCCTCACCCTACAGAAAAATCTTCTTCCCCTGGCCCGTTTCTTTTCCATCAACAAACCCCGGAAATAAAATTTGAATCTTCTCTTTCCACCAAGATTGTGAGCTTCCTTCCAGAGGACAAGGTTTATTCCCATCTCCTCTCCAAGGGAGAGCTCCCTGGTGCAAGCCTGAAAACATTTCTTCAATGACTGGTTAAAGAGAAAAGAGCCACCATCTCATCAGAACCACCCTTTTTCTTGAATTCTTGCATCCTTTCAAGGGTCATTCACCCTTTTCATTGGACATTCCTGCCTAAACATGCCACCAGCACCCACTCAGACCGTCCGCCATGCTGGAGCAGGAGCCATTTGGCATGAGCTGCTCTGCCAGCCGTAGCCCCCTTCCCAAAGAGGATCTGATGACCCCCGGGCCCTCTGCTGTTCCTTGCCCATAGAAGCCTTCAGCACGCCCCACGCCTTCCCCATTCCCACCTCCTGGCTTCTTCCAAGTCCAGCTAAACCCTCACCTTCCAGCAGAAGCCCCTCACCGCCCCTTCAGGTTATCCTTCCCCATGATTGCCTCCAAGCTAACCTGTCCCCACCTCATCTGCACATCCCTGCTTGTGTGCTGGCTTTTCCAGCAGCCCGGGAGCCGCTGTAGAACAGTCACACGTTTGTGCTTTTATTTTATCCCAGTGCCTCGCACATATTGGGCCCTTAACAGATAGTACTTTAATAAACTGGTTTTCTGCAGGCTCATCTAGAGACAGGCTGCGATAGTGGAAAGAATTGTGGATTGGAGTCAGAGGTCCAGGTCCAGAAAGAAAATCCCTCCTCACCCTCCGCTGTCAAGTGAAATGGTTTGGTGAGACAGCTTCAAGTCCCTCAGCAACAACCACAAAATGCTCCTTTCAGCTCTCATAGTCTGTCTGAACATCGGGGAGGGGGATGTCTCTAGATTCAGGCGTCTTGAATTTTCTTGCAATTCCACTTTGCTCACAAGAACCTGGTGCCTTCTTTGAGGTGAAAAAGTTCCCAATAATTCTCTGCATTCCCCTTAAAGATGCAGCCAGAGTCACGGCTCCTTAAATCCCTCTCTGACCTAGAATTCTGCCTCAACGAAGGCTGTGCTCATATGACGGGAGAGGGTGATGCTGGGGGATTTTTTTTCTGGATATCTCCACATACTAGGAATTTTTTTTGACTGCTTTTTTACAATTTCAACTTATCTCTCCTGGGCAGCTGGGTAGTATAGTCGATGGAGAGGAAGACTGATGTTCAGGAGTTCAAATACAGCCTCGGACCCTTACTAGCTGTGTGACTCTGAGCAAGTCACTTAACCTTGTTTGCCTCTGTTTCTTCACCTGTCTAATGGGGTCACCCCAAAACTCTCTCCTAGCTTGGAATTCAGGGAACAGTAGTAAACCAAAAAGTTCTCAAAGGCAGGGAGTTTTGTGCATTCTCCTCAATGTTTGTGCACTGCACTGTGTCTTCCTCAAGTGAGTGGAATTCAGTTCTTCATGATGCTGAGAAACCAAGGAAAAAGTGAATTTGACTCACAGCCAACAGTCTTTTCTAAGGGAGTTAACAAGAGCAGAAGCAGATGTACCAGATGGTAAACACAGATCAATCCATCCCAGACAGACTAACTCACAAAACTGAAACACCCCGAATGGGAGTCAAACATGGCTGCCGGGAGTCATCATTTGGAATTGCCTCGGCTCTAGTGAAGTCTTTAATTCACATCCTATTCTCACCCTAGTGATGGTCAGAAGCGAATTTCAGATTTAGCTGAGAGAAAGAAGCAGAAGTATCATGGGACTCCATCAAAAGAACCAAGTTAGACTGTGAGCAACCGAAACATCCCATCGGGTCCCTGGAGCCAAACGGCGCTGAGGGTATCATTTACGGCAGGAAAAGAGTTTTGTTCAGTCCCTTACACTGGGACCTTGTCACTCTCCACAAGAGTCCGTTGTCTTGGATCCCATCCAGTGGAGTTTAATTACTAAAGTATCGATAAAAAGAGAGAGACTTCATTTCCAAGTGGTTTCACCTAAAAGATAATCTCACAACGAGGTGCCAAGGACAGCATTCTATGGAGGCTGGCGTCTCATTAATTTCCTCTGTTCCCATCTGGCAACTACAACCACTCCCAAATGTTTATATGGCGTTTGTTCATGGGCGAAAAATTCAGCAAAACCATCACCATCTGTGGATTCTAACATGCAGAAAACCTTCAAACCTCAAAGCTGGAAAGAAACCAAGGAATCCCCACCTTAATCTGATTCAAGACTCCTTTCGAAGAAGGAACTCGACAAAGTCAGGCGAATTCTCGCAGAAAAATCAGTGGGACTCCCCACTCAGGATGGAGTTTGGGTAATTTTTCTGTATTTGGTGGACGAGACCCATCAATTCCATTGAGGCAATTATTGCTCCTTCTCCCCAGGAAGTCCTTTCTACCATTGCAACCACGCCTCCAGTCTATGTTTTTAATAGAATATAACTTAAGTACAGTGCTTGCTTAACGAACGCTCGTACTCATGAGCAGCTATCACAGCAGAAAACAGAATAGAAGAGACACTCCATCAATCAACTAAATCAACCTCCCATAGTGGAGAAAACTGAGGGGCAGAGCAATCCAAGACCTTATCCCAAGTCACCGAGGAGGTAAACAGCCAACGCGTCAGGGATGTAATCCCAGGTCCTTTGACCCAAAATTCAGGGCCGTTATGTCACATCATCTTCAGGCAACTGTTGTTACAAAATTTTTCCAATGGAACCAAAATCTCTCACACGGCAACTTCCATCCTCTGGTTCTGATATTACTAACCATAACAAAATTAAAAAACAACTTCCTTTCCCCTCCCTTCCCTTCTGAGTTAAAGCTTTTCAAATAGGGCAAAGCCAGTGAGTACATCTTTTTTTTTTTTTTTAAATCCAGATTAAACAAACCTGATTTTAACAACCAAAATTCTAACAATTTCCCCTAAAAGCTGGTTTCCCGATACCTAGCCAGAATATACTGGAAAGGGTCAATGTCCCTCGAGCTCAAACAGCCAGAATTAAAAACAGTTCTTCTGATACCTTCTCACCAAATCCATCCACCCTGGGAACTATTGATTTGTGAAGTAGAACACTCAAATCCCATTAGCTCGACACAGAATTATGGGAAATATTTTAGTCTCCATATCAGACCCCTGGCACAAAGCAAGCTTGTGGTCATGGCAAGATCTGGGCATTTCCCTTGAAATGCTGTCTAGCCAGATTTTCCACATCCTGTATTTGTGAAATTGAGTTAAAAAAAAAAAAAACCCTAAATATACAACTTTACTGATCATCCCCGTTAAAGTATATCTACTACGCCTGTCATTTAGGGGGATGGCCAGCAAATTGTGGCACATGAATGCAGTGGGACGTTACTGAGCTCTAGGAAAGGTTTATTAAGAGACAAGGGGAACTGATGCAGAGCAAAGTGAACAGAGCCAGAAGACGATTTATACAATAACATTGTAAAGGAGAAGAACTTTGAAACACCCGAGAATTCTGATGGGAGACAAGGACAGTTACAATTTCAGAGTTAACGAGGAAGCTCGCTACCCGAGTCTCATCGGAGAGGCGGAAGGCTCGACCGCAAGACTGACAGGAATTTCTGGGCAAAGCCAATGGGGGCAGTTACCTTGTCTGACTATGTGGATCTGTTACAAGGACTTTCTTTTTTGTTTGTTTTCTCATAATGGTAAAAAGGATCAAGGAGATAGAGAAGGAAAAAAAAGAAAAGCAAATCACTGAGACATGCTTTAAAAGGCAGAGAAGGGAAGAGAAGTCTAGGGGGGAAAAAGCCCCCAAAAGACAGCTCTCAAAGCCATAGTTGAACCTAATTCTCTACTTGCTTTACACATACACATATATGAAAAGGAGCTATAAATGGGATCTGTGCTTTCCCCCTAGAATTCTCTTTTTCAGCAATACTTACACAAAGATCTGTTGTATCTGGCATTTGTAAGAATAGATATTTTTAAGAGCGTAAAGGAAAGCACTAGAAGACGTATGAACCGGTCCAGAGAAGAAATAAGTAGGAAGGCAACATGAACAATGGCTACATCATAAATGAAGGGACAACAAGGCAAAAACGAAATTCTGTCTAATTATAATGAACAAACATGCCTCTGGTAATAATATTGAACAAGACTAGGCCCTGGGATCCTACTGTGGGGAGTTCAGAGCCCCATCTCACAGCAGAAGTGGAAACATTTGTTTTTATTTTATTTTTTATTATCTTTATTTTTAAATTTGTATTTTTTTAACTAAATTTATTTTTTAAATTATATATAAAACTAAAATTATTATGACTAATTACTACCAGGAACCTAATCTGGTTGAACAGTATCACAAGCCCTAGAAAGAGACGTACAGGAGCTTAATGCCCATTCAGAACAAGGCACAGGAGTCTAAATCTCAATCTGAAAGGAACCTTAGGGGCCACTGACTGGCAACCCTCTCATTTTACAGATGAGGAAACTGAGGCGCACAGAGATTAAACGTGCTAACTGCAGCCATACAGCTACTAAGTGCTTGAGGCTGGGTTTTAACTCAAATCTTACCGACTAAATTTAGGGCCTCCACAATGCTTCTTGATGGTTCTTATGAAACGATTATTTCACAGTTTTAGAAATAAAAGACCTAGAAAGGTCACATGGGGAGGAGATATGTGGCGGGGCTGGGGCTTGATCCATCATCCGTCACCCGTTACTTTTTTGGGACCTCACAAGACCACGGATAACAGTGAAAGGTTCATGGGCGTGTGTGAGAGAAATCCAGGATGTTCAGCCCAGAACGGGGGGGATAAGGCGAACTCCTTTTGTTCTGCTCTGCTTTGCTGCAAGATTTGAAGTAGGAACCACGTTACAGAACCCTGAGGAAGAAGCACGAAAAGTCCGCCAGGCGGCTTCCCTTGTGGACACCATGTTTGGAAGGACTTTGAGAAGCTACAGGGCAGCTGGGACCATGAAGGGCTTCGGGACGGTGTCTCTCCCCAGCCCAAGAACCCTAAGCCCTCAGCTTGGCGTTAGGTCCGACTCCCAGCACCCGGCCCAGTGCCAGCCCCCAGAGGTTCTCTTCCCCGGCTTTTCCCCTCCTGTTCTCTGTATTCTGGGGTGCAGCTCCTGCCTCCTGTGCTCTGTGGCCCTGCCCTCCCTTCCCAACTCCCCCTCCCGAAGTCCTGAGCTTCCTCCAAGACTCCTGCCTCCCTCCCCCAGGCTTGCACTCTCTCACCCTCCTCAGGTTTCCTTCCTTTTCTTGGCCCCACCTCCAGCCCCGCAGAGGATCGAGGCTTTGAAAGCACGGCTGTTATTTTTGTCTTGGCTGTGTTTCCAGGCCCTTGCACATAAGTAGGCGAGTAATTAATACTCGTCGGAGAGAACTCAATCAAACGTCGGCGAGAGATCTCGGTCCTGCCCCTGGCCCGGGAGCCAGCCTCGACCCGTCACAGTCCAGAGCGTGGTTTCCCTCTTACTGGGCCGGCAATAATAATACCCAATAATGAGGATAATAACGGCACCAGCGGAACACTCACGGTGTACAAAGTGCTTTCCATGTGACCTCATCTGATCCTGTGCAAAAGGGGCTATTCTTGTCCCCATTTTATAGATGAGAAAACAAAAATTAAAGGGGGCCGAAGGAAGCACTTGATGCAGCTGGAGAATTAACTCCCTGAGGATGGGATTAGCTCCCGCCTTGGACTTTCCATCCCCAGCAGCCGGCTCCCAGCAGGTGCGCGATGGAACGAGGGGAACTTCGGGTGTCCCCCGCCTCCTGTCGGGCTGCACCATGTACCACAACCGACGGCTTCAGACCCAAAGCCATTGCGTGGTCACCCAGCAGGAAGAGAAGATGGGATTCTTTTCTGATCCAAAACCTCCACAAGCGCCACATTTCACAGATGTGGAAACTGAGGCCCTGAGATGGGAAATGACCTCTCCAAGGGGAGGAAGTGGCAGAACCAGGACTGGACCTCAGGCTCCGACAACCTCCCCTTGGAGACTGAGCCTGAGGCTCCCCAAAGGTGAGCTGCTTAATCTGGGCCCGCCTTCTTTCCTGCACATGGCGATCCCTAACCCATGTCTTTGGGACTCTTCGGTCCCTCAGAACGTCTTTATTCACACAGCCCTTCTGAGCCTCAGAGCCCCCTGACCCAGGGCAGCCTGATGGCCCAGGTGAGAGCAGCTCTGTTGCTTAGCACCTCTGTGTGGGGCTGGCCATCGTCCTTCTCTGGGCCTCAGCTTCCCGTCTATAACATGAGGGGCTGAGAGGGAGCTCCTGCTGTGATCGTGGGAGCTGCCAGACAAATGGATGGGGATTGCAACCCATAGCTCAACTCCATCCAAAACCGCGGCCTCCAGAAAAAGTATGCACTCGTAAAGTCCTTGAGGGCAGGAACCATATTTTAATTTGTATTTGCTTAGCATGTTATTGGCACTTATCAAATGTCTAGTGATTGAAATATTAATTTGCTTCAGATTAAAATACTCAGAAACCCCAAACAGGGCAGGAGTGACCCTTAAAAAGCCAATTTCCACAGCCCAGTGTTAATGAATGGCCTCCGGCTGTGCCCCAGAGGGTGCTAAGGCTCTGCCAGTTCAAAGACTTCCCTGAGAGCCAGGCCATTCAGAAGGCATCTGCAGGACTCTCTGATGCCCCTGTTTTCAGGGAGGTGGATGGAGCCCAGACCCGAACTGGGGGGGGAAGGGGGAGGGAGGGGGGCGCAGGACGGGGCCCAGACCCGAACCCGAAGAGCAGGACGGAGCCCAGACCCGAACCCGAAGGGCAGGACGGAGCCCAGACCTGAACCCAGAGGGCAGGACAGAACCCAGATGCAAATCCCTGCTTGAACAAGCTGACGCCATTTTCACCAAATAGGCAGTCAGAAGCCGAATTCTGGCTCGTGCTTGTTCCAGATTCCTTGAGCTTCCCTCCCGTGGTCGATGACCTCAGCCAAATTCATTACAGTTCTGTAATAAGGCAGCTGCCTTGAGTCTATATTTAACGTGCAGGTTCCCAAATAAGTTTGGCTCAAGTTCGCAATGGCCCGAGGACTCGGCTTGACCCAAGCATCGGACCCTCCCCTCCAAGATGAGGGAATCTGGAAGTTCCAGGTCAGTAAAACAAGCAATGGAACCACAGCCTGTTCTCCCTGGCTGGCTCAATGACCAGACAGCCTTCCATCATAAACCCTAAAACGGGAAAAAAAAAACCAAAAAACAAACAAACAAAAAAAAAGCAAATGCAAACCCACCTTGTTCTTTGTCTCTCCACACAGCCACCTCCCCCTCACCTTCCTCAAGTAGGCTGCTAAGGGCTGTACCAAGCAATGCAATCCCACAAGCATTTATTAAACACCATCTGTGTACTATGCCCTATATTGAAGACCAAAAACACTACAACAAATGAAAAAGTCCTCACCCAAAAATAGCTTTCTTTACACACACACACACACACACACACACACACACACGGTTAGCAATTTAAAATAATAAAACACTGATATGGTTCTTATTGCAGTTCAACATACCAACCGGTTTTTAGGAAAGACATTGCTCTATTTTTGATTTCTGTAAAAGCGTTCATCAGCTGTTGCTCAGTGGCTAAAAGGATAATATTTGTAATCTTAGCCTTAAAATCCTAAAGAGAACCATTTATGGTTACAGAAGTCACTCTGATGTGACTTCACAAGAACAGATGACTTGACAAGAGGATTTATTCTACCCACTGGGTCATCCAGAAACTGCCAAACATGCAATAGCATAGGGGTCTCTAACTTCTTAAAAATTATAAATTTTAATTTACTTAATTAATTAAATAAAATAACAAAAATATATAGATTAAAAATTAAATTATTAAAATAAATAAAGCTTTGATTTATTATTCAAAATTCAAAAACACTCTAAATGAGTATAAATTAAACTTAAATGAACTTCCGAGGGATGTCTTTCCTAAGTTTGCAGCAAAAATACTTATAAAGTCATTGAAGTTTAAGGCAGGATCAAGACTTGGGAACACTCTGTTGTCACACAATGAGTGAGGAGACAAAGGTACACTAAGTCAACCAAGCAGTATTTATCAGGTGCCTGGTATCAGGCCCTGGGGACACAAAGAAACAAAAGAATAAAAGTCCCTAGTAGGAGGGAACACTGGGCAGGAGGTAGGTAAGAGGGATTCAAAGAACTAGCAGAAGGAGGGAGGACATTTCAGCCTTTAAAAGAACAGGGTGTACAGAGGCCTGCAAAGTCAGGAGAAGCCCGATCAGAGGAAGAGAGCTTGGGGCCACTGGCTGGAATGGGAACCACTGACAGAGAGATCCGAGTGGACAGTCAAGTTCTGCACTGAGATTTGGATGGAACAAATTACCTAGTAGAATGGATGTCCCTTAAGGACAGGACCTGCGATCCCTTGGACTTGGTATACAGTAAGCACATAATAAACACTGATGGCATTAAACAAACTAAAAGGCTTTGAAAAGTCCCACCAAACTCAGACAGTAGAGAGGGGGCTCCAAAGTTCTCAGTGACTTTTAAACTTTTAAAGCTTAGAGATTAGCACTTTTAGGACACCATGCTTGTGCTATGATAGATAAATTGTGAGTAATAAAATCTGTAGGAATGGAAATGAAGTTGTGAAAATGCTTTTGTTCAAGGAGGAAGAAAAGAATGTTTGTGAACCCCAAGTATCTGAAATAGATATGCGATCATTTTAACCTTAATTGAAAAGCCATGACTTTGCAATAGCCCCTTCTCCCCAAGGTCAATTCAGACTAGGTGGCCAAGTCGCATAGAAAGACCCTCCACAATATGCTGTCAGTGCCAGTATATCTCCAAAGAGAAAATGCTCCTCTAATTATGGCCATCAGAGGTCATGAAATGCATCTCACCTAAAGTCTAAAACCAGGCCAGATTTCAACATGCAAAAATAGGCAGAGGAAAGATGTTCCAGACATGAGCTGAAGCCCACCTATAGGCCAGAAATGGTAGGGTTACTTGGGGAATTATGGGTCATCCTGTTTGGCCGGGGCATAGAGAAAGTATAGATTAGTGGAAAATAAGGCTGGCCAGACTACAAAGGTCAGGACCATAATGGAACTAAGTAAATCAAAAAGATCAGATTTGGGGGAAGATCATTTTGGCTTAGCACAACCTGACAATCAATCATGATACTCTGGTAGGAATGGTGGGGGAGAATGAAGAAAAGGGGGGACCACGGTCCTGGCTACATACAGATTTAGGAGAAGACCTGCTTTATGGAAACAAAGGAAATGGGTAAGCTAGATCATGAAGAGACAAGCCAGAAGCAAAAACTTGGGAACAGCTCTCCACTAATATCAATCCGAGGTTGGAGAAATGGACATAAATAAAACCAAGAAGGGACAGTTGGAGAAGGAAAACTAGAATAACCAAGAGAGGGAAAGGAAAGACCGTGGCCAGGCTCCCAAACTTGGGAAGAACCCGGACAGAGGAGACTTCCCAGACACTACTCTTAGCAAATGGCAACAACAGAAGTGAACTCAAAGACTTACAAACTAAATAGATGCTCATTGAATAGGTTCCGATTTGAAGTTGTTCACTTTACCCCTTTTTTTATCTTAATTATGACTCTCACAATCAACAACGCTCCATTTCTGCCCCTTGGTCCAAGCTAGTCCGCCATACTTGGAAGCCTCTCATCAGGCGCTTTAAGCCATGCTTTGTCCCACCGCTGTCACCAGATTGGAACATACAAACGTGGCAAGGTTAGTACTAAGTGTGGCCTTTGCCTTTCAGGGGCTTAAATAGGAAAACCAAGAAAAGTGACCTAAAGTGGGTGAATAATAGGAAGGGACTCATCTGGAGCTCCCCGATGAACTTTCCAGCACTCCTAGGTTCCTTTCAAGCATCTCCTGAGGGAATACCTCCTCAGGCTTTTTCCTGCTCTCCCTTTTCCTCTGGAAATTACGTTTGTAAACTTTATTCCTAGACTTTGAAGATATTATTCCTTATCTCTACAATGATCATCCTGAAAGAAAATGAAATCTTTGATAACATGTGGTTCTCTCTTGTGGATCCCCAGGCCCTGACACATACAAATACACATGTATTGTATATAGTAGACACTTAGTGAATGCTGAATGGAAGGGGACAAGGCAGAAAAGTCTGTATTCTCATCTGCATTCCTAGATAATTGGGAGACAAAGGTGGAAGGATTGGGGGTGGGGGAAGGAGGCTCAGCAAAGGAGCGATCCAGAGAGGCAGAAACTGTCCTTTTCACTCATATAGCTATTCCCTTTCATTTACCACTTCCCAGTGCCTTAGAAGATAATTTTTAGGGGGCAGGGGGAGGAGAATAAGTCTAAAAGCATTCCTCTTCTTAGTCAGAGTTGGTCCTAATAGAGCCGAGATGTCCCAGACCAAAAGCACAGTCCGGTGCCAGGCCAAGAACTGTGGGAGCTTCTGGTCAGCCAGCACAGTCTCTGAGACCTCGGGGTCACCTCTATGCACAAGAGTTGGGCTTCAGGACAGTTGTCTTAGCAGAAGGCTCACCATTTCCCAGAAGCCTTCATGGGAGCTCAATGTAGAGTCAGTGTGGCTACTGTCAACTCTCCCATCCCCGATCGGCTTCTTACTTTATTGTTTTCAAAACTGCTGAATACCCACAGTACAAGAATAACGTCTTTGTCTTGGAACAAAAGACACAGCCATATTCACCTGCTGTCAACACAGAAAAGCCTCCTGTGTCCTTTCGGGCCCTTGCAAGAACAACCGTCTTAATGGGAACTGGGAAAAAAAAGGCCTCCAATGTAAACAACGGGGAAGGGTTTTTGCCTGGGAACCCACAGCAGCCAGATCTCTCTGCCCACACTGTTCCCTCTAGATCTCTCGGATCTCAGCAGCAGAGGTCGGATACTGTGGACGAGGCACCTCGGAAAATGGGCAGCCTGGCCAGCCACCGTCACCTCTCCTCCAGAAAAGGGTCCCTGGAGCCACGGGATCCCGCCAGTGATCCATCAAGCCCAAGTATCATCATGCTCCAGGGCCACTTCTGCCTCCTCCAGCTGTCCAGATCTGAGCCTCCCTGGTCTCCTGCCAGTGGATCATTATGTTGCAATTTTCAAATGGCTTGCCCAAAGTCAATAACCCAGTTCTACCCTCTCTCCAGCTTCCAAACGCTGCTCTCAGCTTCTCTTACCTGAAGGCAACGGGTCACTTCCCTCCGATGTCAGAGAAGAATGGGGCTGTCCCTGTCTTGCATCCAGAAGCTAAAAAAGAAAAGCAAAATTATCATGAAAAATGCCCCTCTCATTGAACAGCTGTAAAGATTTCTCAACTTTCAGAGATGACCTTTATTTCTGGGGATTTTTTTTCTTCTAGTCTATGATAATAAAAAAGCAGAGACAATGCTGTCCCTCTCTCAGAGAATGGCAGAACAAATCACTGTACCAGACTGTAATGAAATTATTACTAGGGGATAGATTCTCTTCCCCCATGGGCTGGGGTCCCAGGAAGTTGCCTCCCTCAGCAACACCCAGAGCAGAGATGGGGAACCTTCCGAGAAATCATTTGTATAATCAACTACAGGTGAAGATGAGCTGAAAACTAGGTAGAACAACTTCCACTGCTTTTCCACTGCTATCCCACTCCCGCCCCAGAACGAAGCGATCCTGAGAAGCATGGGAAGCCTCATTGTGACTGATGCAAAGACTAGGAAGCAGCACCAGGAACACAAGGAAAGATCAAGAGACCAGGGCAGTTGTGGCCACGTGACCCCTCCTACAACATCCTCCTGAAGTTAGCGAGACAGGGCCCAGCCCAAAGGGTCATGATAGCCCCGCACGGCCACAGCATGCTGGACAAGGACAAACTCAGAGAATCCTAAAGAAACTCAAGAGGGGAAGAAAGAACAGACCGTGATGAGGGGAGATTGGAACTCGGAAATCCAACTGGCAGGAATTGAGGAGCCTTTCCCAGCCCCCCCCATCATCAACCCATAACCCAGGCTTTCTCAGTCCCCAGAACAGTAGGGGAGGAATCACTGAGCATGGAGTCAGGAAGTCTTGCAAGTCTAGCTTTTAAGTGATTTCTCTTCCCAGTCACTAAACACCTGTTTGCCTTTTTCCTCATCTGTAAAATGGGGGCATTAACAGTACCTGCTTCTCAAGTTTGTCATGGCCATACAACACTTATTAAGCACTTTGCAAATGTGAAAGTACTACAGAAATGCTAGTAGTTATTATTGTTTTATTTCTTATTTATTTCATATTATTTCTCATTTGAGCGTCAGACAGCTGTAATTACTCTTCTCCCATGTAGGAAAGGAAGTTCTCCAGGGAGAGCTGAGTTAGTATCAATCATCCTTGTTCCAGTTACCTTTCCCCTCCCCCTCTTCCCCAAAAGCTGCCAACAAGATCCTTTATCTTTATGGGTCCCTGTGACTATTTCTCAAAGAAGAGACATTCCAAAAAAAACCCCAAAAAACAAACAAACAAAAAAAGACAAATCAGACCCATCCCGTGTCTAGGAATCTCTAGGGCTGGGAGGGATGGGGGTGGGTGACCCCCTGTCACTACCATTTCAGTTTCTGAAGACTAAGCCCAAATACTTGGTTTTTAAAAAACAGAAAAAAGCAGAGAAAGGTGGGACGTGCCAAAGGTAGGGATGAGTGTCACGGGCCCTTGGAGCTGCCTAGGGGAAGCCCAGGCCAGTGCTGACCACTGCTGACCAGGGCCACGGCCAATCCCCCGCCACAGAGCCGAAGCCGCTCTTGGCTGGGCCTGGGGTGGACAAGGGCAGCCTTGTTCTCTGCGCTGGGTAGAGTTTCCTCTGAGCTCCCAACCCTACTTGGGGGATGGTTATCAGATCAGCTCCCAGTGGCTCTCTGCAAAGGTCCCAGCCGGCCCCGGGGTCTGTGGGGGAACTTTGCGAGGCTCCCTGCTCCTTCCCAGACTTCCCCAGAATTTGGTATTCCGGAAGAAAACACCGGACTTAAATATCAGAAGCTCCTTGGACAGGGGGAAACATTGAACTCAAGTCAGAGGCTCTGGGTTCAAATTCTAACTGGCCTTCAGGACATAATTTGGAAAATAATTTCAGTTGTCTGAGTCTGTTTTCTCCTGTATAAGGTGCTTGACTAGACGACCTGTCAAGGATCGATGGTCTCAGGCATTTGCCTACGATCAAAGCATCTGACAGCCTCCATGTGCTCCTTGTGGACAAATAAAAAGCTGTGGGCCGGGCCGGGCTGGGCTGGGCCGGGCTGGGCCGGGCTGGGCTGGATCGGGTCAGGCTGGGCCAGGCCCCACTGCCCAACCCTGGTCTAGTCTCAGCTCTGAGGGAGATGCCCTACAAGGCCCTGGGGGCTAGGGCTTGGGTGGCCCTGTGCCATCTGGGCAAAGGAAGAGTCGGCCCACTGACAAAGTCTGCCCATGATACACGAGGGGGATAATGTCGGGAAGAACGCCAACCAAGGCCACAAGGGCTGAGGGCCCAAGCCCTGGGAGGAGCCCAAGTGGGAAGAGTTCCACAGAGACAAACGCCAAGGTCCGGCTAAAATCAACAAGCTTGTGGGACGGGCAGGACTCTGAACCAGTGCCTGAGTGTGTTGGTGGGTACAAGGCGGCAATGTGGGCACTGGCGGCGCAGCAAGAAGGAAATGAGAGGCGAGGAGGGCGCTCTGGGACCGTCCACACCCAGGCTGTGTCCGTGCGCCGCCCAAGCGCCATATTTGGGACGTTCTCTCCTCACTTCCATCCCTGACTTCCTTCAGGTCCCCAGTAAAACCCCACCACCAATTGTGAATACATCCAGCCATTCTGGAGAGCAATTTGGAACTATGCCCAAAAAGTTATCAAACTGTGCATCCTCTTTGATCCAGCAGTGTTTCTACTGGGCTTATACCCCAAAGAGATACTAAAAAAGGGAAAGGGACCTGTATGTGCCAAAGTGTTTGTGACAGCCCCGTTTGTAGTGGCCAGAAACTGGAAACTGAATGGATGCCCATCAATTGGAGAATGGCTGGGTAAATTGTGGTATATGAATGTTATGGAATATTATTGTTCTGTAAGAAATGACCAACAGGATGAATACAGAGAGTCCTGGAGAGACCTACATGAACTGATGCTGAGCGAAATGAGCAGAACCAGGGAATCATTATATATGTCAACAACGATACTATATGAGGATGTATTCTGATGGAAGTGGATTTCTTCAACAAAGAGAAGATCTAACTTAGTTTCAATTGATCAAGGATGGACAGAAGCAGCTACACCCAAAGAAAGAACACTAGGAAATGAATGTAAACTGCTTGCATTTTTGTTCTTCTTCCCGGGTTCTTTATACCTTCTAAATCCAATTCTCCCTGAGCAACAAGAGAACTATTCGGTTCTGCACACATATATTATATCCAAGATCTACTGTAACCTATTTAACATGTATAGGACTGCTTGCCATCTGGGGGAGAGGGTGGAGGGAGGGAGGGGAAAAATCGGAACAGAAGTGAGTGCAAGGGATAATGTAAAAAAATTACCCAGGCATGGGCTCTGTCAATAAAAAGTTATTTAAAAAAAAAACAAAACCCCACCACCCACAAGAAGCCCCCCCTGACCCAGCTTCCTGCGAGGGCCTCCCCTTGGTTTATTATCCCCCTTGACCTTGTGTACAGATTTTCATGTTTTCATGTTTTCATGTTTCCTCCTTCCTCTCTTGATTAAGAGGGTCTCGGGGCAGGGACCCCTTCTGTGACCCTTGCATTAAGTGAAGTGGCCCTGACAGAGTAGGGGACTCACCCATGGAGCCTCCACGGCTCCCGCACACAGGCAGCCCTGGCCCGGCAGAGCCAAAGGTGCCCCGGACGCCTTGTCCATCTCATTAATGCAGCCGGAGCCTCCCCCGGTGTCATTAGCTCACAGAGAGAAATACCCACAAACCATCATCACTTATGGACAAGACTCTAATCGCCTGATAGTCCGTTCGCTTCGATAGTTCCATGATTTAAAGCATCTTTGATTGGGACCCACGGGGACAGTGACTGAATCCATCTGAATTTCTCTGGGCTCCAGTGTCAGAGCTAGAGTCACAAAACTACTGTTCCCAAGTTCAAGTCCGGCCGTGGACACTTGTGAGCCGTGTGACACGGGGGTGGGGGGGTTTGGGGGGGGTCCTTCACTCTGCTTGCCTCAATCTCCTTATCTGTAAAAACAGGGAGAAGGACATGGCAAAGCCCCCAGTGTCTCTGCCAGAAAACTCCCAGTGGTGGGGTTGGACAAGACTGAAAAACACTAAACAACCAAACATGACGCGGTCCTGACGTCACTTTCCCGATTGTCACACGCCTCCTCCCCCATTCTGGGGTCCAGCCAACAAATTTTCTCTCTGTCCTCCCCCGGAAGGCTCTGTCTCCCCTCTCTGTGCCTCGACACTGCCGCCCCCCACCTGCCGCGGCTCCCTTTCCTGCTCACCTCTGGACCCCCAGAATCCACAGCTTCCATTAAGCCTCAGGTTTAGCTCCACACCCTGCAGGAGGCACTTCCCAGACTTAGAGCGGGAAGGATCTAAAGGGCTCTGGGGGCACCTGCTGGTCAGATACCACCCCCCCCCCCCCACCAACTGGGGCTCCGCCCCTTTAGCTTCTGCTTTTCTTGCCCAGAACCAGGTCATCTCCCTCAGCATCCACATCCAGCACCCTCTTCCTCTCTGGCCTCCAGTAATGTCCCCACTGAAATGCAAACCCCTTAAAGCAGAACCCCCGGCCAGGCCCAGAGAGAGAACACAGATGGGCTTTCTCAGGGACAGAGGGGCTGGACCTGGGACCTGGGTGGATGCGTGCGTGAAACACTGAACTAAAAAGGGGCTTCTGCCCCTGGGACAATGGAGGGGTGACTCATCTAGAGGGAAAAAGGGACCGATTCAATGTCTCCGTGCCAGATTCAGAAGTCAGTCACCATCAATAATAATGATTAATAATAATTAGAAGTCACAATAAATAATAGTAGTGTTTATATGGCACTTTCAGATTTAACACACACACACACAAACACACACACCCCTAATAATCTTTCCCTAATGGAACCAAAAACTGCACTGCCCGGACTCACAAGAGCACCGTGCATATGGTATTAAGGGTTGGAGTGTAACTTAGAAACTTCTATTTAGAAAAATATTCTTAATGTTGCTGTGAAGTGCTTCGTAAACCTCAAAGAGTTACCTAAATACTGGCTATAATAATAATTATTAATAATAACAACACTAATAATACCGTTCAGCCCTATCTGACTCTTCCCGAGTCCCTTGGCAAAGACACCGGAGTCCATTTCCTTCTCCAGATCATTTTGCAGATAAGCAAACCGAGGCAAACAGGCTAAGTGCCTTGCCCAGGCTGTAGAAGCATGTTTCTGAGGTTGGATTTGAACTCGGGAAGAGGATTTTCCTGACTCCAGACCCAGCCCTCTACCCACTAGCCCACTTGGACAAATGACTCTCCAAGGCAGCACAAAAGCGCTTTTGCTTTGGAGTCTGAAGTCGTTCGAATTCCATCTGCGACACTTTCACCACAGGTACCTTACACAAGTTCCTTTACCTCCCTCAGCCTAACTGCCTTGTCTCCAAAATGAGGGGGTGGAGCCGAGTTCTGTGGGTCAGACCTTTCTCTGGGTCTCAGTCGCTTTCCACCTAAGGGGCACTTGCCTTGAGAGGGACCTGAAGGCAGGCACAGACTTGGAACAAATATCCCTCCTATGAGGGGAGCTGCTCAGAAGGAGACCAGCTATCTCAAGAGCTGAAGGTCCCTCCTCACCCTGGCCTTCCCAAGATCTCCAAGGAGAGGGTGGAGGGTCCCTGGAAGTTGGGCTGTTGCGGGGCTTCCTGGTCAGGATCATGGTTGGCACCTACAGCCACCGGGTCGGTCCTCCAGCTTGGATGCTGTGATTCTGCAATGGCGAGCATGGTCTTTGAGGCCCTTCTGAGCCCCCGTACTCTACAAATCTAGACTTTGAGAAGATCACTTAACATCCGGCTCTTCTGCGGGGAGACACCTTCTGAGTAGTTTTTCCAGGCCTGCCATGGACTTGTGTCAGTTCCCTCCCTCTTCCTCCATTCCATCAGAAAAGTCAGTTTCCCTAAATCCCCACCCACATCATGACTCTTTACGGCTTCACGGGACAAGCCGAAACAGAAATACTGGCCGTGGACAAATGGCTGTGGGTCAGGAGGCACCCAGTGCCCCGATCTGCTCTCAATGATAGCCTTTCTTCTCATTTCCTCTGTAGCCGGTTACAAATCATCCCCTAATGACAGCAGCTGATAGGTATGTTTATTTTTGCCTTCTTAATGATAACCATCAATTAGACATGAAAGGCTAAGAGACCCGGGTTTACATTCTCCCGGTGACTGGTGTTTTGCTTCCCGATGCTGGAATCTGAATTCCTCAAAGAGGAGCAGGGCAGCGCCCCTTCCCTGGAACATCTCTCCCTTGTTGCTGAGAGTTAGAAACATGTCTGAGCTCTGAAACGGAGCCAAAGAAAAACCACTGTGTCCATCAGCCCTTTGGCCAATGACCCTGACTTGGGTTAGAACCTCAAGTACAGGAAAATGGATGAGAATGGACAATGTTTTGTGAAATTCAACATTCTCGCCTGTTCTGGAGTCAAAACACCCTCTAACACTGAACCATAGGGAATGTGTCGCTCAAAACCTGCGAGAACCATGACAGATAATGCTCTAAGTCAACTTGAAAGGGGAGGGGGGTTTCTAACCCTTCACACTTGGAATTGGTCTTCCCCACATACAATCAACATGGCCACGCACCACTAAGACATCGACCCTGCACAGATCCCAAGGCAATGGATGGATGGAAGCTACGGCTCTCGTGGCCCTCTCTTCTCGGGGCTTTCCTGCTAAAGCGCTGGTCCTTCTCTATTCCTCCCTCCAAAGATCAACACCTCTTGAACTTGAAATCGAGCTCCTTGGTGGTCCCAGTTACTGAAAACCCCCAAACCAAAGATCCAAGCCCTTAGCACCATCAAATGGTCCTGGATGCAAAACTGACACCGTTTGATTGATGGAACCAACACTGAAGGGGCTCCATCTGTTCTGCTGCTGTACCCAAAACCAATGGCTCTTTCCATCTGCCCTATTCCTGTCTCTCCTTAGTGGGTTGGGAGCTCCCAAAGGCTTGATTTTCTACTTCTAATCACCTCCAGAGTTTAGCAGCTTCGAGCGTATGTGCTCAATAAATGTCCATTTATTCATTCAAGACCTCCCAGATCCTTCCCAGTTGTTCATATTTATCCCCACATAACTTTTCACTTATTTTGCTTCTCTCTGGTATTTCCTTATTTGGGAACATGTCCCAGCCATCTAATAGAAATTATGCTCCAGAGGGTTGAAACTATGTTGTCTTTGACATGTAGTAGGTACTTAGTAAATGCTTATTATTTAGCCAAATTGTTGTTTTATGTGCTATGAGCTAAGAACCTGAAGACACGTCCATTGGCGACTCAGTTTTCTCCATCATGTGAGAACTTGAGGTCACATGAACTTAAAGTCTCCTATTCTAACATCTACTTGACCCTTCTTTGCCGCTAGTTGGGAAAGCATGTGCACCGGCGGAGAGGAGACCAGGCCCAGAGCCCCAGAGGAGGAGGACGCACTTCCCAAGGCATCCTCTTTCTCCCCGACTCCCAGAAACGCGGCTTCCCTTTACAATCACAGAACATGTGTTCTCCCGGGTTTGGCAAGCCTTGGACCAAAGCAGTGCCCCAGAGCTGCCAGAGCACCACGCATCCACACAACCAGAAACAAAACTGGGTGAGCCCCGGGCGGGACCCACATAAACACAAACCAACTGGAATTCAATGGCAGGAAATGGAGCAGCCGGGTTCTAATGTGGGGTTTCTGGAGTTCACACTTAATGAGCTCAGTTTTGCCCCGGAGCCTCCAAGGAACTCTGGTTTTAGGACACAAGGACGTCCCCCCACAAACACACAACTGAAGGAATGGTGGAAGGAGAAAGCAAAGAGATCTGGTCGTGAGCTTGGGCGTACCACAGGGTCTGACCCAGTAGGTGCTTAAAAAGTGTTTACGAGCACGCTTAACAAATCTGTACTGATTAACTGAGTTTTAAGGGGGATTCAGAGAGGACTGGCCCCTCTGCTGAGGGTGGCTCATCCACCTTTGGTTCAGGGGCCATATCCTACTGAAAGATAGTCTAAGGGTAAACAAGAGGCCTCAAACCTGTCCATGAATTGGGGAAATGTCTCCTCCGAGCAAGGGAAGACTGTCCTGGTGGAATGGGCAGATGAAAACAATCTGCTCCAACTGCCACGAAGGACAAACAACATCCATTAAATAATAATATTGATTCAAGTGAAACAAAGTTTCCCAACAAGGAAAATGGTTCCCAAGTGGCACAGGCTGGTAACTTCCCCCTCCCTGAAGGTCTAAGCAAAGACTGGATGGCCGTATATTGGGAGTGACTTAGAAGGGATTCTAACTCAGCTATGGGTTGGATGGGCCATCCGGTCCCTTCCAACTTGGAGATTGTGGGATCCTTCATTATGGAGAATTGTGTCAGGTACTAAGACATAGTCTCTCTGTCAATGGAGAGGAGGAGGGATAGAAAAGGAAATATCGGTGATTTTAAAACAAAATGTGTCGATTAGAATTTATTTTTATCTATTTCTACCCTCAAGAAGCTTACTCTATGAGGGAAGATTGTGAAGGACCTTGGTGGCTTGAAGAAAAAAAGGCGAATCATATTAGGCAAGCAACAGGGCGTCACTGAAGATTCAGGGGACTTCCATATAGAGAGGTTATTTTGACAAGATATGGGAAATATAGCAGAGGAAGGAAGATATTTGTGTTGGAGGCACTTTCAGTGCTAAGATCTTAAGAGGGCCAAGACCTATATAAGTTATAACAAGGGACCAAGCTAAAGTGGCAGAAGTGGAAACTAAGGCAAGGAGGAAAATCAAGGATGTTTCAGGCATGGAACTAACAGGAACCAAGAAACTGAAGTGATATACTGAGTGAGGAACTGAGAATCAATTGGGAAAACTAGCTTTGAGACCAGTAATAAATAAAAAAGTCACCTTAGCCTAGAACTGTGCTTGCCTTTCTTTTTCTCCCCAGACCTGAAACAAAGCAGATGCTTTGTTTTTTTATTATTCTATTAAGCTTAATAAATGCTTGTTGTTGATTTGAAGGACCCTCAAGGTCCTGAATCCTATCATCATCCTCATCATCAAGAGGGTTTCCTTCCAGAGGAAACCCATCCAACAGGACTATCAAGTGGAGGCCAGCAGCCTTCAGACAGGCAGGCCTTCCGGGTCCAAGCTCAGCCTGTCAGCCAGGCCGGGCCCCACCAGCTCCTCCCAGCCTGGCACAGGAACATGGTGCAGAGGAAAGACAACGGGCTGGAGTCATTTTGCCCCGTGAGACCCGAGTCTCCTCACCGGCAGGGATTGCTTGCATTGGTAGATTTGTACTCATGCAATCACAGATGGGCACCTACCTTCACTACAACTATCTGGGCTCTGGGTTCATTGATTAAATAATTTGTCCACACAGTTTGCGTCAGTGATGACCCTGAGCTTCATAAGTGAGTCTACATAATCCTGACACAACTTCTCTACCCACTAAGCCATATTGCCTTGGAATGGCTCCTCAGTGGGAGCGCCCACTTTAAAGCTCTCTGTAATTATCGGATCTTGGCAGGATCAGCCATTGCTGTCCTCTCAGGGCCTTTTTCCCCATACAAGCCTCCTCTCACACAACCCCATCAGGACATTCGTGACCTCCTACAAAAGCCTTCCCCAACTTACCTCCTCCCTGTTCTCTTCAGAGGCAAAGAACAGGGACATGCAATTCTCCTCTCCATCAATATTTAACAAAATCACCAAGGATGGGCCCGTGGGGCCTCTGAAGAAACAGGACCTGGAAAACTGCCCAGATTTCTGCTTCTCTTAATCCCACGTTCCTCCTCTGCTCCCTTCGCCTCCCTGGTAGGGAGCTCTATCTATCTCCACTTAGAGAGAAGTAAAAGCAAGGACAAGTGACACGAACCAGGAAAACTGCCCAGATTTCCACCTCCCTTAATCCTCTTCCTCCTCTGCTCCCTTCGCCTCCCTGGTAGGGAGTTCTATCTCTACTGAGAATTAAAACCAAGGACAATTGGCATGTACCAGGAAATCTGGAACATTTGGTCTGGCAGAGGCCAGAGCTGGGACTCTCGGGGGCCTGGAGAGGATGCCCCAAGGTACCCAGGGACAACAGTCACTCAGCTTTATCCCATTCCAGCTCTGAAGATTTCCCACATCTGCCCCATGAATGGCTCTGTGAGGGACATCAGGGTGAATGGAAGCCCACAGGCAACAGCAGTAAGAGATGCTTCCGAGGGCTATGGGCTGGGTGACGACGGACCCTTGGTTACAGAGTCCCTTAGCTTAGCCACAGCATTCCAGGGGGGGACACCACTTGTAGTGGCTCCCCCGCAGGGTCAAGAGACTCACAGGAGAATGTACAAAGTTTAAGGGAAGCATTTCCCAAATTTGTAAAGGTTGTGTAAAGTGTCAGGGTCCCCATGGAATTTATAGAACAGCCCTCTAATGCATCCCGGTCGTGTGTGTTTCTTGCTGCCTGGATGCTTCTCTTGGGAAGAAGAGCTGTCACAGAAGAGCCTTTTTGCCTTATTCGGCCTAGAACAGCAGCCGTGAAGATGGTGGTTGGGGACAGAGTGCTGGCGTCAGGAGGACACGAATTCAACTACGGCCTCAAACGTGTGAATAGTTGTGTGATCCTGGGCAAGTCTCTTAACCCTGTTTGGCCCAGAACGGAACATAGAACTGCAGGTGGGGTCTAAGGTCATCCCTTCCTTATTTTCTATCACCAGAGCCCTTCACTTAGCCTTAGAGATCATGGAAAGCTTCTTAATTTTTCACTCACCACCCTTTTCACCAAAGAAATTTGTAGGCAACTCTGAGTATAGAGATATGTAAAAGACATACAAATCAAACATTCACTGATAATAAATTGTAATTCTGTGACCCCTACATTCAGTTAAGTGACCCCACATGGGGTTGCGACCACAGTTAAAGAACTTTTAACTTAGAGATTTTTTTTCTGTTCCCATATCACACTGTCCATTCGTAGGGAGAATGTGGTCTCCTAGGACCCTCATGTCTTTTTTTGTGGGGCAGCAGCTGAGTGTCATGAATTGAGCCTCTCAACAACTTCAGGAGATAAGGGAAGCATTCACTATCTGTCTGACACGTAGCATTCTTCTATTTCAGCGATTTTTTAAAAAATAAAACTTAAATGATCCCAGCCCTGAAGGAATATCTCTGCATTCGGACATGGTAACCCCTTGCTCATCTCACAGACCCTGGGACTTGTTCATCCTGCCACTCACGGCCCCCCTCAGGATCCTCAAATTCTCTGAAAGGCTGTACTGAAAGCTCCGACCCCAAACTTCATTTTAGGGGCTCACTCACAGCCATCCCTTTATCTTGGACTTTCCCCAGGGAGCCATCCTTCCCTCCTTCCTCACCCCCCTTTCAGTTTCCTTTTGGGTGTTTTCTTCCCCCATGGAATCAGGAACTCCCTGAAGGCACCAGCGCGAAGGACAGGCGGTAGATGTTTATGCCCAGGAGGACCCCCTCTCCTGCCCCACAGAAACAACCTCCCGCTGGCGCAGGGCCAGGCCGCCGGCAGCAGGGAGATCGGCACTGGGGGCATAAGGGGCCTGTCTCCATGAGCCAGAATTTACATTCTAATAAAGCATCTCAGGGCGAGGGAGAGAAGCGACACTGATGGGAACTTCATTAAGCCCAGTTTTAGCTTTCACATAAATCTGGGCAGGCTGGAGCTGCCTGGAAAATTTATGCCCCCTGCAATGGAGGCCCAGCACCGTGGAGCCAGACACGTCGGCAGCTCCCCAAGCTGGAGGAGAGGGAGATGCCGGGGCCATTGGCTGCCTCTCCGAGGGGTCTGCAGGGCCCGCGGGAGTCTCCGGGTGAGGCGAGGCTGGTTTCTGACCGGGATTTCTCTCCTCGCACGTGAGGGAGTGATAAGTCCTGCACCTCAACCTGGGAGCTGCCACGTGGGCACCAAACCCACCAGGTGCCAACCCAGGTACACAGGGCAGAACCGCGGAGCTACAGCTGGGCTTGTGAAAGGCCCACCAAGCCCACTCTCTGCCCTTCAGGGCAGAGCAACGGACCCAGGGCCTGCCGAGCTCTCAGAAGGGGGCTCCGAGGGAGCGGGTTAAAATCCCAGTGGGGGCCACAACAGCATCCAAAAGCAGAGCGGACCCAGTGAGGACCAGGACCGCCATCTGCCAAATAACCCAGCGGCCTGATCCAACGACCCTCTACAAGGAAAATCTGAGGGCAAACCTCCCCCCTCCCCAAGCAGGGGATCCCTCAGTGCTGAGGGACACAAGTGGATCGCAATCTATATGTGTGTTAGACACCTCAGAAAGAAGCAAAAGTAATAAGTAATCTTACAATAAGTAATCTTTTAGGTTCAATAAGAATATTGATAAGGGGCAGCTGGGTGGTGCAGTGGTTGGAGCACCAGCCCTGAAGTCAGGAGGACCTGAGTTCAAATCCGACCTCTGTGACCCTGGGTAAGTCACTTGACCCCAATCGCCTCAGCACAAAAACAAAGCAAAAAGAATAGGTAGATAAGCTAAATGGCTAATTCAGAAGGCCCCTTAATCCAGGAGGGAGCGTTTAGAGTTAGGGTCTTCGCCCTTCCTTTGCTCACAGCAGAGTGGGTGGCTCGGGATCTGATCTGAAACGAAGGGCAGGGAAAAACACCAGAGAACAATGAGGTGATCCTTGGGAAGGCACCGGCAGGTCCCCTTGTTTGCTTTGCTGCCTGCATGACAACCAGGCTCGGTCCGGCTCTGGGTCCCAGCTCTGGGACCATCTGGCCCTCCTGATAAGTAAGCCTCCTGGGGAGTCCACCTTCCTCCCACTTGGAGGATTGGGCATGAAAGAAGCCATTGTGTCCCTGGCTCCCGGCTCTCTGCTTCCGGGTTGGCAGAAGGGCCCTCGGTGTTGGCTGGAGAAACTAGCCGGGCCACCTCCCACGGCTCCCAAATATCAGCCCGAGAAGCAGCAGGCCGTCGGTTCCAAGGATTACCGGGAACCGGAGTCACCGGACAGAGCGAGAGAGCTCCTAACAGCCCGGCCCCAGGGAAAGAGCTCCCCGTATTAAAGCTGTAAATCATTGGGAGGAACACTCGGGCTTTCTGGGGGGCTGGGAAGTGGCCAAGTCATTCTGGGAACAAGGCAGACCTGAGCACAAAAGGCACCGGGCTGCCCATCCCACCGGTGGCTCATCGCCGGGAGCCAGAGATAGAAAGAAAGGGCTCAGTGTGTTTGACCTTTCTGGCTCCTCCCATTACTCAGCTCGGGCCGGCACCCAGAAGGCCCTTCTAAGGGTTTGTTAACTGACTTATTGACAGGCCGGCTTGGGAGAAGAGGAGGAAACGTCTCTCCCTCCTTAGGTAAGAGAGGTGGGGGCTCCGGGCACTAAGTGGCTCCTTCACTCTCAGACACAATGTGGGGTTTTTCCTGTTCCCGCCGTGGGCTTTTAAAAGTGGGAGGGGGAGTTGAAACGAGATGCCGCCGAGCCCGAGAGGATAAAGATTGGGTGCCGAGACTGCCGGGGGACGGCAGAAGCGCCAGACTTCCTGGCCCTCGGCGGAGGGGCCTGTGACAGCTGCCGCGTCCTGGGCATTCCTGAGCCAGCAGCTGACCGGGACGTCGCTGGGCGAGCACCTTCCAGGGCCCCTGGGGGAAGGACGAGGTGGACGCCATAAAAGGCACAAAGCCTATGAATGGGACTGCCACAGGGCCCCGCCGCTCCTCCCTGGTGGAGGGAGCATCCTGGTTGTCCCGGGAGGTGCTGAGGGGCTTCTGGCCTCCCCATCGCCGCCATTCCATCCTCAGAAGCAGGTCACGCTCCGGCCCCTTTCAAAGCGGGGCTTTCCCCTAAGTTTGACCAAAAGGAACCTCTCTGCACAACTTGCCGGGATCCCCTCTCCCGGATTCCTCCAGAATTCTGAGTTTTGACACTTTTGGGTCTGCCGACCCTTTGCATTTCATCGAAGCCCCAAAACCATGAGGTTCAGGCGCCCTGGTCCCCATTTCACAGATGAGGAAAATCAAGCCAGGAGGGTTGAAGTCATTCTCCAAGGGGACACATACCTTCATCAGGCCGGGAAGAACTTGACCCCAGGTGTTCCTGACTCCACGCCCAGCATCCTGGGACACCATTAGTCCCAAACCAGGTCACCTACAGCTAAAATTGACCCCTTTCCAATTTCCTTTTTTTTCCTTGCAGAGAATCCCAAGAAATTCTATTAAAACTCCAAGTCACACCTAATCATTATCAACCCTCTCAAACCCAGGGGATCTGGGAGCTTTCGGCCCTGAAGCATCCTCACTCCAAGTATTTATTTTTAAATAACAGCAGGAGGGACTAGATTAAATATGGAGAAGGCAACAAGAATCTTGAGCCTCCAAAAGAGCATTGGGAGCTTCCACACTCTAGAGAAAGAGATTCAGAGCCGGAAGGGACACTTGGAAGTGAGAATATCCCAGAGGCCTTAGCTAATTTGTCCCAGGTGACAGGATGGGAATCTACATCCCCTAACTCTGGAGGCAGGACCCACACACTCCACCTGGGGCCTCCTTCCCAGGGCATCCTGACACATGTCCATTTTATTAGACAATGATCTTCAGAGTGGGCAGAAAAGAACAGTTGTTAACGGGGAACGAGAACCCCTAAGAAGTAGGGAAAGGGGAAGGGAACTTTCTGAAGGAGACCCCAATGAACTGTGAGGGCAAATGCTCAGCTGGTGATGGGGAAGTGATAAATCCAGGGAGCCGGAAAGGGCAAGACGGGAGGCCTGGAACCGAGGAATCCAATGGGATTCTGAGAAAGGAAAAGAGCTTAATGGCAGTTCCCTGTAAATTCCACAGATGAGGAAACTGAGGCTGAAAGGTCCCAGAATCCTAGACTTAGACCAAAAAGAGACCTCAGAGGCCTTCTGGTCCAATCATCTCAGTTTACACAGGGGGAAACTGAGGGCCAGATAGGGCCCGGAAAAAAACCTGTTCCCTTCTGATGCCAGAGGCAGCTCCCTACCTGAAGCAGGGACTTTCAGTCACTCTGCTCGAACCATGGCACAAAGCTCTGACTGCATATTTATGAAGCTGACATTCTACTGTTCTTGCTATCCTGTTATTAAAGGCACATTTCTGTAGCAGCCAAATATACAAAGCATTGTCCTTCTAACAGTCCTTAGCTTTGGGCAGTGGAAGTTATTACCACTCCCCAGTTTTCCAGATCAGAAAAAGAAGGCTCAGGAGAGACCAGGGTCAGCCAGCTAGGAAGTGGATTCCCCACCTCCCTCTCACTTGCGATCCAATTTCTCCAGCTCAGGAACCATTGGATATTTAAACAATACCACATTTCCCACTTGGCTTTTTTCACTTAGCAGGAATAAACAATTCGTTTGCTCGTGATCTTCAGCGACATGATGTTAAATTAAAGCAAAAACAAAAAATCTCTGTGTCTCTGTCTCTGTCACATCTTCCCTGAAACGCAGCTTCCTAGCCTCCACATCCCCTGCCCAGCTTACTGACCAATGTCTTACTGCCTGGTTCACTGCCTTCCCTTCCCTCCTCTCCTGCGCTGCCCTTGTAATCTTTGCTTCTGGCACAATTCTTCTGTGACATAACCAAGTCCCCAAATCACAGACCCCTAAAAGAAACCTCAGAGGCACCTAATTCAATCCACCTGGACAAGAAGCCACCTCTCCAACAGCTCGGCCAAGTCAATAGAACCTTGGTTGGAAGAGGGGGAAATGGCTCCTTCCTGGGGCAGGAATTCTGCTGGTGGCTCTCTCTCCAAGAGCCAAACAAATCTCTCTCCCATGAGCAACCGTCAAACACCCAGAGGATTGTAAGCTTGTTCCCCATCAGGTTGAGTGTCCTCCATTCTCTCAAGCATCCCCATTCCATCACCAGACGATCTCCAGAGTCCAAGCCCTTCTCTCTGCTGCCATCACACCCTCCCTAGATCAGGTCCCTGGTATTTAGGGTTAGAGTCAGGAGTCAGGGTGGGGCGGTCCAACTAACCCTAGAAGGTTTGACCACAACAATTCTTGCCTCCCACCCTGTCCCCTATCCTCCACTGGGGCCAAATCAACTTGGCTAAAACCATTCTTCAAAGTCTAACAACATCATTCCCCAAAGAATACAGTCCAAGGGCAATTACCTCCAGAATCAAATACCAACTCTTGGGTGACATTTGCTAGGTGGGAGAGTGGTTAGAGCTGGACCCGTTTTCTGAGGTATTTGCCATATTTAGAAAAGTTTTAATACCAAATTCAGAAATAGTCCTTTAAAAAAATAAACTTCCAAAAATTCAGAAGAGAATAGCAGGGCTTTGGTTACAAAGCACTCAGAACATTTCCTCTGTTGTCTTCCTCCTTTATAGCGTTAGTGTAATTCTTTCCTTTCCCCAACAAAAATAAATAAGTAAATAAAATTGTCTTCCTCCAGCTGCTGTGCTCCCAGGAGGAGACAGCAAGTTAAAGGTCTCTTAAGTCCCCTCCCTGTCTCTTTTGCTACTAATTCCTCCAGTATTTGGGGAGGGAGGGTCTTACATTAATGTATATGTTGACATTTTCTACAGCTCTGTTTCTCTCTCCTGCTAGAGAGTAATAACCAAACAGAAGGTCCATTTCTCCCTCTGTGGCCCTAAAGCTATCGGATATCTCATCAGAAACTGTAGAAATTGGGGGAGGTGGAGAATCATGACTCAGGATGGTGCAGAGAAGGTCCAGAAGGGCAAATTACCTATTTATTAGGGGAGTTGAAGAGATGATCAGAAAAGAGGAACGAGACAGAGCAAAGTGTGACTAAATCAACAAAAGTTTAAGGATTAAATCGAGCTAAAATGGCCAAAGAAATTTAGAGTGATGACTGGGAAGCAGAATCTCTTGGACTTGGGAGGCCTTTCTTCAGCAACAGCAAGTAAATCCCACAACACAAGTAGAGAAACCAAGGTTTCTTTGGATTAACCATTAGCAGACTGAAAAAACAAAAAAGTCAAGGGGAGAGAAAGAGCTTCCAGGGAAGTGGCCAGTAAATCACGGTGAAGGGGCGGCGGAAGACAAGTTCAGCTAAAAATAAGTCACTGAAACAGAAATTTCAGTAAAATAGCAGGATATGAAATAAAAACTACCAAAGTAATTGGCCCTTCTCAATATTAACCAGCAAAAAACGCCGCAAGAAGAGATGGAAATAAAAAATTCCATTCAAAATAAACAGAGAATATGTATCTAGGGTCGCAGCTACTAAAATCTACGGGGCAACTATGAGAATACAACTACAAAACCCTCATGGAAATAAAGGCAGAACTAAGTAATAGGAAAAGTATTTATTGCTCTTGGTTAGATGATATCAACACATTAAAAAATGAGATCAACCAAATTAATACACAGATTCAGGGTTATAGCAACCTATCAAAGGGTTAATTTAGAGAAGTGGAATAAAATGAATCAGCAAAAGAATCTTAAGGGGAATAATGGGAAAAAAAGGGGGGGGGGAATCAAAAATGGAGGTAAAAGAGAGGCAAAAAGATTTACAGAAGTAGTCTGTTGTCACAAAGAACTGGAAACTGGGCCCTGGGGCCCAGCCGACCCCCACTCAGTTTTATGGCCCTGCCTCCCTTGTGAGACAGCTCATGTCACTCCCTAGTATTTTGGGGAGAGAAGGCCAGGGAAGCTGGGGGCTTAAGTCAGTAAGTCCCGGGAGACAGAGGTCAAGGAGGCTGGCGATCACAAAGCCATTGTGCGTGTCATATTGCCTGGGACAGAGAGGCTGCGTCCCGGTGACAGGCAAGGATGGGAATGGTGGGAGGGGGCCAGGCTGTCAAGGGCTTTAAATGTCAAACAGAAGAGGTTTTAGATTGGATTCTTAAGGTAAACAGGGAGTCGCTGGAGGTTACAGAGCAGGGGAATTGGGCAATGTGGGCCTCAGCAAAGTCCCTTTGTCAGCTGCTGGACAATAGACTGAAACCCGGAGGGACCTGAGTCTGGGAGGGACCTGAGGCCGGGAGGGCACCAATTAGAAAGTGGAGCCGGGAGAAAAGGAGATCAGGGGTACCCCAGAGGCAATTGTGTGAATGAAGATTTATTCAGGAGAAGTAGAGATGACAGAGGACTGGACAGGGGGCATAAATGAGCGTAGTTAAGGATTCCAAACACGCCGCCACGTGAGGACCCTCTGCCCACTGGCCCCTCTGTCCGGTGCCCTCCTTAGCTCTCCCTTCACCTCTCTCCTACTTCCAAACCCAATAATAAACCTCTTTTATCAATCTAGCTCTTGGACCAATAAATGCTTTTATTGCCGCTACTAGACCTCATTTACAGCCATATCCTTGCACCGAATCCAGGGGGGCTGCAGGGAGATCTGTTTGACTCCCTGTGCCCCAAGCCTGCCATGAGACCACCACTAAACCCTAATTTCATTTAGGTCCCCAAGTCTAGACCTCAACATCCTCACCTCCTACCAGGACAGTTCCAACAGCTGCTGGGGGGAGGGAGGGAGGAAGGGGCTCCGGCCCACTTCAAGTCTCTCTGTGCTCCAGGCAATCCTTCCTTCAGTCCCAGAAGTGATTTTCCTCCTGTATCTGTCACCCCCACTCCCCAAAGTCCAGGGGCTCCTTATCCCCTCCGGGATCAAATCTAAAACGCTCCATTTGGCACTGGCAGCCCTGGCTCCCTCCGGCCCCTCCAGCTCATACAAGTTTCTATTTGGTGTCCCTGCTTCCTGGTCTCTCTCTCCCCACATCTCTTCCCCCCTCCGAGCCCAGCCTGTTTCTGGGACCCCTTTTCTCCCCACTCCCACCCCTGACCTCCCGCTTTCCTTTAAGCCCCAACCCTCTCTAGGCCGCTGTCCCAGCCCCTCTTTGTTATTTCCCTTTGGCTTGTGGGGAGCTAGATCTGGGTGGTTTTTTGGCCCGTTGTCTCCTCCAGGAGAATGAAAGTTCCTGAGAGAAGCCGGTTCGCCTTTTGCCTCTTGTTGTATCTCAGCACAGAGCGGGGCACAAAGGGAGGATGGATTGTTTTTATTCAAGCCAGTAGGAAAGGCCTCTCGGAGCCCATTAGAAATGACTAATAGGCCATAGAAATTCAAGACAGAAGTTCAAGAGGTAAAGCTCCAGAATCCTCATGGAGATGCTAATCAGATCCTGGCAGGGAGGGAGGGAGGGGCTCAGGGCCCGGCCTTGGGGGGACAGAGAGCGCCCACTGAGGGGTCCGAGGGGAAGCAGCAGAGCCTCTGCGGCTGGGAGAGGTGTCCGAGAAGCCAGAGGAAGGGAGGGAGGGGCTCACTGTCTGTCCGTCCGTCCCCTAGGCCTCTCACCGTCACCGGGACAATGGGATGGAAGCACAGACACCGTCCTCCCCAGCCAGGGCTCGTGCTCCGCCCCCAGCTCTCCCCAGGTGTCCCGACCTGCCTTGTGCGAGGCACCAGCAGGAAAGCTCCCCGGCAGCTGAAGCGGCCCCTGGTCCCGGACTGAGTCCGGGAGAAGGTGACAGACACGGGCCCTCCCGCCCCCACTCCCCAGGGCCTTCCTCCTCTGGTTCTCCTGTGGCTAAATGAGTCCCATCCAGGAGGCAATGGGGGGGAAGGAGGAGGGGAGAGGAAATGCCTCGCGTCTGAGACAACTTTTGGCCAGCGTGGCCCAGGTTTATTTTTTCCTCTTGGATCAGAGAGGCTGGTTCTGAAACAGCATCTGGAACCGAGACACCCTTCCCGGGATGGGCCACGTGGCTGGTGTCTCCGCGGGAGGTCCCTCTTCCAGGTCTCCCCAACCCCTCCGGGTCGTCCCGGGACTGGGGAAGATTTACCTGGAGGAGAGCGGCCGAGGATGGACACAAGGGCCAGCTGCATATGGGGAAGGGCTGGGCCTGGGGGGACCAGGAGTCCGGATGGGGGGAGTGGGAGCAGGAAGGGGGACAGGCCGCCCAAGGGTTTCTGAGGTGGCAGCGGGCAAGCCGGGCTTGTGGGCCCGGAGGTGACCAGTGAGAAGAGAAAGACTGGACGGTCACGGGCTGCGAATGCCGAGCAAAAGAACTTGGACTTCATCCCACAGGCAACAGGAGGCAATGAGGGCTCCCGCGGCATCAGAAATGAACAGAACACCCGAGTCCAACCGCGCTGTCCCCGAGGAGGGTCCTGGCCGAGCCTGGGAGCTGGGACGAGCCCCCAGGACGCCTGACGCCAGAGACCCCCTTTCCAGGGAATGGAGCTGACCTGAGGGAGATATGGCTGAGAGGGGAAACCAAGCAGCTAGAAGGCGATTGCCTCGACTTCACATATAAAACAGTGTCCTCTTGCTCGCCTTCTCAGGGGTGAGCGAGGCCCAGGAAGGAGGGACAGAATTTGGAAATTGAAATAAAAAAGAGGAAGAATCTTAATTTTTTTTTAAACAAGTGGCAAATATTTAATGGAGTAAAACTGTATTTTAAAAGCTCCTTGCACAACAAGTCTGGTTCCCCAAGTCCAATAACAACCTTGCTCCCCCCCACCTCCCGACAGCCCGGAGGGATCCAAGAACCAGACACATCTTTTTGATAGCGTCCAACGTGGGAATTTTTGGCTTCGATTTGTACATTTTGCTTATTGTTGTTTTTCCAGTGGGGAATGTAGGGGGGAGAGAGAGGAAATGCTTGTTAATTGGGAGAAAGGGGAGCAAGATATTACAATTTTTAAATAAAAATAACTTAAAGGGTCACGGAGAGCTATAAACAAGACTCCACACATTTTGGAGCAAAGGAACGTCTGGGTTTCAAGGATCTTGGGGATTGGTTCGAGAGATGAAACATATACTGCCTTAGACCAAATCTAGGCCACGTTTCCCCTGCCGAATGTGTCCCGGAGAACAACAAACATACTCAGATGTTCACTGTTGGAGATTACAAATGGCTTTTGTTACCTGATTCGGGAAGGGGGAGGGGAGGCTCACAAATCATGAGATGAAAGGACCCTCTAAGGGTCATCTAGACTGACCCTCCTCCCCCTCCTCATTCTACAGATAAAGATACTGAGGAGCAGAAAGTGTGATTAAGATCCCCGTGCCAAGGCCCGAACCTCAGGAAGTAGAAGAGCCCAGGTGCCGAGGCTCCAAGGTCAGGGCTCTGCCCATTGAACCACATTTCAAATAAATGCAGCTGAAAATCAAGATTTTCCATTAAGATTAAGATAACACCCGTGAATCTTAGAAAATTTAGTCAATCAATTCCAATAGACTTGGGAAAATACCATCCGCAGTCAGAGGGAACTATGGAAACTGAATGTGATTGAAGCAGACTTTTTCCACCTTGTTTGTTTGTTTTTTCCCCTTTTGGTATGATTTTTCTTGCACAACATGATAAATCTGAAAATACGGTTAAAAGGATTGTACATATCCAACTTCTATCAGATATTGGGGAAGGGGGAGAAGGGAGGGACTTAAAATTTGGAATACAAAATTTTACAATAATGAAGGCTGACAATTATCTTTATAGGCATTTGGAATATTGAAGAAAAAAATAAGTTTAGTCATTTTATAAGAATGGAAACTCCTTGAGGGCAGGATTGATTTCAATTTTGTCTCAATGTAGCCAGGATCTAGCAGTGTCTAGCAGAGGAGACACTGAATAAATGCATTTTCATTCAGTCAGTCATTCCCATAAGATAACCGTAACGCAGCTTTTTTAACTGATGGCACCAGTTGTCCGGTGACATTATTTCAGAGAGGAATCTAAATTCTTCTTCGACCCCGTGGTCAGGAAATCTGGAGGAGTCTAGGGACCCCTTCTCCAAATCACGTTTTTAAAAGCACAAAATAAATATGGAGGAACACAAAGGGAGGCAATTCTATTGAAATACAGTGAAATGTGTAAACTTCAAGTTCCCAGACCCAGGTTTAGAATTCTTGGGGTAAAGTTTGTCCAGTCCTAATTGGGAAATGGGGGTAAGCACTTCCCCCAAAAAAGGGGAGATTGGCTGCTATTCAGGTGTATTTTCGGCAGTTAGTGGCTACGGAACAGCCGTGGTGGCAGATGGGGCCAGGGCCGCCAAGCTCCCCAGGCAAAGCCGTGGCAATTCCAGAAAGGACTCTGGGCTCCGGTGCAGGTTCCTGGCTTTGGATTCCACCTCTGTACATGTGTGAGCCCAGAAATATCACTTAACAAGTCATCTGCCTGTCGCTGCTTCCCAAGGTCCCGTGGCCTCTCCATCCGCCCTGCCTCTGCCATCCTGTCTCCATGGCCATCTGCCCCGTTTGGGGACCTGGGAATCCCGGGGCCTTGGCACCCTGAGGGTTTCCAAGCCTTTCCATCTGCCCCAGAGTTAAACTGTCTTTGATATGGGTCTCCCCCAGTGGTGAGTTGAGACCAGGAATTATCACCCTCATTCTGATGTTTCCACAAGTTTAGGAGTTAATAATACCTTTATATACATACATACTGGTTTTTTTTTTCTTCTGCCCACTAACCTCTCCGACCTTCATTTACTTCACCTTCAAAATGGGCCCATACCACTTGTCCTCCCTACTCAACAGTTACATTGGAGAAACAAAGGAGACAGCGGTCAATGCTTCCCCAGCCTCACAAAGGCTCCTGTCAAGTCCACTGCTGGGACAGTGTGTTGGACAGAGAAAGGCCACCTGCAAAAGGCAGAACGAGAAGCCAGTCCATTATCATCTATCACTGGTACCTGCAAAAAGGGCTGATCCTCCAGATGACAATTTGAAAGATCAGGAAGTCAAGAGGAAAGCAGCAACGCAAGAAATGAACAAAAAACCTTTTATTTAAATTGTAAAAGAAAAACTCACAGGCAAGCTTGTTAAGAAGCAAGACTTTAGCAGTGTATTGTGTGTCTGTCTGATTATTTCTTTAGGTCTGTGGCCAATATCCAGGAGTGATTTATATTGGAGCCGATACCATGCAAACATTTTCTAAGCAAATGAACGGCTCTATGGGGTTATTTTTGTTTAAAAGTCCTCTTGCAGATGCAAAGTCCCTCTTGGTTTAAGTATATACACCTTGAATAACTCAAAAAACTAACCGAAGCTCAATGTTTCAGAGTCAGAAGCAAACTTGGCAGCCGTCTGGCCCAAAGTTTCCCCAGGGACCTCCAAGGTGACAGCGGGCACCATTGAGTGCCCATTGACAGCAAAGTTCCCCTTGACCCAAGCCTCATCTGGCCTCCAGGAACTTCTTCCCCTTCCTCCCACCCCAATGCCCCTGGTTCTGCCCTCTAGAGATTAACAAACCCAGCCTGTGGCTCTTCCACAGATAATGCTGTAAGCAATGGAAAAGTCCATCCTCAACCCCAGCCTCAGTTTCCTCCTCTGTAAAGTGAGGGATTGGACTAGAAAACTTCCAAGGTCCCTTTAACCCCAAATCTAGAATTTATGATTAGATAGGCTGTCCCAGTCAGGTCCTTCCAACCATGAGATACTTCCCAGGATTGGATGGAACCACTGAGAGAAAGAAGGTCTTGGCAGCAGCTCAATGGCACAGTGGAGACAGCACCAGCCCTGGAGTCAGGACGATACTTTTTAAAACTGTTTTCCCCCTAGTTATACATGTTATACATGTATATTAACTTTTTAAATACACATTTCTTTATGAATCATGTTGGGAGAGAAAAATCAAAACAAAAGGGAAAAACCACAAGAGAAAAAAGAAGTGAACATAATCACGTTTTGATTTCTATTCAGTCCCCATTGTTTTCTCTTGATGCAGATGGTGTTTTCCATCCAAAATTTATGGGATCACCTTGGATCACTAAACCACTAAGAAGAACCAAGTTTTTCCACAATGGATCATTGCCCAATCTTGCTATTACTGTGTACTTGCTGTGAAAACTGTATATTCCTGCTTGTTTCACTTGCATCAATTCATATAAATCTTTCTAAGCCTTTCTACAATCTAAAATCATCACTTTTTAATAGAACAATACTATTCCACAACATTTATATGCCATAACTTATTCAGCCATTCCCCAACTAACGGGCAGCCACTCAGTTTCAGTTCTTTGCCATTACAAAAAGGCTTGCCGCAAACATTTGTGCACATGAGGGTGGCGCGACTGATATTGAGCCAAATAAATAGAAATCAGAACGACCAACACAGTGACAACAATGTGAGCAACAATCCCCCCAAATCAAGTCAAGCTGAGAGGATGAAAGCCCAACAGAGGTTTCAGAAAAGAGCGCTAGCAGTCATGCATTTATTAAGCACCAGCTGTGTGCCAGGTATCCTGCCAAGGACTAAGGAAGACAGCATACTTGCTCCTGTCACAGAAGGGGCCAAAGTATGATCTCTGATTTCAGATGCAATAAGTACATTTTCATTCTTCATTAGAAGGGAATGTGTGTTCAAGGAAGAGATGGAATCGAAAGAACCGATGTAACAAAATGCATCCATCAAACTGTCTGAAATGCATGGTCTAGGCAGGGGTGGAGGAATGAGGGTGTGTAATACTGAATACACTGTTACACTCAGTATAACTGAAGTTTTATGAAACTGCCTTTTCCTCCCTTCTCTTCTTTCTTACAAGCGATGGCTTGCTGAACAAGGAAGGGATACATTTGCAAATGAAAACAAAGTATGAGTCAAAAAATCCAGTTTGTATCACTTGAAGCTATAATAAACCACTATGGTAGGTTACCATCCAATGGAAAAATGCCATCTAAATCTGAATAATGCAAACACTTCACCCCAATCATTATTCCTACTAATTGGGAACTCCCTATATTTCTATAGAATTGGTTTTCTTTCTAATACCATGTGTTTTACTTTACAGATTTGAAAACCTGCTTTTGAGAAGGGGCGTAGAGATGTGATCAAAGAGATCGAGTTAAGTCCTTAACCTACGGGTCCACAGAGAAGAAAAAGGTTGTTGGCCATGACCCAGGGACCCACACTCCCAAAGTCCAGGAGCCCTGAAGTAAGGAGGGATCCAAATCTCCCTTTACATTCGATACTAAAGATAGAAGAGTTAAGTACATTGCGCCATTAAGACTGAGAAAAAGGGATTCACAAGCCCACCTCCCTCTCATCCCATCCTCAAAACCACCCTGAGGTGGTTCCCACCTTAGAGACAAGGCAGCTGCGGCTCAGGGATGCCTTACCCAGAATCCCACCTTCCTTCACTCTCATCATCTCCCTTCCTTTTCATCTTCTTACCACCAGGCAAAGTTCAGCAGTTCAAACTTTACAAACCAAGTCCGCCCTCAGAATGCCAACATTTCTCCGGGCCTGCCCCACAAACAGCCGAACAGCCAAGACCTTGGCACTTCGGAGAGGCAGCCGGCCAGATGGCAAGATTACGGCCCAATTGAAGATAATCTGGGGCTAGAATCCACGCTGGGGAAGGCCGCCAATCGCTGCGTGACCGTCCAGCCTGAGGATTTCGGTGGCCAAGTTGGACCTCTCCCCTAATTCCCTCATTTGTGGGCAGGGAAGAGGCTCAATTTGTCAGAGCCCAAAGCCCATCAGCAGTCCCGAAGAGGCAGCCTCGGCGAGCTTTGCCAGGATTTGGTTTATGAAAGGCTTTCCACCCCCACAGCTGGAGGTCTGTTTTTACAAAAAAATCTTTGGGTTTGCAAAGGCAGATGTCTCCCTCGCCTCGGAGAGCCGGCTCCCTTCGCGCCTTTGGGGAAGGATGTTCCCAAAGGTTTCCTCGGAGAATGGGAAGGCTGGAACGTTTGAAAAGTCTCGGCTGTAATCATTCCCAAGTCCTTTCATCCAGAAGCAGGCTGGGTGCGTTTCACTTCTAAGGAGAAAATTCACAAATCGCTTTCACTGCCACCTGGCTAGAGTTCCCCAGCACTGCCAGGAAGTCTGGCCCAGGGTGAACCCTGCTGCCAGGGGCAGCCAGAAGGCTCACATTTATATGGTACTCCAAGGTCTGCAAAGCCCTTTGCCTTCCTTGGGGAAGCCATCCTGGGAGCTGAGGTCTATGAAGATGATATGACTTAGTAAGATCAGGAAACTGACATCAGGGATGGAATTTGAACATGGGTCTCCCAGAATCCCCTGCCTGGTCTGCCACCATCTAACAGAGGTACAATTATTCAAGAAACAAGCATTTATTAAGTGCTCCCGTGGGCAAGCTAAGAGCTGGGAATACAGCAACAAGAGAAAAAAACACCAACCTCTGCACCTCAGGAATGATTGAAAAAGTACTTTGCAAGCCCTCAAGGTCGCCTACCGCATTTACAAGTGCTTTACAAGCATCAATCCTGGCAACAGTCCCTGGAGGTAGGGGCTAACATTATCCCCATCTTACAGTTGAGAAAATTAAGAGCCTAAGTCACTTGTCCAGAGTTGATATGGGTGATAGAGACCCCTGATGATGGTAGGCAAAAGGTAGATTTATTTATGGGAACAGCTTACAGACCAAATGAAGGGACGCAAGAGACACTGGGAATGGTAACTATAAAATGCAGGGGAAGAGCATAGAAAGACAAAGTTCCTCAGTGGAACTCACAATTGCCCAGCAAAAAGGGAGCCCTCTGTGAAACTGGGGCACGTCCTTAGCTGGCAGGCTAAATCCCAAAAGGGACTCGGCACCCTAAAAGTCAGCTAGCTGTAAGGAGAAGGGTGATTGGGAAACAGTGGAGTTAGGGGAGATACCATGGGGAAGGGGAAGGAGAAAGATCCCAGGAGGCAGAAAGGAGAGGTGGACTGACCCAAAGGAAAACAGCAGCCAAGGGATGGGCACAAGGAGATTTTCTAGGGAAATTTTAACCTCAGGGACACAACTGGGATTTCTGACAGGAGCAAGGTGAAGCTGCTCTTGGGGCTATGACATATCTCAGATTTCAAACTGGATGATCTTCTGGGAAAGTGGGATCAGGGGGCTAACCAGATCTCTATCAGAGCCTTCTCCCTGCTTGTCTCAGGGATCAGTTCTTTAGTTTCTCCCTGCCCATCTGCAAAGTCACACAGAGAGTGTCAGAGGGAGGATTCAAATACAGCTCAGGTAGGAGAATTTCCCCCTTCCAGCTCCAGCACTTAATCCGCTGTGCCATTTACTGGTCTCACCATAAATATTTATGCACAACAATCTCAAATGTACCAAAGGCAAAGCTGGGACTGCAAAAAGTCCTCTAAGAAAGATAAAGAAAAAACCATTTTCAGTCGGTTTTGGAGAATTTGGTTCTAAGCATTTGGCTCAAATAATCAATTTAGAAAATTTAAAAACATGTGCTCAGGGTGGGAGGAGAAAAGGGGAAGGGACAGAGGTTTCAGTGAGAATTCGTCGGGGGGAAATTCGGTTTTAATTGGCCACGAGCAGGCTTACAAGCTTGTTAAATGTGCCTCAATTGCCTCAGTAAAAATAAAAATAAAAATGTGAGCGTGATATCAAGCTGTCCTAGGGGTCCAGATGAGGAAATAAATCGGCCTTCCCCTCCACAAAGACATCCGGCAACCTGCCCAGTGGCTACCATCGCATTCGCCACTCAGCAGGTCAGACGGCAAGAACGTTTCAGCCGCTTCTGGCCTCCTCGCGCTAAGATTGAGAAGCAGACTAGGGTGATGGGATCAACCTCACCTTGGCCAAAGGGCTCCATGGAGTTGGCCTGAAAACGTAGAGCGAATTTCAAGAAATAAGCACCATGTTAAGCGTTCTACAACCATTCATAAAGGATTGTAGAAAGCGTGGGCATTTAATCGAAAGAGAAAAGGATTAAGTGAAGCTATAATAGCTGTTTTCAAAAACTGGAAGGAAAGAGACTTTTGTTCCATTGGCAACCGGTGAGACAGATTTCAACCCAACCGTGAGAAGAGTTACCAGAGCTAAGTAAAAAAGGATTCAAATCTTAGAGGTTTGCTGCCTTGAAAAGTACTCAGCAAATGGCCAGTGAGCAAAGATGACAACTTTGACTTTCATGGAAATGGGCAGTCACCAATCAGGACTCCCTCCCACAAGGAGGGGACAGCTATAGGAGGGAGTGAAGATCTCATTGAGGAACCTCAAACGGCACTTGGATGATGGACCTGTCCAGCCAGGGACACTGTAGCAGGGAATCCTGGACAAGCCAGAAGGCTCATTATCACTCGATTTCCATGGAGAAATTGCTGCAGGGGTAGGTAAGGTCACCAGGAACTTTGGGATGTTGTGAACACACTTCTTGCCTACAGTTACAAATGCAGAGCCTGCCATGATCTGGTGCCCATCCTCGTTGCTGAATACTTGAGAGGATTCCCCCTCAAAGGTGGGAAAGAGACCCCACAACCAAGTCTGACTCCAGCTGCGATTCCAGGGAGCTGTCCAACTAAGAAAGCCAGACTGGGGTCACCAGAGGGAACTCGGTCTCCTAACGGATAATGGACAACAAGGAGAATCAGGGGAAAATATAAGCACCGAATGCTCTCACATCAGCAGAGAGACTTTGACTAGACCTTGAGTTAAATAACTGTCCACAAAGGTTGGCATTTCTAGATGATGGTGGAGAGCCCACTAAGGTGGGCCTGATCCAGCACAAATAGACCCCTGGTCAAGATATTGGAAAAGGATTCCTCCTTGGGAATGGATGGGGCTGGTTAGCTGAGATCCCAGGTCTTTCCCAATTCAAATTCTGAGGGTCTTTAATGATTTCACATGAAATACAAACACAGATTTCTATATAATACTTTCATTACCCAACAAACGAGAATCTCCATTATGTTGCTGTTTAGTCCTTTCCATCCTGTCTGACTCTCTGTGATCCCTTTGGGGTTTTCTTGGCAAAGACACTGGCATGGCTTGCCATTTCCTTCTCTAGCTCATTTTACAGATGAGAAAACTGAGGCAAACAGCAGTCAGTGACTTGTCCAGAGTCACACAGCTAGGATAGGTCTGAGGATGGATTTGAACTCAAGGAAGTTAAGTCTTTCTGACTTCAGGCACGGCACACTATCCACTCCATCACCTGGCCACCCTTCCTCTCTATTTTACAACTGAGGTTCAGAGATGCCATAAGATCACATAGCTACCACTTGAACCCAGGGCTTCTAATCCTCAATCCAGTGTTCTTTCCACTGGACCCGACCTGCTCCCCCTCTGCACAGAGTCCTTTACAACTGGTTAATGAACACATAAAAGGCAAAAGTCCCCCCAGGCCCTTCAAAGACCAGAATCCCTGAGCACTATTACCCCCACTCCAGGGAAAGGTCTTCCATACGAGGATACAGCAGAATTCTTTGACTCCATCAGCCAACAGGGCACATTTTTAATAGAACTCTTGTATCAGGAGCTACAGGTAACAGATTACACCGAGGTTTTGCCCTCGAGAAATTCTCAGTCAGTTGAGTTAAGAATCCTAGTAACTTTTGGTGCATGAAATGGATTTGGAGTGTGGGAGCCGAGGAGGAGAAAAAGAAATTGAGCTGAATAAATTTGAATGCATTAGGGTGTTATTCAATATCTTATCCCACCAGCAGGACCAACCCTAGGCAAAAGCTCTTCACCCACCCTCCTCCTCTTCCTCTTAACAGGGGCCCAATTCCTTACCCCTGGCTGCCCACCCCCTCCACTTTGAGGACAAGGGAAGGGAACTGATAAGATCCCCCAACTAAAGCATCGGTGACTTGAATCATTAACAATCCAAAAGGCACACTGGGGTTTAATAAGGGACCCTGGGGAAGGGATAATGATTAACCACGGAGAGTAATTTTGTTAGTCCATTTCCATGTTCCAGGCAGTGGGATGAAGCCTTCTTGTCTGTAAATCAGGACAGCAAGCCGGCAAGCCAAGGCTGCCATCCCTTCCTGATGACTAATAGGAAGTGATGACTAACGGGGCAATCTCGACATTTTCCCCGGTGTCTCGGGCACAGACGGACCTCGCATGGGTCAACGCTTTCTGCTTTTGTGTTATCTGGAAGCCACCCGATCGCTGCCAGCACCAACCTGGAATGGCCTAGATCTGAGACTCAATGGACATGATGACCAAGCAAACCCAAAGGGCACATGCCCATTTATTCCAGAAGAGCAGCACAATAGACCCTAACGACAGACTCTTGGGCTCAGAAGGGACCTCAATTACCATCTCCCCGGCAGCATGAGCAAGAATCCCTTCTCCCACCTCCCTGTCGGAGAAACCCCCACTCTGATCAAATGCCCTCCAATGAGGGGGAATCCTTTCCACTTTGGGATAGCCCGAAACTGTGAGGAGGCGGAGCTTTCTATAGGGGAAAGTGGGGGTTCATTGACTACGCCTATGGCCCCGATATCTGGCAGTATTCCCCCCCCACACACACACACACGCAGGGCATTCACAAGCTGGAAATGAGGCCTTCTGGGGATGGTGACTCAGAACCCATTAATGAACTTCTACTCTAGAAGAAATCCCATTTCCCTCTTAGACCGTTCTCATTTGGGGAATTTTTCTTCCATCCAGCCTAAAATTACCAACGGAGCAGGACCAAGACAACAGAATTTGAATGAGCATTCCTCTCCTGACTGGTTAAATGGGCGGATCTCTGCGCTCACCTCATAGGATTAGGAAAATCAAGTGGGAAAACAGCAGAACTCCTGATGCCTCAAGGCCCAGATACCGGCCAGCTCGCTCTCTGAGGGCCTCTAAGCAGCTCGGAATGGACAGAGGCAAAAGCTCTTCACTCACCCTCCTCTTCCTCCTCCTCCGAACAGGGGCCCTGTTCACAGAGGTGAATAGAGGTGTTCACAAAGACCCAGAAAGAAAATACCAAACAAATGCATCCAAAGTAGTCCAGGGAGCACTCTCCGAGAATGGCGAGTCAGGAGGAGCCTCGCCCACTGCTGAGAACCACAACAATGGCCTAAATCTTGGGGCAGCTTCACTGTATCTTAAGGGACCCATGTGGAAACCCTCGGGGTGCTCCTATGATGACCCTGAAGAAGTCTTTTCTCCTCCCCGAAACCATCTCAGCTTCCAGAGAACCCGACTCTCATCCCCCAGAAATCAACATCGTACACATACCCTAAGAGTTGGAAATCGAGGGGGATTTATGTCACATCCCCAGCTGGCAGTTGGCGTTTCATTTGTTGCCTGTTTGGGGAGGCTAGACCCGTGTCCACACTGGTGAAGATGTGGAAATTCTCATGAGGAAACTATCAATTCAGACCAGTACCTTTTCTGTCACTCAGAGTCTCGTGAATTGCCTGGGAAATGGAACAGTTAAGTAACTGGGCCAGAACCACAGAACCTCAGGACCTGAACCCAACTCCTTCTCAACCAAGGCCGGCTCTCTACCCACTGTGCCTCTTATGGCCATTCTATATCTGAAGAACATTTAGTGAAAGTCGGGGAACATCAGCTCCAAGTATAAACTAATCCAACAAATTATAAACTAATCCAACACACACACACACACACACACACACAGACACACAAACACACATGATATTCCTGACTTCGAGAACTATGGTGAATACAGTGGGCAAATATTTGGAGACAGGATCTGGATGTGAATCCTGCTCAGTCCTTTGTTAACAGGAGACCCTGGGGGAGATTTTCTCTGGCTTGTTTCCCTCCCCTCTGTAAGCTGAGGGAGTTGGCTGAGGAAGCCTCCAAGGCCTTTTCCAACTTGCATCCACAATCCCCTGACTGCCGGGCCCAGATTTGAACCCTCCACTGCAGGTACTTCTAAGGTCTCACTTCCAGGTCTCTTCCTCCTGATGTGTTTTTCAGGGAGCACGAAGAAAAGCATGATGTGATTACGGGGGCTTGATGGATGGCTCTGCAGCTCTGGGCTCCATGAAGCTTCCCCGGAATCAAGTTACCTGGATTTATAATGGCTGCTAACTTCAGGATGTCAACTATTAGAGCACCATACAACTACTGGGGAAAATAGGTGTGCTGTCAAATGCGAACTCTTAAGAAAGAGCAATACAAAAAAGAAAAAAAAAAGATTTTAAAATATGAGAAAACAAGATTTAAATGGTCCTCTACACATCAAAGATTATTGCTCAGACTCAAGTGTTGATTTGAAATATTGGCACAGAAATCACTGTGGAACCAAGCCAAGAAAAGCTCATGTCTGGCTTTGGGGGAAGGAGTCCCGGGGCTTTCAGGCCTTTTTTCTCCCCCCAGTTCTCCAACTGAGGAGAAACCATTCATTTATGAAAAGACCTCACTTCCATTAGATGGATGCTTCAGATTCCCTTAGAGCCTCCATGGAAAGTGTGGGGGGGTGCCCCAGCTCTGTCACTGGCAGTGGGGACCCCCTCCCCTGCACAGTCTCAGGGCTGCCCATAGTCATATAGATAGCAAAGTCTTCTCCTCATAGGGCAGATCTGCTCATACTATCAAGTCTCCCTTGTCAACTCCAGGGGCTCCCCGTGACCTCCAAGATTAAGGGTCAAATCCTCTCCTCAGCTTTGACAGCCTTTCAGAACAGGCCCCTTCTAGTCTACTTACACCTCACTTCCCCTCCCCACATAAGAGAAATAAAATTCTCCAGTGACCTGGCCTTTTGGCTGGTCTATGTACCAGAGAATGCCCTCTCCAGCCCCCCCGACATTTCCACTTGCGATCTCCCATGCCAGCGACTCATCCTCTCCCTTTTTCTCTCATGGGATTCTCTCAAGCCTCCCTTAAAATCCCTCTTTCTGCAAAAACTGTTCTCTCTCCCCTTTAACATGAGATCCCTCAGAGATTATCCCAATTTACCCTCTAGAAATCTGGTTTCCATATATAATAGTTTGCATGTTGCTTCCCTTACTAAATTGTGAGCTCCCTGAGGGTCAGGATTCTTAGCTTTTCTCTCAGGCACAAACCACAATATCTAGAAATAGTAGGTGCTTTAATGCTGGCTGGCTGACTTGGCTTTATTTTGAAGGGGGGAAGTGGGGCTTGAACCCTGATGTCTAGGCTGGTTTTGTAATCACTATGGTAAGAAATCTCCAAGAAAGTAGAGCAGAGGGAAGTTCTGGCCTGGCACTCATCAGAGTCAGAACTGTCAGGGCTGAGCTCGGAAAACAGGGCAACTTCCTTTTGTTGGGGTGGAAAGCTCATAAAGGGGCAGAAACTACATTTAAATCCACTCTCCTCCCCTAGGGCAGCCCCTTACTCACACTGAGGAAATTGGTAAGGAAACTGGAGTCTGCACTTGCACTCTAGCCCATCTTTCATTACTCAAGCCCATCATTCATTTCATAAACTGAAGTTTCTGAGAATTAGAATAATAGAAATAAAGCTTTTCCCAAATAAGAATGAAGCTTGACTAGGACCCTAAGGCAATGAATTCCTTTCTCTGCTCTTGGTTGACTACAAATATAAATAATTGGAAGCGACAATCTTCCCGAAAGGCTCTTTCCAATTCAAAGTCCTATTATGCTAAGAATTCAAAAACGATCAAAGAAAAATGGATTTCTGAATCCCTGTCATCGAAAGTCAGAGTTGGAAGGAAGAGGCCTCCTCAGCATCTCTCCAGTGCCAGGGAGCTCACTACCTCTAGAGGTAGCCCATCCCACTTCGAAACACTTTTAATTTGTGAGATTTTCACCAAATCTAAAGCTGCCCCAGTTGCTTCCAGAGAACAGAATTGGCCCATTCTTTATGACCGAAATCGGAAGGTGACCAAGATCTCCCACTTTTCTCTAGAGTATTTTTGGGAAGGAGACAACTCAGCACTGGGGCCCTGTCACCCCCTCCCCCCAATCTATTATCGGTTAGTGTTTGTGGTGGTTATACTTTGTCCTCTGAGAGGATCAATGGCATCAGGAGGTCAAGGTCTTGCAAGAGAATTTCGATTTTTCAAGTGCTTCCATTGCCAGGGTTAGCGAGATGTTAAGAGACTCTCCCTCCCAACCTCCCCATTCCCCCCAACGCCCAGGATCCCGCAGACAGTGTCAGAGAACCTCCAGAACCAGGGTTTGTGATGGATGGTTCCCCATCCACTCCAGCCTGAGCAGCCCCAAACACTCCTCACAACGCCAGGGTTAGAGACCCTTCCCTATCTCCTCCACCCTCAATAACTGCTTTCTACTCATTCACTAATCATTTTCTTCTGCATCAGAATCCAACCCTCAATAATAATAGAGCCCCTTCTACCATCACAAAACCTAGTTTAACAACATTGGGGAAACCCAGGACCAGACAAGTAGAATAGAGCATGGTGGTGGGAAGGTGAAAAAGACACCAGATTGGGTACCTCTGTGACCTTGAGCAAGTCACCTTAATCCTTCTGAGTCTCAGTTTCCCTTGGTGCAAAAAGAGAGCCCTGTCAACTATAAGTGATCAAATGGATAAAGTGCAGAATTTGGGAGCCAGGAAACCACGAGTTAAAGTCCTGCCTCTCAGACACTTAAGGGGTGTGAGTGTCACTGGACCTCTTGAAGACTCAATTTACCCATCTGTAAATTGAGTATAAAAATAGCCCTTACCTCACAAGGTTGTTGTGAGGATGGATGAGGTAACATGGATACAGAACTTTGCAAACCTTAAAGTATTCTATAAAACGTTTTCTCCGGTCCGGTCCTCTCCAGTTCTAAATCTATGATTCTGGGAGGTCAATTATAAGTGCAGTTCCGGTACCCACCAGCACTAGGAGACACTAGAAGGTACCTTCCAAAATCCCCTGGAGCATTTGCTTATGGGAGGAGCTGGACAAGAATCACAAAGATTAAGACCTGGAAGGTCAAATCTAAGTGAGTGAGAGGAGAATCCACACTCAGAGGCCATCAGAGATCAAACACCCTGGAAGGATCTCCCTCTTAGCAAGATCTGCCAAAGGGAAGCTTTTCTGCTTTGTGTTCAGTTCAGTCCCGACTTTGAGACTCCTTGGCCATTTCCTTTTACAGCTCATTTTACAGAGGGGGAAAATGAGTGAGGTGACTTGCCCAGCCCCATAGCTAGGAAGCAAGCGAGGCCAGATTTGAACTCAGGAAGGTGAGTCTTCCTGTCTTCAGGCTGGGAACTCTGGCAGACAGCCATCTTTTCTAATTTCCCTCCCTTTATTTTCACGATGAAAAGGAACCAAAAAACCAAGGGGCCAGAAACATCAGTCATTCCCCAAACCTGGAAGGCTTGGTCCAATGGACCAGCTATTGGGACCAGAATAACTACAGCCCAGGGATATAATTCCTGTTCTCACTTTTTTCCACTAGACTGGAAAACAATTGGAGATCTTCTTCACTGCAGCAAAAATCTCAGGACTGTCCTTCACAAATCCTTTCATCTTCCATCTTCAATATTAAGATCTAATCCAGCAAGCCTTTCTCAAGTGCCTACTATGTGGCCAGCACTGTGTTAGGTGCTGGTGATAAAAATACCAAAAAGAAGAAGAAAAAGGATGAACAATTCCTGCCCTCAGGTAGTTTATGTTCTATAGACCAGTATGAGAAGGGAGCTCAGATATTATCAGCTTCCTCATCTAACAGAAAGGGAAACTGAGGCTCCAAACACTCAAATGACTCATTCAAAGTTACCCAGGTATTAAGTTGTTGACTTAGGGTTTGTGACTATTTACTTTATCAGGGATTTTACGAGACTATCAAGGGAAGGAGAGGCTGCCGGGTAGCACAATGCATAGGGTATGGGACTGTGAATGAGGAAAGCCTGCATTCAAATCGGTATGACCATACCTGGCCATTTGGACCCTGTGAACAAAGTTCAGCCATTAGAGGTGTTTGGAGCTGAATCCGGATATCTACAAGGGTATAGATAGCATTAATTCTCCCATTCTCTCTATATACATCTTCTGTAGATTATTTGAGTTTAAACTCCAAGAGAATATAAACAATTCTGAAATTTAACCTCACATCCAGATTGCACAAAAGATGTCCCTTCCACGTGGGGGAAATGAAAGGGGCTTAGGGTGTTAGGGGTGCTGCACCCCCATGATCTGGAAAATCCACCTAAAATTTTTTGCCTTTCCCTTCCAGACTCAAGAACTCTATTTTTTTTTTTTTCCTTTTTCTTTTATGGGATGTTTACAGCATCTTATTTAAAATTTGGGTTAATATTTAGTTATAGGCCACATGTAGATCTATGTTAATAAAAATACTGCATGAAAAAGAAATTTTAAAATTATGCAAGATTTCTTCTGCTCGCAACCGAGATGGGGAAAGTCTCCACGTGGAAGGGATAACGTCATGGTTGGGAGAAGGTGACAGTGAGAGAAAATAGGATCATCCAATTAAAAGAATTAATGATCCGACCATTCCACAAAACAATTTGGATTGATTTTATAATAATAATCGTGATAATGACAATAGCTAACTTTGCTTTAGAGCTAAGGTTGCGAAATGCTTCTCAAATATTATCTCATTAGATTCTCACCATGGCCCTGGGAGAGAGAGAGTTGCTATTACCATCCCCATTTCACAGATGAGAAAACTGGCAGAGAGAGACCTGCCTGGGTTCCCACAGCTCACTGCCAGCCTGACATCCCAATACTTGCTCTTTGACCAGCTAATGAGTATGTAGCCACCAAGGATGTCAAAGACCGGACTCCCTGCACTGCGGTATCATCTGGCTGCAGGGGAAAAGGCTGCTTGATTTACATAGAGAACAAAGAATCAGAGCCACAGGGTTCCTCCTCCCGGGACACAGAAGCAAGTCTGTCAATTTGCTGCGGCCTCCAAAAAGGGTAATCTGGAGATCTGGCATCACTGGAGGGATTTTCAACACCAGAAGTTCCCTTCACTAATGAAATCCTTGCACTGGCCTGGAAGCAGGAAGACTCATCTTCCAGAGTTCAAATCAGGCTTCAGATATTAATCCAAGCAAGTGGCTTCATCCTGTCTGCCTCAGTTTCCTCATCTGTCAAATGAGCTGGAAAGTTCGAATCAGCCCTCTTACACTAATGTGACACAAGTGGCTTCACCCTGTCTGCCTCAGTTTCCTCATCTGTCAAATGAGCCAGAGCAAGAAATGGCAAACCATTCTAATATCTTTGTCAACGAAAACCCAAATTGAGTCACAAAGCTTCAGAAATGATTGAACAACCACTTAGAAATAACATCGTGTATGTAGAATGATAAACGTATTTCCATTAAAAAAACTTTTTTTCAAGTGTGGACAGACAAAAAAAAAGCTAGAAACATCAAAAGTACTTGCTCTATGACCTACTGACGAGTATGGAGCCACCAAGGAAGTCAAAGACTGAAGGAAAGCGCCCATATTGACAAAAAGTATTTACAGCGGCGATACCCGTAAGAGCCCTGTCCGTGGCCGTCCACCATGGAGAGGGACACAAGTGAATATCGCTGCTCCTCAAGAAATGGCCGAAGCCTTGCTGATGTCTGTCCTTCCTTCTCCAAGACATAGGGGATCTGCCGTCCTGCCACTAGGTGAAGGGGATTTAAGCGAGGGAGGGCTGGGCAAGGTCACCGGCCTCACTTTCTCTTCCAGAACCATCATGGCCCAGGGGTCAGAATAAATCAGGGTGGGTGGAGCTGGCCCTGGATGCAGTGGGAGCAAAAGGCTTGCACATACTGAAGTAAGAGACTGGCAGAGCCTGGGAATGATTAACACGAGCACGCTAACCCCAAGGTAAAGAAAGGATTTTCTTTTAAAGAAAGGCCCTGAGAACTCTGCTCAGTGTGCAGTCGTGCCTTCTGGGAGCTGATGGACAAAGCATGGTGTGGAGGAGGCGGGCAACTAGGCCTTTACTTGCCTTTATGGTACAAAATGGAGCATCTGAGTGGAGTGGGAGAATCTTGAGAAGATGATGATGATGGCAAGAAAGAAAGTAGAAAACAAACCAAAATATCCTAGGAAAAAAAAAAAGTTCCTGGACTTAACGAGGGCCCAAAAATAAGACCCTGGAGGGATAAATGCAAAATATACTATTTCATTGCTGAGATAATGGTGGACCTACTCCCCTCTCCACTTCACCCCCCTTTCCAACTGCCTGGGACGACAGACCGCTGGGTTAATTATTAAAATCTTTTTCCAACTTGTCACTTAAATTTTGTTTCACTTTGTATTATTTACTATGGTTTGATAAAGGTGAGTTTTTCTATGCAGTGGCTGCCACCTTGTAAAAATAAAACAACTTTTAAAGTTTAAATAGATAATACGTAGATGCTGTTTCACTGATTCACAGTCGTGCACACTAATGTATGTACTATATATTAGGAATGAGAGGAAGGCCGCATTAGAAAAGATGTGAAAGCACAATGAGTTGTGTTAAATAACACCCAGAAGCACAGAACCGGACTAAACAAAACCAGTCCATAGAGATGCCAGAGCTTTGCTCATAATTCCGTTAATTTCCAACCTCCCTATGATCTCCCATCCGGGAATGGGAAGACACCCACCTCATCCTAATGCCCGCAGCCTAAAGCCCAGCACAGAGGTCGCCGCCCACTTCACCCTGGGCTAGCTCTGCTCGGATGCTTCCCCAACCTCCATCTCCATGGGCCCGGGATGAGGATGCAAGTGAAGGGGCTTGGGCCCCGTCTGCACAGGGAGGCAGGAAGCTGCTTTTGCCGGAGACCCCGGACTCCGAGAGGCCCAGGCCAGTGTGGGGAGCCCCCAGTCAGCAGGGCAGCACCACAGTTCTCTCCATGCATGAAGCCATCACCAGAGCTCTGGCACGGAGCTGACACCGCTGCAGCCCTAATGAATGGCAGCGGAGACAGAGGGAAGCTCCCAATAAGGAAGTCCCGGGGCCTCGGGGAGCCGGAGTCTGTTCTCACCCACCTCATTGGTCCTTTCCCATTCGCCAAGCAACCGTTTGGTAAAGAGGGGGCCGCTTCCTCAGCCCGGCCAGCGCACGGGAGGAGAACCAGGCACTGAATCCCCTTCTCCAACATCCAATTAGTGGAGCCACTGAATGTCTGGATCTGTCAGGGCCTTTTGAGGTGGAACCCTTGGAGGGTCTGGCCGAGTTGGCTGGGAGAGCTCCGGCGAGAAGCTGGCGGCGGCCCCAGAGGCAGCTCACTGGGCCGAACCACTTCCAGATTCCAGCTGAAACCTGGTGGGCACTGGTTGGCGAAGGGGCTGGAGGGTCTGGCCTGGCGTTTACATCTGGCCCCAAGATGGCAGCTGCCTGACCCCGGCCCACTCAGGTCACCCTGTTTTCCTCAATTTCCTCACCTGCCAAATGAACTAGAGAAAAAAATGGCCACCCCCTGTCTCTCCACCAAGAAGACCCCAAATGGGTCCCCAAGAGTCGGCCACCACTGAATAGCAACAGACTAAATTTCAAGGCGAGGGTTCGTGCCCCAGGCTTCTGGCCCGGGGGGGGGGGGATGCCCAAAGGCTGGACTCCCAGGAACTTTCCCATCACAAAGCTTAATCACTCAGGGGCAAACATCCTTTCACTTTTGGGGATGGGAACCTTCTAGTCCCAAGACCTCCTGGAGGGAGGGGAGGAGAGTCCAAGATAACAGGGGGCGGAGACTTCTCACCCGTGCCAGGTCAGGCCCTTAACCTTGGGGGCCTTAGCTTCTGGCCGATAAAGGGAGTGTTTGGGATGAGATGACTTCTACGGGCCCATTATGGCGCACAAAGCCAGTCTCATCCAAGGAGGCACAAGTAGGGAGGCAAGAGACGCTGCCCCTGGGAGATGGTGGCCCCGCTGACCCTGAAAGAGGTGAGGGCTTTAAAAAGGCCCAGCCGGAGTGCGAAGCCCCCAGGACCCTGGATGCCTCCTCTGGCACTTTTTATCTGGCTGTGGACAATTGGGTCCCTGTTCCCTGCCGGGAAAGGCAAGAAAGGGCTCCCAGAGATCCCTCCATATGGAAAGAATACTGAGATCACAGGAGCCCCGGCTCTCCCACTGACTGACTCCCCCGTCCCCGTCTCCTTCTAGGTCAGATGTGGCCCCCGAGACCCTCCAGCACTCCCTCTGGCCCTGGGCCTCCATTCTGGGCCTGGCAACCTTGCAGCACCCCCCACCCTCCACAAGCCACCGTCCTGAGCCCAGAGAGCTGCTCCGGAGTGGAGATGGAAAGAGAATCCCAGCAGCCCGATGGGCCTGGTAACCCAGCCAGCCACGCCACAGACCTGTCCCCAAGAGGTCTCTCTCCAGGAAACACATCACACCCACAAAGCAAAGAGACTGAGGCTTTTACACAGAATAGCAGCCTGAGGCGCTAGCCCTGGGCCCAGGGGCCTCCCAGAGTTGCTCTCTCTTTGTGGGAGATGATTTTTAAAAACATGAATCTCCAGAGATAAGTGGAGAGCTGGACCTTTCTGAGGGCAGGTTTTGGAACTCTGGGAACCAGTTTTGAATTCTGGCTCTCCACTCACCAACCCGGAGGAGCCCCCACCAAGCTCTCTGGCCTCAGTTCCCTCAACTGCAAAATCAAGGAGCTGGCTAGGTGAGAGAAGTTCCCTTCCAGGTCCAAGCAGGTTAGTGACCGACTGACTGACCGGGAAATACAGTGACAAAGAATGAGGACCCCCCCCCCAATTCTCGAGGGGCGGGTGGCAATCCTCCAGCCCCTTTAAAGGCTGTCACTGGTTTTAAACAGGGTTTCTCTGGGGCTGTAGCCTCCAATCCCCCGTGTGAGCTGCCACACATTAGCCGGCAGCAAAAGGAAGCCTGCCCCTTTGTACAGCTCACACACACAGCTCACACACACCCCCTGTCTCCTTGTACAGCTCACACACACACACATCCCCTGCCCCTTTGTGTAGCTCTCTCTGTGACACACACACACACACTCTCTCTCTCTCTCTCTCTCTCTCTCTCTCTCTCTCTCTCTCTCTCTCTCTTACACACACACACACGCAGGCACTTCCTGCAGGAGACCCCAGGACTTAGGAACCTCAGGCCACCTCGGGTGAGGGGCAGCTTCCCGGCCCCCATCAGGCCTCATAGATCCCCATTGTTCATTTCGTAAACAAGGCAGCCATAAAGCGGCGGAGGAAGGCGGCCTTTATCAGTCTGGGAGGCAGCCTCCGGCCCAGGACTGATTGTTCTCGCATTCCTGCTGTTCGGAGGCACTGGGGCCGGCACTCAAGGGCACTTTCTCGGGGGCCGGCCTCCCTGTCCCTACCTCCACTTATCCCCGGTTCTTCCCTGGCAGGAGGGGCTGAGACCAGAGCCCCGGCCTCGCTCCGCCCTCTGGGACACCCCCATTTTCTGCAAGGCTTTGGCGCGGCGCCCAAATACTGGACCTTTCAGCGGCCCGTGGCCCTGGCCCAGCCCCGGAACCTCCAATGGGGTTCCCTCGGGGAGCCAGCAGCAGGCACTGGTGCGTCTGTCCGCGCCAACCTCGGGGCCACAGGGTGGCATGAAGTGGTAGCTTCCCAGGCTAATGTCCCCGCGAACGCTTCCCAACCATTCATTAGTGTTGACAGGAGCCGAGGAACAGCCTCCCGAGCTCAGCAGGCCGGGCCTTCCCCAGGAGGGACCCAAGTGGCCGGTGAGGGGCGAGGAGGGGGGCTGGGGGGAGGGTCCTCTCTAGCACCCAGACTCAGGGACTGATGCACTGCCCCGCCCCCAGCCCTCCTGCTCCTCCACTAAGAACTGGCTCCGATCAGGCAAGTGCTTCTGCTAGTTTTATGACCCCCGGGAAGTCAGCTAAGCGCGGGGGAAGCCCCGTTCTCCGGTCCTGGAGCCCCGGCTCTGAGCCCGGAGAGGCGGGCTGTTCTCCGTGCTGGCCCCCGCAGGGGCCCAGCGCTGCCCGGGGAGGGGGGCCAGGAGTGGCTAAGCCTTGCGGGAAAGCTCGGGCTTTCTCCTGGTGGCCTCGGAGAGACACTTGTGGAGGGAGGGCCAGCGGGCCGGCCCCAGGCCTCCCCGCCCCGACATTCTCCGATTCGCCTGGATCACAAGGTTAGAGCGAAAGCCTGGGGAACGGCCCCGGCCGCCCCTCCGCAGAGACCCGGGGCGAGCAGCTCCTCCGCCAGGGGCGCGGCGCGCCCGGGGCCCCCCCCCCCCCCCCCCCCCCCAGGGAGATGCCGGCCAGAGAGAAGGGCAGGGGCCCTCGCTGGGCAACGCACCCCGGCCGCCCCCGCTCGGGTGCGACCGGAGGCAGCGGCGAAAACGCCGGCGGGGGAGCGTCCCGCAAGCCAGGGGAAGCGGCTGGGAGCCTTCACGTCGCCGGGCTCCGGCTGGCACCGGGCTCCCGCTGGCCCCGGGCGCTCCGCGCCGCCGAGCGGCAGGCGGGCTGGGGGGTCGGTCTCCCGCCCACGAAGCGGACGCAGGGCACCGAGAGCCTCGGCGGGGGGCTGAAGGCGGCCTGGGAAAGTTCGCAGAGATCACCTCGGCCCCCCGGCCCCCTCGGCCGGGCCTTCCCCAGGGGAAGGCTTCCCAACAACGCGAACGCGAAGCGGGGCAGCCCGAGGCCGGCGGGGGGTCCCGCTCCCGCCGGACTGAGCGCGCCCCAGGGCCCCGGGAGCCTCCATGACCCGCAGTTACGACCCGAGCGGCCGAGCAGCAACGCGCCGGGAGCGAAGCGGCAGGGAGCCAGGGCAGTGACAAGGAGGCTCCCCGCGCCCGTGGGTCCCCGCCCCCTCCCCCCGGGGGCCCGGGCAGGGCTGTGCCACTACCGTGGGGTGGGCGCTTGTGGGCGCCACCAGTGGCGGCCCCTGCACCCGGTGCCGGGAAAAGCCCCGCTCCGGTCCCCGCTTGCCCGGCGCTAGCCCGAGGCCCGGCCCCGGCCGGGCGCTTCGTCGGCGACCTTTGCGCCCGCCCCCGAACCGGGCATTCCGGTGGTAAGCTCTTCCGGGCCGGGACCCCTATGGCGCCCACCTGAGCGCAGCCGCCAGCGGCGTCTACACGCGCAAAAAGTCGGGGCGCGAAGGAAGCTAGGAGCCGAGCGAGCGCCGGGAAGCCGTCCCCACGGGGCAAGGCGCGCTGAGGAAGCGGGAGGGATCGCAGCGGGCGGGAAGCGTGGGGAGGGAGGGGAGGAAAGCAGCGAATGAAGGGGGGGCAGAGGGGGGGGCAGAGGGGGGGGCAGAGAGGGGGGGGGGGGGCAGAGAGGGGGGGCAGAGGGGGGGGCAGAGAGGGGGGGCGGGGGGGCAGAGAGAGGGGGGGCAGAAAGGGGGGCGGGGGGCGCCCGAAATGCCCGGGGCGCCCCCGGCTCGGAGCCTGCGGCTTCAGCCCGGGACAGGGGCCCCTTCGGGGGAGCCGAGTGTCCACGGCCCGGGGGACCCCGCGGGAGCCCTCGGGGGAAAGCGTGTCGGGTTCCCACCGGCGCGGGGAGGGAGCCTACCTCGTTCCCATAGTGTCTGCTCCCCGGGGCCGCCGCTCCTCCGGCCAACGAGCGCGGCCGGATCCCGGGGGCGCCGCGGCAGCAGCGCGGGCTTCCTTCGGGCGAGAGGGCTGCGAGGCTGCGGGCGAGTCCGGCTCCGGGATCCCGGGCTGCCGGGAGGGCCAGGCTGGGGCGCTCGCCCTGTGCGCGCGCCGCTCTGAGTCCGACTCGGCTCCGCCGCGGGGCTGGACCGGGCTGGGCTGGGCGGGGGAGGAGCCAGGCTCCGCGCGGGCGGAGAATGGAGCCCCGCGGGGGCTGGGGGCGGGGCGGCGGGATTCGAATCCGCCCACGTCACGAGGGCCCCGCCCCCTGCCCTGGGCCGGGTCTGCGGGGCCGGAGCGGGGGGCCCGCCCACCTCAGGCCTCCGCAATCGGCCGGCGAGCGGGGCTCGGTCCCGGGCGCAGAGAGAAGCAACGCGCTTCCCGGGGGCGGGGGCGGGGGCGGGGGCGGGGGCATCGGAAGCGTTATTTCTCTGACTGAGGAGGAGCCGACGCCCAGACCCCCGGGGGCAGCGGGGGGGGGACCAGCGGCCTCCGAAAAGGCCCGGGGCAGAGGCTCCGCGGGGAGGCAGCGGGGGGGGGAGGCTCCCGGGGCAGAGGCAGGCAGCTGGGCAGTGGGGGCTCCCGGAGCGGGGGAGGGGGAAGGGGGGAGGCTCCCGGAGCGGAGGGGGCTCCCCGGGGGGCTCCCCGGGAGCGGGGGGGGGGGAGGGGGGGAGGCTCCCGGAGCGGGGAGGGGGAAGGGGAGGCCCCGGAGCGGAGGGGGGCTCCCGGGCGGGGGGAAGGGGAAGGCCCCGGAACGGAGGGGGGCCCGGGCGGGGGAAAGGGGAAGGCTCCCGGGGCGGGCGTCCTCGGGAAGGCGGGGCCTAGTCCTGGCCTTCACCTTCCCCGAAGGCAAAATGATCCGCTCTCCTGAGAGGAGCCGCGGCTTGGGGGGGGGACACGGGTTCGGAGCCTGGCCTTGCCCCTGGCTCACGGGAGGTTGGAGAAGCTCCGTCCTCGTGGGCCGTTGCCAATGACCTTCCAGAGCCTCTGCTAGGTCTGGAGTCTCCTCTCTCTCCGAGCCCCTTTCTGGCTCTCCTGCCGCCCCGCGCCCGGACTCGGAGCCGCGCGCCCGCGGCGGCGGGATGGGGGGTCCTGCCCCGGAGGCTGGAGGGCGACAGCTGGAGGACCCCTTGGGAGGCTGGGAGTGGGGCCGCTCTCCGGGCCCATCCCCGGCTTCCTCCCGAGGGGAACAGCGAGCGGCTCTGGCCAGGGCTGTGGGCGGCCGGCGGGGAAACGATTTATTCCCCAAATCCTGACTCTGGGACTGCGGGGGGCGGCGGGGGGGCGGGGCTCGGGCCCCTTTCTGCCAAGCCTGTGACTTGGGATCCATCACCGCGCCGGAAAGAGCTAAGGCTGCAATCACCCCAAAGGGCCCGGCCCCAGCTCGGGAGTCCGGCTGGCAGCGCGCTTCCCCTTTCTGGGCTCTTGTTACACCGGCCAGAGACGGAGGCGCGATCCAGGACTGCGGGGGTCCCAGCTCCGACAGGCCGGGCTCCCTTCCGGCCCCGACGGGAGGAGGAGGTCGGGAACTAGCATTTCTGCTTGTCTCCTTACTATGTCCCCGCCTCCCCCTCCTTCAGTCCGATCCAGAGCCTGCCCTGAAAACCTCAGCCCGTTCCCGGCTCCCCCAGTTCCGTCACGGAGCTGGAGAGAGCAGATCTTGCGCAGGGGTCGGCTTCCTCTCACCGAGGAGTGAGGTTGCCTAGAGACAAGACTCGCTTAGAATTCAGGTCCCCAGTCCCGTTTGCTGCCTCAGTTTCTCTTTCCACTCCCCCGAACCTATCAGCAAAATGCAACCCAAAACCCCTGCCACGGAATACCAGGGAGGGGAGTCGGCGATGCTATAAAAACCATTGTGGTCTATTATTAAAGCCTGATACGTGTCTATAAAATATATTGCACGGAGAAAACCCAAATGGAAGGAAAGCTGGGGGTCTCCGGTGCAGCGGCCGGCATTCGAGGGCATTTGTTGCTTGCCACGAAATAACCCACAAGCAGCCTTGCTCTCAAGAAATGGAATCAATAACCAGCCAAATACCGTCTGGGAAGAAGTTCTGAAAAATATAAACAAAAGAGCTCTCGGTGAAGGGAGATATAAAAAGAAACCTGGCAGGTGGGGGGCTTGGAGGGGGCAGGTGGGACCCCTGCCATCCATACTCATTCCCAGTGAATTAACTGTAGGCCTGAGGGCAGATTTCTGATATAATAAACCTGATTCTTCCCCCATCTTCTGGTCATTTGGAGCCCCGGAGGCCCACCTGGCTTTTACAAATTGATTGCTAGTTTTTTTCATTGGGAAATAATAGCAGGAAAAACAAAAATGGAGCCGGGTTGAGAGCTTTGTTCTGACCTTTATCTTCTCCCCAGGCCTAAGGCTGGGATTTCATTTCATTTCACGTAAAAACCTGTTCTTGCTCAAGTTGCCCAGAAAATCTGATTCTCGGCCCTCCTAGAACTTCTTGTCTAATTACTGAAGGTGAGGCAGGTGGAGAGATCCTGAACAGAGAGGGAAATACTGCAAAGGGCTTTGTGTCTCAGGGCAGGGAGCAAATCATCCTGTTTTCTATGGCTCCACTGTAGGTCTCAACCCCTTCTTACTCATCCCCCCTTTGGGTCAGCTGGGCAGACAACACACAATGAGTGAGTGCCCACTGTCTGCTGGTGAGGACCCAAGAAAGGCAGAAATAACCCCACTCTCCCAGGAGCTGTCCCGCCGTGGAGAAGGCATCCTCTAAATAAACAGCTGAATACAAGATCCACCTGCACTAAATGAACTGGAATCCCCAGAACTTAGCCAGGGCTCTGAATGGAGCTAGGAATTAATACAAGTTTTCTCTCATTTATTTATGAGAGATGCCAGAAAGGTGCAGACCAAGTACCCCGGGGGTTCTGGAGGGAAAAGGGCTCCCCTGATTGGGGGCATCAAGGAGTTCCTGAGGGGGAAGGAATGCTGACTGACACTGTTTATTATACGCCCGGTGTGGAGCTTGGCACTGCGGGCACGGGTCGGGGAGAAGCAGCTTTTGTCCTCAGAGAGCACTCAGGTACTGGGAAAGCGCCGGTGCCAAGATAAGTCAATAGAAAGAAATGGTTCTCCCTGTGGTCTGCAGGTTCCTGGAAGCCAGGCTGCTTCCTCGGGTGTCTGTGTGCTCAGCACCCAGCCCAGGCAGGGCCTCCATAAATGCTCGATGATGAAGTAAATGAAAGAATAGGGTGACTGAGGAGCATTATTAGGGAAACAGAGTCAGTAAAAGCCAAATGGAGTCATGGCCTAAGGCTGAGGTCGAAGATAGCCGGGGCCCACTGACAGAACCGCGGCTGGGAGCCCTTCCCGGTGGTTCCAAGCCCAGAGATGTGGAGCCAGCCCGAAGAACAGCCCATCGGGCCGGTCCATGGAGGGGTGCAGAGGGAACGTGTATGATCACCAGGGGAAGGAAGGATGATCAGGTAGGTCACAGGATCATGGGCTTTAGAGCCAGAAGTGAGTGACCTCAGGCCCTCCAAGCCAATCCCTCTCTTACAGATGAGAATCACAGCCCAGGGGAGGCAAATTTGCCCCAGATCAGACAGGATTACAACACACTGTTACAAATGCCCCCAGAAGCAAGATTCCAACTCCCAGAGTCTGCCAGTCACTCCGGCATGCTTCCCATTCCAATGAGCTTCCTACTTCTTGAATAAGGAGGGGCCAGGCCATGGAGGATGTTAAATGAATTTGTCCTAAAAGTAATAGGGAGCCACAGACACCTCCTGAGCAGGGGAAAGGCACAGTCAGACCCATGCTTTAGGGACAATCAGTCTGGCAGCCACACAGAGGCTAGACCAGTTTTAGTGGTGGAGAAGGAGGGTTGCTATCAGTAAACAGTAATGAGTAGGTCAGGAAAATGTTTCCATAGCAGAGGCAAGTCTACTTCAGAAAGGCTCTTGGGCATAAGCCTTGAAGGCAGCCCTGTCAGTGAGCCACTGTAATTTCCCAGGATGCTGAGCAGGCAGCAGTCTTAGAAATGATCTGGCCTCCAATCCTACCCCCACCAATCCCTCTCTCTGTATGAGGGCTTCCTCCCTACCCTTTAGTTCTTAGAATCCAGATCTCAGCATTTCCCCTCCGGAGCTTTCCCCTGTTGCCCAACTTGCAGTGGTCCTTTCCCCTCAGCTTACTTTGCATTCATTTGGAGTCTATTTTGTGTTTTGAGTTTCTGTCTTTTCCCAAGTAGAACGGAGCAATCTGAGGACAGGACTGTTCTGGTCGTAAATGAATGTTCAGGAGGGAATCAGGTGTGGATCTTCCTTTTGGATTATTTTTTGGGTAGTGTAAGGGGGATGGGATGAGGCAGGTATTGGAAAGGCAGCTACAAGGCAGAGCACATGGCTCGGCTGGGAAGTGGCCTTCCACTCTTTTCTTTGTCCGGTTTTGTCCATTGAACACGACCTTTACCTTCTAGATAGGAGGAAGGGTCCTTCAGATCTTCATGACATGGCACTTACCAGAAGAAATAGACTTCTGTTCTTTTTTGTGATTTAAATAATCTCTCTCTCTCTCTCTCTCTCTCTCTCTCTTTATATATATATAGGTCACAGTATATGTATGTATATATATATATATATATATATATATATACATATACATGTTTATAGATAAATGAATACACAGACATATACCTATTTAGCTGGACCTTCTAAGCAAAGGAGGTACTAAGGCAGATTCTCTGGTGAAAAGATGGGGTACAAGGATGTTAAAAGGAGAGCGCCACCCAAAAATAGGAGAAAGCACAGTTCCCATCTTTTTTAAAAAATTAAAAAAAAAGATTTTTGTTTTTAGGTAAAAAAAAAATATCAATTCTTTAAAAGAGAGAGTGGGGAGGAGTTACATAGAATGGGAGTATAAGCTTTTCTTTCCTTAAATATACTGGCAGAAATAATGTTATTCAGAACAGACTTAGCTCCATCCATCATGGAGACTGGTTTGTCCCCCAAAAAAGTAGATTCATCCAGAATAAAAACAGTCTAGAACAGACACTGCTTAGTCCTGCTCTTTTTAATTATATGCCATAGCTAAGATGACAGGAAAAAATCATGATGAATGTTGGAGGGGATGTGGGAAAACTGGGACACAAATATGTTGTTGTTGGAGTTGTGAATAAATCCAAACATTCTGGAGGGCAATTTGGAGCTATGCCTAAAGGGCTAGCAAAATGTGCAGACCCTTTGATCCAGCCTTGGGCTTGTATCCCAAAGAGATCTTAAAGAAGGAAAAGGGACCCACATGTGGACAAGTGTTTGTGGCAGCCCTATTTGTAGCGGCCAGAAACTGGAAACTGAGTGGGTGCCCATCCATTGGAGAATGGCTGAATAAATTGTGGCATATGAATATTATGGAATATTATTGTTCGGTAAGAAATGACCAGCAGGAGGATTTCAGAAAGGCCTGGAGAGACTTACAGGAACTGATGCTAAGGGAAGTGAGCAGGACCAGGAGATCATTATGTACTTCAACAACAATACTATATGATGATCAATTCTGAGGGACGTGGCCCTCTTCAACAAGGAGATGATTCAGGCCAATCCCAATGATTTTGTGATGAAAAGAGAGAGGACTGTGGGAACTGAGGGTGGACCACAACACAACATTTTCACTCTTTTGTTGTTTACTTGCATTTTATTTTCTTTCTCATTTTTTCCCTATTAGATTTGATTTTTCTCGTGCAGCAAGACAATTGTATAACTACATATGCCTATATTGGATTTACATATATTTTTGCCATATTTTATACTGGATTACTTGCTATTTAGAAAGGGGGGGAAGAGGGGGAAAAATTGGAACTCAAGGTTTTGCAAGGGTCAGTGTTGAAAAATTATCCTTGCATATGTTTTGAAAATAAAAAAGCTTCAATTAAAAATAATAATTACATGCATAGTAGGGAATCCCCTTTTAAAGAACGTTACTTTGGGCTGGCTGACAAAACACGGCCACTCTGTAAGGAGACATTATTAGTATGAAGTGATCCTCTATGGTCTGCTTAAAAATTAATGAGACTGACAAACACGTCATTTTCTAGGGTTCCCTAATATATACAATTGGATGCTGCCTTAATCTTCCTTTTGCTCTGAAAATAGGGGGGACTCAGTGGTTGGTTTTCCCTAGTCCTGATAGGACAGAGGCCCACATTTTATATTGAAGTCTTATCTATGGAAGTTGATAAAGAAGCTGAATAAAGCATTGCTTTCCTTAATCAATTCAAAGTGTAGCCTTCTCCCCACCCACCCCACTTCTAAAATGTTAATAACCAGAGCTGGAAGCCCTGGTGACAGCCACGTGAGTCTTTTTCTTCTTTGAATCATCTTCCTTGATGACTATTAAAAATTGTAAATGAAAGAAAAGCTAGAAAAATGCTGATTTGGGGATTCATTCACCTCCTTGCCTCTCCCCTTTACTCCTACCCCCAATGTGGAACTCTCCTTAAAAATGGCGATCAGTCCTGGCTGTACAGAGACATGGTTTTTCCTTTAGTAATTAAGGGCTGCCCCTCCTCACCCTCCCATGTCCAAAAAGTGGCCTCCGGCTTTTCCTTTATTTCCTGTCCAACACCCCTCATCCTTTTCTTCCCTCTCCCCAAAGGAGAGAGTGCTAAAGGTTAGAGTTGTAGGGGGATGAGCACCTGAGCCCATTCCCCCCCCCAAAAAAAAAAATTCTGCTTATGAGGAAAACAATAAATATGACTTGGAGAGGATTCCCTTTGAAGTCTGCAGGATATATGGAAGGGACATAGACACAAATAGAGACAGATAGAAAGAGAGATAGAGAGACAGAAATAGAAATAGAGACATGGAGAGAAATACAGAGACAGAGATCAGGACAGAGACAGAGATAGAGACACAGAGATAGACAGAGACAGAGAGACAGAAATAGAGACACGGAGAGAAATGCAGAGACAGAGAGACTGAGATAGAAACAGAGAAAAAATACAGACACAAAGACAGATACAAAGAGAAATGCAAAGACAGAGACAGAGACTGAGATAGAAAGAGAGATAGAGAGACAGAAACAGAAATAGAGACATGGAGAGAAATGCAGAGACTGAGATCAGGACAGAGACAGAGATAGAGACACACAGATATAAAGACAGAAATAGAGATCCAGAAAGAAATACAGAGAGACAGAAATATAGAGAAGAGGGCGGGAGAGAGAGAGGTTTTACTATCTTCATTCCCAGTGAGAAATCCTTTGGAATTCCTTCCCTTCCAAAGGGATAAAAAGCAGTTCACTGAAACCCATCAGGTGGGTCTGAGTATTTTTGCTGTCTCCCCCTGTTGCCCCCCCTTCCTCCTCTGGCTGCCCCATTTCTCCTTAAGTCCTTGTTCTCTGGCTTCTGAGCCTCCAGCTGTGGGGAACAGCCCCTAGAATGTCTGTGTTTTCTCCATCCTCGTGCTCTGTGACCTCTGTGGCCTCCCCCCATGGCCACCACTTTCCTCCTGGAGAAGATCCTGGTCCCCTGAATCTCCCACAGCATTAATCTCTCCTGCTTGGTCCCTTCCTTCCCAAGGTGCCTTCTTTGGCTCCTCCCTTCCCTTCAAAGTGGCCATGCCCAAGGAATCCCTCTGTAACCTCAGTACGATACTCCAGAGCTCCATCTGGCTCAGAGGGCTGGGGCTCAAAACTCTCCCGGCCTCAGTTTCCTTCTCTGTAAAATGAAAGGGCTGGAATAACTGCCCTCTCAGTCCCTTTCTCACCCCAAAGTGAAAATCCTACACTTTCTGCAGACCTCAGTTTCTCAATCTGTGATGTGATAGTTAGACCAGATGGTCCCTGAAGGTCACTTCTGGCTCCAAACCTCCCTAAGTGACATCTCAAGAGCATCTCGATGGTCTCCTCAGCTCTTCTCTGTAGGTGTGACCCTAAGGGGTAGGACCAAAAGTTAAAGAGACTTTCTTGGGTCCCTTCGGAGATCATGTCATTTCCCCTTCTATACCTTGCACCATTCACTCTATTCCTCATTTCTGTCTCGGTGCTTTTCCCAATCATCATTTCCAATAGGCTCGGAGGCATTTCTCCCTGGACTGCAGCCATGACCTCAAATTCCATTTCGAAAGCTGAGCTCATCAATCTTCTTTTCTTCCTCCTTTTTTGCAAAAATAAAAACCAGCTTCTCACTTTCCTCCTTCCCCACACTCAGCTCTGCCCCCAACTCCTCAGAAAGGCAATGTGTGAAGTGGCTCAGACACAGGATGTAGCATCAGGAAGTCATGGGTGCAAATCCTGCCTTAGATTCTTACTAGCTATTTGACCCTGGACAAATCACTTCACCTCTCTCTGCCAGTTTTCTCATCTGTAAAAATGAGGGGGTTGAAATCAATGACCTCGAAGGTCTCTTGCACTTCTAAATCTCTGGTCAAATTCCCAATCCAATTCTTCTGATTTTCCTAATTCCAAATGTTTGAGTCACCCCCCCCCTTTTTCTTCCCTATTGACTCACCCCTAAAACTTCCCATTCTTAGCCTCAAGAACTGTTGAGAGGAGCCTCTGACTCTTCTGCCATCTGTCTCTCCTTTAGCCTGAGTTCTTCCAATCATTTCCCTCTCCTCAAGCCCAGCTCTGATCTGGGTACTCCTGGGTCACCAACTGTTGTGCTTCTCTGTTGTCTAAAGGTGCAACTACAAAGCCCTTCCAAGACCTCCTCTCATTTCCCTGGGGGTGGTCCTCTAAATATGTCTCCTGAGGGGCTCTGAGCAGAATGCAGAATAGGAGTGAGGGGAGGAGGAGAAGGATAAGATCCAGAATATTGGCAACTGTCTTGAATTTTATTTCATTGATTCACAATTAATTCCTTTTAATATGTACTGCTTCTAAAATGATTTATTCATTTAGTTTCGACATTCATTAAAAAAAATTGAGTTTTGAATTCTCTTCCTTCCCACCCATTGAGAAGGCAAGCAATATGCTCCCCATTATACATGTGAAGTCATACAAAACCAAATTCCATATTAGCCACTTACATGTATTTCTTAAATGATTACCACATGTAAAGCACAGTGCCAAGTAGGGACAGCACAACAGAAGAAAACTAAGGTTCCTCAATTGAACGAGCAGATTGATGTCCAGAGGGGTAAGTGGCTTTCCCCAAAGTCATACAGGCAATCCATCAATCAATAACCAACCATTTATTCCATACCCACTCTCAGGCAGAGAGGATTTGAACCCAGGTTCTCCAAATCCTGCAGGCTTCCTTCCCACTAACAAAAAATCATTTTAATAACCCATTAGCCCTAGCTCGGTCTGTTTCTTGGCTAATGTTTTAAGTCTTTCCATCGGGGACTAAATCAACTGTTTCTTTTCAGTCTTTTCCTCTTCCTTGTTACTCCTGTCACTAAAACAGAGCAGATCCACAATAAATACTATGGCCTATCCCTGTTTCTAAGTGATTTTGTTTAGTGATGATGACAGGGTGACAAGGTGATGTGTGATGGTGGGGGGAGGGACATGCTTCTCAATGGCTTCCCGAAGGAGGGGAGAGGAGCAGGAGGCAGTCCCAGGCCAGAGCAGCTGCTCATCTGCCAAGAACAGCTCTTGATCCGGGCAGCAGCCTCCTTGGCCTCTTGCCATCCTGGGCTGGACAACATCCCCGGGAAGGGAAAAGCAAGGTCAAGGAGGGAGCCCACACAGCCACAGCTCGCGACGGTCGGCAGGCCAGCTTCCAGAGGGGACTACAGCATCGTCAGGGGGCAGAGCAGAGTGTGGGAGCTGAAGATATCGGGGCCCAAGTTTAATTCCGTCTTTTACCTATTCACCTGCCTGACAGCATGGCCCTCTCTGGGCCTTCTCAAAGGGAAGGAATTAAACTACATGAGCTCAGAGGCCCATTGCAGCCTATTATTTTATGAGGTTTGTTTTCTGAGTTTCTAAAAGCTGTTCCAAGAAGGGACAAACTTCCTCCTGGGATTTTCTTTGAATTTCCTTATGTGTCTCATTCAGCCAAACCAAAGGATAATCTGATTTGTATATAATTTGCATACAGTTTCCTGTTATCATTGCAGATCAATGCAGGCTATACTGTCCGTTCTCAAGCAACTTTCAGTCCAGAATTGAGTTTTACCCTGAAACTCCCTTTTTCTTGATTTTTCCTTATGCTGTCAATATCTATCATTCATCCATTATATTCACAGGTTTCTTATCTCATGTGAGGAAGTTGTACAAGAAACTTCAGATAATCAATGAGACTGAGCACAGGAAGCAGGTTGTAAACACAATGTCAGCTATTATCTGAAAAACAAGATGCCCATTTTACAGAAGAGAATCTGGTGGTTAAAAGATGAGATCCAAGACCTGAGGGTCATCTGAAGTCACAGGAACTGTGTTTATACACTATGGCAGAAGCTCATGACTTTGGTAATCTTGGGAAATCCCCCGGGCTTCAGCTTCACATCATATAAAATAAAGGGGTTGAATTCAAGTCTCTTGACCAGATGAATCACATTTAGGGCTGGCAGCAGGGGCTGTCACCGTCAATGTTTTTGAAAGCTCAGGATAAATAGCAGAAGTCAGACTGGACAACGATAAAGGTATCCGGACGTTCCAAAAAGGAAAAGAACAGAATCCAGGAATTATGAATTAGGGAGCTTGACTTCAATTTCTGGGAAAATTCTAGAGCAAGTTATTCATAGGGATAGCTGGCTAGCATCAAGAGAGGAGACAGCGATTAGAAGGAGCCAGCCTGGCTTAGTCTGGAATAAGCCAGACTCACTTCACCGCCTTTGTTGATAATATTACTGCACCAGCAGTGGATTACTACATCAGGAGAGGGTTATGGACAGAGCTGACCCGGCTTTTGGCAGAGCCTTGGACCTAGGTCTCCATCACTCTTCTGCAGGAGAAGATGGGGAGATATGGTATTATTAGATATTAAACAATGATCCCCAAAGCTAAGGATTGAGCCTGATTGTCCGGCTAGAGTTGTTGAAATGAATGGTTCAATATCCATGTGGAGGGATCATCCCCAGCATTGATTTAGAGATAGCCTGATTGTCCCATTGGCAGAGGTCACTGATGCTCTGCTGATATTCTGACTGGCCAAAGGACCTTGCCAGGCTGGAGCCCTGTGCTGGCTCTACTAAGAGGAAAATCAGCAGAGGTAAAGGTAAAGTCTTTCACTGGGGTCCAAAAAGTCAGTTTCACTAGGACAAGATGGAGGGGGAATGGCTGGCTAGCAGGTATTCTGAAAAGGGTCTGGTCCCTATGACCTGCCTCTATGAAGGCTGGAAAGTGGGGATGGTGGCCCTTTTGAAACACTTAAGGGATAATGACTGAGGGCCTGGTCCTGATGGGGAGAAGTCCTCTTGGATCAGAAGGGGTGGTCACCTCCTCCAAGTAGACCACCTTCTCCTTTTCAGTCTTATCAATCTGATTTTTAAAAATTATTCAATGTTATAGAAATGCTTATTTTATTAAATAAAATTTTAAACATATATACACTCACACATAATCACACACACATGATTTTCCAGCATTGGTTATTTTTCCCCATGTAGAACTTCAATCCATCTTTGTTCTGAAATGTTAATAATAAGTTCAGTTTTATAGAGGGGAAAAATCACCACCTCTGGGTTATTTAAGTCTAAAGAAGGAATCTGGAGAGATTTCTAGGTCCCTGATTAATGTCATCTTCTAGGACCAGAGCTAGAATCATTCAAATAGAACCCAGAACAACTTTCCCCTGCGTGCCAAAGAAAGGAGTCACTGGGTGGAGAAAGATGGAGCATCATCGCATTTCCATCAGAAAGGTAATTTCTAAGTAAACATTCTCTGGGCCACTGGAGCTATGGGAATTGCCTCCAGGTACCCATGTACCCATGGCACCATAGCTTTGATCCTCAGCCTCCTGGAGGAGTCTAGAGTTCTTTACCTTTCTGGGTCAAGGATGGGCCTCCTTGGCAGACTCGGGAAAGGAGGGGAGCCCCCCCCCCCGAGTCATGGGTTTCAATGTACAAAAACAAAGGCAATGGACAACACGGGAAATTAATTATCTGGAACTCCAGTAACCAAAATCTTAAACAAACATCAAAATTAAGTCTGTGACCACAGGTTAAGAATGTTTACTTCTCTTTCCTCCAGTTTCCTGCATGTTCAGAATTGAGGGTCTAGTTTTCAGGTGTATGTCTCAGTACCCCCCTCCCTTTCCTCTCTCTGACTTTTGGAGATTCTAGATCTCAGCTTCAGTGATCTAGGCTTACCAGCCTTTCCTAATTCCAAAGGAGTCAGGCAAAGCAAATGGGAGACTATAGAACTGGCAGTTAGGAAGGCCTGAGTTTCAATTCTGCCTCAGAGATTTGGAAGCTTTGGAACCTTTAACACCCTCCCAGCCTCAGTTTCTTCATCTATCAAATGGGGATAATACCGCATAACTGTTGTGAGTAGCAAACAAGATAACATGTTTTCTGAACCTTAAAGTGCTCTTTAAATGCCAGAAATTATTGTTATTCTCTCAAGTAAGCTCTTTTCCCCTCCTCCCAACTCTAACCCAAATTTTATATTTATTTATCTACCTAAATGTTGTTTTCCTCAGTAGAATGTAAGGACCCTAAAGGCAAAAATGGTTTTCTTTTTGTCTCTGTATAATGATAAACTAGTATAAACAATGACTGTATTGCTGCAGAACTTTACCTAAACCATCTCATTTGAGCTCCTGACCTAGTACAGGGTTTGGCACATAGAGGTACTTAATGCTAATCTAATTGGATTGGATTGAATTGAACTGATGCAAGTTCATCATTCAGCAGCAATGAAAGACTCATCTTTGATTGGAATCTAGCTCAACTTGTAAAAATAGATCATTTTGATTATAAAAAATTAAAAAGATTTGCACAAACAAAGCCAATGCAACCAAAATTAGAGGGAAAGCAGAAAACTGTGGGGAATTATTTGTAACAATTTCTCTGATAAAGATCTCATTTATGAAATATGTAGAGAACTGAGTTAAATTTGCAAAAGTGCAAGTCATTTCTCAATTGATAAATGATCATAAGATATGAACAGGTTGTTTTCATGTAAAGAAATCAAAGCTATTTATAGTCATATTTAAAAAGAGCGCTAAATCACTGTTGATTAAAGAAATGCAAATTAAAACAATTTTGAGATGCCACTTCACAACTATCAGATTGGCTAATATGACCAAAAAAAGGAAAATATTGGATGCTGGAGAATATGTGGGAAAACCGGGACACTAATGCATCCTTGGTAGATTTGTAAACTGATCCAACCAATCTGGAGAGCAATTTGAAACTGTGGCCAAAGGTCTATGAAGCTGTGTATAACCTTTGATCCAGCAATACCACCGCTAGATCTAAATCCCAAAACATCCAAAAAAAAGGGAAAATGATCAATTTGTACAAAAATATTCATAGCAGCTCTTTTTGTGGTGGCTAAGAATTGAAAAATCAAAGGGATACCCATCAACTGGGGAATGGCTAAGCAAAATGTGGCTTATGGCTGAAATGGAATAATATTGTCCTATAAGAAATGATAAGCATGATGATTTCAGAAAAACCTGGAAATGCAAAAAAATACAAAAACTGATGCATAGTGAAATGAACAGAACCAGAAGAAAATTGTGCACAGTAACAGCAATATTGTTCAATAAAGAACTGTGCATGACTTAGCTGTTCTCAGCAATACAGGGATTTAAGACAATCTCAAAGGATTAAGGATGAAGCATACTATCCATCTCCAGAAAAACGAACTGATATTGTTTGAATACAGATTGAAGCATGCTATTTTTCATTTTTATTCTTTTATTCTAGTCTTCTTATACAAAATGACTACTATGGAAGTATTTTACATAATTTCAAAAAAAGGAAAAATGTTTGTGTAACTATTTTCTTTTTTAAATATTTATTAATGGACAGTGCCTTAACAGCAAACATTCTCTTTAAATATTTATTCCTTAAAAGTCCCCTGGCAAAGAAGATATATCCCTGTGCCAAAGGAGAAAGTGAAGGCATTAATGACCTCATTATCTTTCCCCCTAACCCTAACCCTTCTCCTACTTTCCTTATTACTATAGAGGGTGCCATCAGTCCCAGGTTCTCATTGTCCCCCAGAATACCAACCTAGGAGTCATCCTGAACTCCCCATTCTTTCTCAACTGCACAGATCCAATATGGTGCCAAGATTTGTTGATTTCTTGTTGATTTCACCTCTGCAGCATTTCTTGTTGATTTCCCCTCTGCAGCACTTCTTGTTGATTTCCCCTCTGCAGCACTTCTTGTTGATTTCACTTCTGCAGCATTTCTTGTTGATTTCACTTCTGCAGCATCTCATTGATTTCATCTCTGCAGCATCTCTTGTTGAGTTCACCTATGCAGCATCTCTTGTTGAGTTCACCTATGCAGCATCTCTTATTGATTTTGCCTCTGCAGCATCTCTTGTTGATTTCACTTGTGCAGCATTGCTTGTTGATTTCACTTCTGCAGCATCTCTTGTTGATTTCACTTCTGCAGCATCTCTTGTTGAATTCACCTCTGCAGCATCTCTTGTTGAGTTCATCTCTGCAGTATCTCTTGTTGAATTCACCTCTACAGCATCTCTTGTTGAGTTCACCTATGCAGCATCTCTTATTGATTTCACCTCTGCAGCATCTCTTGTTGATTTCACTTCTGCAGCATCTCTTGTTGATTTCACCTCTGCAGCATCTCTTGTTGAGTTCATCTCTGCAGTATCTCTTGTTGAATTCACCTCTGCAGCATCTCTTGTTGAGTTCACCTATGCAGCATCTCTTATTGATTTCACCTCTGCAGCATCTCTTGTTGATTTCACTTCTGCAGCATCTCTTGTTGATTTCACCTCTGCAGCATCTCTTGTTGATTTCACTTCTGCAGCATCTCTTGTTGAATTCACCTCTGCAGCATCTCTTGTTGAGTTCATCTCTGCAGTATCTCTTGTTGAATTCACCTCTGCAGCATCTCTTATTGATTTCACCTCTGCAGCATCTCTTGTTTTCACCTCTGCAGAATCTCTTGTTGATTTCACCTCTGCAGCATCTCTTGTTGATTTCACCTCTGCAGCATCTCTTGTTGAGTTCACCTCTGCAGCATCTCATTGATTTCACCTCTGCAGCATCTCTTGTTGATTTCACTTGTGCAGCATCGCTTGTTGATTTCACTTCTGCAGCATCTCTTGTTGAGTTCACCTCTACAGCATCTCTTGTTGAGTTCACCTCTACAGCATCTCTTGTTGATTTCACCTCTGCAGCATCTCTTGTTGATTTCACTTGTGCAGCATCTCTTGTTGATTTCACCTCTGCAGCATCTCTTGTTGAGTTCATCTCTGCAGTATCTCTTGTTGAATTCACCTCTGCAGCATCTCTTGTTGAGTTCACCTCTGCAGCATCTCTTGTTGAGTTCATCTCTGCAGTATCTCTTGTTGAATTCACCTCTGCAGCATCTCTTGTTGAGTTCACCTATGCAGCATCTCTTATTGATTTCACCTCTGCAGCATCTCTTGTTTTCACCTCTGCAGCATCTCTTGTTGATTTCACCTCTGCAGCATCTCTTGTTGATTTCACCTCTGCAGCATCTCTTGTTGAGTTCACCTCTGCAGCATCTCATTGATTTCACCTCTGCAGCATCTCTTGTTGATTTCACTTGTGCAGCATCGCTTGTTGATTTCACTTCTGCAGCATCTCTTGTTGAGTTCACCTCTACAGCATCTCTTGTGAGTTCACCTCTACAGCATCTCTTGATTGTCATTCCTCTGCAGCATCTCTTGTTGATTTCACCTCTGCAGCATCTCTTGTTGATTTCACCTCTGCAGCATCTCTTATTGATTTTGCCTCTGCAGCATCTCTTGTTGAATTCACCTCTACAGAATCTCTTGTTGAGTTCACCTATGCAGCATCTCTTATTGATTTCACCTCTGCAGCATCTCTTGTTGATTTCACCTCTGCAGCATCTCTTGTTGATTTCACCTCTGCAGCATCTCTTGTTGATTTCACCTCTGCAGCATCTCTTGTTGATTTCACCTCTGCAGCATCTCTTGTTGATTTCACCTCTGCAGCATCTCTTGTTGATTTCACCTCTGCAGCATCTCTTGATTTCACCTCTGCAGCATCTCTTGTTGATTTCACCTCTGCAGCATCTCTTGATTTCACCTCTGCAGCATCTCTTGTTGATTTCACCTCTGCAGCATCTCATTGATTTCACCTCTGCAGCATCTCTTGTTGGTTTCGCCTTTGCAGCATCTCTCAAATACACTCCCTTTTCTCCTCTAACCCTGCCCCCACTCTGGTACAGCTCTCATCATCTCACTCTTGGACTACTGCAGTACCTGCTGGGAAGGTCTGCCTGCCTCAAGTCTCTCTTCACTCCAATCCATCCTCCTTTCAGTCACTAACATGATTGTTCTACAGTGAAGGTAACTCCAAGGGGTCTCCTATCACTTCCAGGAGCAAATACAAAGTGCTCTGTTTGTCATTCAAAGCCCTTCATAACTTGGCCCCCTCCTCCCTTTCCAGTCTTCTTCCGCAAACAAGATGTTCCATTCGTTGGCTCTGAAATTTTCCTTTGGCCGTCCCCCTTGCCTGGAATACTCTCCCTTCTCAGCTCTGATTACTGAGCTCTTGGGCTTCCTTTAAGCCCAGCTAAAATTCTATCGAAAGCCTTCCCCAGCCCCTCTGAAACTTAGTGTCTTCCCTTTCGTCATTATTTCCTATTTCTCTTGTTTGTTCTCCTGGACACATTTGTTTGCATGTTTTTTCCCCCATCAGAGTGTAAACCTTTTGAGACCAAGGCTTTTCTCCTGGCTCTCTTTGCATCCTCAGTGCTTAGCATGGGACCTGGCACTTAATAGATATTTATTAAATGATTAATAACCTCAAAGGACTCAAGTCTGTCTGAAAACCAGTTTAATATTGATTTTAAGCAGCATTAATACAATTTGCTTCAACTCAGAAAACTTTTCAAAAGGAGCTGTTCTGGACTTCAAATGGAGAAAACAGAGACAAGACCAAGAACAGTTGTTGCTATTACATTCTCCTGAGGGAGTACAGTCTGTACTCTGATAAAGTTGGAAGCACCAAGAAATAGACACCAAGGAGAGGCCAGTCAGTCCTTTGCTGGAGGAATATTTGAGGAAGGGAATACTAAAAAGTGGGAAGCTGGGGAAGGTTCTCCAGAGCTTGATGATAGAGTTGAACTTCCAAGCATTTCTTTTTTAAATAGCTTTTTATTTCTTCCAAATACATGCAAAGATAGTTTTCAACATTCACCTTTGCAAAACCTCCGATTTCAAATTTTTCTCCCTTCCTCCCTGCGACCCTCTCCCATAGACAACAAGCAATCAAATACAGGTGGAACACGTGCAATTCTTCTAAACGTATTTCCAATTTCATCATGCTACACAAGAAAAATCAGATCAAAAGGTGAAAGAGGAAAAAAAAAACCAAGTAAATAAACATCAACCAAAAAGTTTAATTACTCTGCTTTGATTCACATTCTGTCTCCAAAATTCTCCCTCTGGATGTGGAGTTTCTATCTCAAGTCTCTTGGAATTGCCTTGAATCACCTTGTTGTTGAAAAGAGCCACATCCATCATAGTTGATCATCACATAGTCTTATTCTTGCTGTATACCATGTTCTCTTGTTTCTGCTCACTTCATTTAGCATCAGTTCATATAAGTCTCTCCAGGCCTTTCTGAAATCTTTCTGCTGATTGTTTCTTACTGAACAATAATATTCCATTACATCCATATAACTATAACTTATTCAGCCATTCCCCGGTTGATGGGCCTCCACTCAGTTTCCAGTTCCTTGCCTCTACAAAAAAGGCTGCCACAAACACTTTTGCACATGTACTTCCAAGAATTGCTTAAGCACTAATTGATTCCAGGTACTGGACTAAATCCTGGGGATGTCCCTGTTGTCAAGGAGCTCACAGCCTAACAACATGTAAACAACTATATACAAACACAATATAACCAAGCTAAGTTAAAGATAACCAGCAGAGGTAATCAGTCAGAAGGACCAAGGTTAAGGAGGATTGAGAAAGGATTCTCACAAAAGAAGGAACATTAGCTGAAGCAAGCTCAGAGAGAAGGCTCCTGCAGGAGGGGGTGAGAAGGAAGCCCTTTCCAGGCTGGGGCTGATGCACCGAGCAATGGAAGCAATGGGAGAACAGATAGGAGACCAATTTTTGGCTTGAATGTAGGGAACGTAAAGGGGAGCAATGCAAAATAAGACTATATAGGGAGGATGCCACCAGATTGTGGAAGGTTCACTTAATTTTAAACTTACAGGTGACAGGAAATCCCTGAAAGTTTAGATCTGGGTCTTAGAGTGGCTAATCTGATATTTGCATGGGGAATGGATGAGAGAGGAAAAAGGCTGGAGCAGGGATGTTAATGAGGAGGCTTTTACAAGAGTTGGAAAAAGGAGCATAAAGGTCTCATCTTGGAGTTTGTCATGTTCTTCTTGATCCCAGAGAGTAGAAGAAAGAATAGATGATGAAAGTCAGATCAAAGAAGATTCTGGCTCAATGTTAGAAGTTTATAAATCATTAGTATTATCCCAAAGTGGGCTAAGCAGCTGCCTCCCAAGGCAGGAGGCGCCCCCCCCCTCCCTTCCCAGGGGCTGCATATCCATTTGAGATAACTTGGCCAAAGAGATTCTCATCAGTTGCCCATAGATACATGATGTTTCACCGCACAGAACGCTTATCTGACCAACCTCCTGGGAGCCTCATCATACCCTTGGAAAAAAAGATGCTATTTCCCCACCTTATAGATGAGGACACTGAGTCTCTAAGAGGGTGAGTTGACCAGGGCCAGCTTGTTTGCCCCGGTTTCCTCAATGTAAAATGAGCTGCAAAAGGACATGGCCCGCCGCCCCAGGATCTTTGCCGGGAAGACTTAAAATGGAGTCACTTTCTTCTTACAAAGAGTCAGATGTGACTGGAAAATGGCTGAACAGCAACAATGCAATATAGCGCAATATCTGGTGGTTCAGAACACAACAAGGAATAATAATGTCTCTGTTATTAGCCCCGGAGATAACGGCAGAAAGAGCCACGTTTGAAGAAGGGATTGGTTTGGAGGAGAGAGAGATAATTCTCTTTTGGAAATATCGAGTGGAAGATTGATGAGAGTAGAAATGTTATTCCAGCAGCAGGTGGTGATGTGGAAACGGAGCCCAGGAGGGTGATGGAGGCCGGGGACACGGCGATGGGGCCCTCGGGGGAGGGAGCCAAGTCAAGTCGCTGACTAATTTGGGGCCCATGCTGGGTGGTTTTGATATTTGGAAAAGAGATTCCCAAGCATAATCATGTAGGAACAAATGGAAGAAAAGGACATCTGAGTGTGTGTGTGAGTGTGTGTGTGTGTGTGTGTGTGTGTGTGTGTGTGTGTGTGTTTTCTCCACTCACAAAGACTGAAGTGATGTTGGGAAGGCGGGCGTCTGGTCCCTTTCTTTTGTCGAGTTCACCGTGGCGGACCCTTGCCACCCCCCAATAGTAAAGAGTTGGGACTGGGGTTCGGGTCAGGTGGGTTTGGCGCCCACAGCTCCAAGATCAACTTAGGACACTTCCAGATAGAAGAAAATGGAGTTTATGAGGCATGGAAGACCTGGAGGGCGAGACTCTCCCAGTGCAAGGCCATTGTCCCTCCTGGGCTCCCTGCATGCACGGCGGGGTGCAGGACCCCCGAGGAGGAGCCGGCGGCCAGAGGCACCAGGCCAGCCCTGTCACAGCTGGGGCAGCCGTGGGGTGTCGTGGACAAGGACCCCGGACAAGTCATCGAAATGGAGTTTTTATTTCTTTGCCTATAAACGAGGGTAATTTCTCCCCCACTGGGGACCTCATGGGAGTGTCTAAAACTCAAATGTCTGTGAAGGGCTTTACCAATGTCCGTCATTGTTATTATCACCGTTGCTGAGCTGTCCCCCTCATGGTGACTCAGCCCCTAAAGTCAGCAAAAGAACACAGAATTCCCCTCAGTGTCAGAGGAAGGAAAGGCCTTTTCTGTTTGGCAGGATCAGGGGAGGCTTCGTTGGTGAGGGGACGTGGGCGAAGGTCCCGGAGGATGAAGAGGGAGTGGGGGGAGGGCATGCCGGGGGAGGAAATGGTGTCAGCAAAGGCTTGGAAGTGGGAGACTGAGACACAGAATCACGATTCTCAAGCTGTGATGGCCTTCCGAAGGTCACCGACTGCAGTCCTCCCATTTTTCAGCTAAAGAAACTGAGGCCCAAAGAGTTAAGTGAAGAAAGCACTTTATTTAACCCCCCCAAATAGTGTGAGAGGCAGTTAAATGCATGAAGAGAAGCAGGAAAGTCACCCAAGCTGACAGGATGGAGAGAGTGTGGAGGGGAAGGGGTAAGAGAAGACTGAAGAGGGGGCTGCAGGAGACACAGCACCAGATCTGGGTCAGGAAGACCCAGATTCAGGTCTAGCCCCAGACACGCACTGGCCGTACAATCCTGGCACATCACTTAACTTCTCCCTGCCTCAGTGTCTTCAACTGTAAAATGGAGAAAAAAAGTTTCCCCGAGCTCCTCCCTCGGAGGGTTGTGGTAAGTAGCCAATGAGAGAATATTTGTGGAGTGCCTGGGACCTAATGGGCACCGTGTAAACATTTATTCCCCTCTGCCTTCCCCTTGAAAAGGTAGGATGGCCCCGGACAAGGGGGCCTTGAAGGCCAAGAAAAGGAGTTTCAGCTTCATTGGGTTAGAAGACAATCAGTCCACAGACTCACCGAGAGGCTTGGAACGGGAGGGACGAGGCTGATGTACGATCACGCAATAAAAAGGCCTTGGTACAATCCTGCCTCTGCAGCCCCTTCAGTGGCTCCGTGGAAAGTTGTGGCCATTTGCTCAAACACTGATGTAGCCTCGTGCCCTAGCTCTAACGGGGGAGCAAGCCCGGGATGGCCGGGGTACGGGCCTCGTGGGGGTTGGGCAGTCTGATTCCGGCCCCAGAATCCTGATGTCGGCTTCTCTGATTTCTGCCCATGCGCTTTCTTTGAGATGGGGAAAAGCCCTCGATCATGTGTGACAAAGGGGGGCTTTTGGAGGAGGAGAATGAGGATGGGGATCTTTTGGAGGGGGAGGAGGAGGAGGATGACAGGCTTTGGGTGTTGGTGAGGCTGGGGGGCTTTTGGAAGAAGAGGAAAAGGAGGAGGATGGCAGGCTTTGGAAATAGGTGAGGATGGGAATCTTTTGGAAGAGGAAGAAGAGGAGGATGGGGGGCTTTTGGAGAAGGAAGAGGAAGAAGATGGGGATCTTTGGGAGGAAGAGGAGGAAGAGGAGGAGGAGGAGGAAGAGGATGGCAGGCTTTGGAGTCAATGAGGATGGGGGGCTTTTGGAGGAGGAGGAGGACAGCAGGCTTTAGAGAAGACCCATGTTCCATCTTTGGTTCTGCCTCTTCCCAATTGTGTGGCCATAGGAAGTCACCTCACTCACTCAGCGTCCTTCAGGCTCCTCTCTAGTTAGAGGAGGAGATTTTGCCCCAGTTCCTGGAGCCCCCTGTGCTGGTCCCATGGGCTGACATGGGGAGGAGGAGACAGAGAGGGCAGCGCTTTGACGTGGAAACAAGAGCATGTTGTGTCCCTGTCCTGGAAGGCAGAAGGCCAGGGGCTAATCCAGCTTCCAGGAGGGGAGGTGTTTTTGGGGGGCTGGCAGGGGCGGGACTGGCCTCCCCCCCAGCAGAGCTGAAAGGAATAAGCGTGAGCCCCCGATGAAGAAGTCTGAGCAAATGAGAAATTACAGGCTCATTGGGCAGCCGGGGATGTGATGCAGATGTGAGCAGATTAATCCTGGAATTCAGATGGAGCTACCGCACGGTAATTAACATTTTCCTGGTTTCTGGCTGGAACGTGGGGAGTAGAAGGAGAAAGCGGGAGGCGAGCCCCAGCCTGCCCAGGAGCATCTTCGGGAGGAGAGGCGTCCCCGGGGAAGGGGGAGCCTGCTCCATGAGGGAGACCCGGCCCACTCCCCAGGTATTAAGGCTGGTCTCTTCAGGCTCCTTAATGACAATAACTGAGATTTATGAAGCACTGAAGGCTTGCAGAGCACTTTCCACATGCATTCTATCACCGGGGCTTGACAACAGCCCAAGAGTCGGGGCCTAGAGTGATCCTCACTTGGTTTTCCAGTTTCCTCATCTGGAAAACCAAGCGAGGAAACCGGGGCCCGGAAGGATTCGTCTGCCCGGGGCCACGCAGCTTTGAGCCCCCTGAGTGTGACTCCAGTGGGTCTGTCCGGCACAAAGGTGCTCCCTCTGGTTTCGAATCCTCCCGCCCCCCTGGAGCTTCAGCAAGGGACTTGGCTTCCCTGAGCCTATTTCCTCCTGTGTCAAATGAGGAGTACGACCCGGATGGCTGTTAGTGTCTCTCTCAGTTCTAAATCTCCCTTCCTATGCTCCAGGAATAACTATTTTTTATATTGATTCTATATAATATATAATTCTATATATATTTATTAATTATTATATATTTATTCTATATCTATTTATTTATTAATTCTCTATGTATTTATATATAATAGATATTATACATAATATATAATAAAAACTTCTATTTATTGTCATCTCTCCCTCCCTCCCTCCCTCCCTCCTTCCCTCTCTCCCTCCTTTCCTTCTTTCTTCCCTCCCTCTGTCCCTGAATTCTTCACATCCATCATGCATCAGGGCATGGAAATATACTGTTATATTCATAATCACGGATCGTTCCACCTTTGTTCTGGGCAGCCAGGTGGTTCAGAGCGTAGAGCTCCCGGCTTGGAGTCAGGAAGGCTCACGTTCCTAAGTTAAAATCCGGCCTCAGACATTGCCTCGGACCCTGGGCAAGTCACGTAACCTGATTTACCTCAGTTTCTTCATCTGTCAGATGAGCCGGAGAAGGAAATGGCCAACCATCCAATGTCTCTGCCGAGAAAACTCCAATGGGGACCCAAGGAGTCAGACGTGGCTGGGAATGACCGAGCAGCCACAGAGGCAGCGAACACCCCGGTGTGTTCCTGCTGACGGAGGGCTCCGGAGTCTCACGGGGGATGTGGGCAATGGGGAGCTGCCCCCTGAGCTGCCCCTTCCAGAAGCGCCCTCCTCCCCTTTGGGCACGGTCCTGTCTCCTGAAGGGGAGGAGCTGCTCTGTGGAGACAGGTGCCCCACCCAGCTGTGCAGCCCCCCGCTCTCCGGGGCCATCTAGACTCCCCGAGGCCCCGTTTTCTGTCAGGCCTCCATCTCCTCCTCCCCAGTCTCCATGGGTGGCTGGAAGCTGTTAGCGTGGTGGAAGCACAGGAGAATGGCCGGGACCAATCTGTCCGGGCCGGCGTCCAGGAGGAGATGAGGATATCATTGAAGTAAATTGCCGTTCCCTGGACCAGCAGGTCTTGGGAGGAAAAAAGCCCGAGCTGAACCTTAAGCTGCAGAGCCCGCCGTAGGCCAGCCCGAGCGATCAGGCGCTCCCAGAAGCCGGGCCAGCTCTCGGAGGCCCCAGCATTAGTGCTTCCCAGTGTGGGGCCTGTGTGGGGCCCTCTGCATCCATCCTAGGTCCCCGGCTCCCACCCATCCATCCTCCATCTGGGGGGAGATTACTGCCTATTTGAGCCCCTCAGGGTGGGCCTGAGGGGGGAAGTAGGGGAGAGTGAAGCTCTCGGAACCAGGAAAACTTGGGTTTGAACCCCATCTAAAGAGCTCCTTGGAGGTGTCTCCATCAGCTCAGGTCCTCCACTGTAGTCATCAGTCTGGTGGCCAGGAGGGCCGTGCCTGGCCTTGGACGCAGTGGGAAACCTTGGCCCTTGTCAGGTAAGGGGGCAGAGGGAGGCTGGGTCCGCAGGAGACGCCCCAAAGGCTGGTGAAGGCCGAATTTCCCATGTGCCCATTTGCAGCTTCAAGGGACAGAACGTGGGTGGCGCGATATTTACCGTTGGAGGGAATCTCCCCAAGGAAATCCTAGGCTGTAAACATCCCATGAACAGCATAAGGAAGAGCCAGGGAGGGAGTCTTCCTGCTGTTAAAGGCAGAGAATCCAGTGGGGGGGAACCCCCAGCGGGGTCGGATCCTAGACTTGAAGCTGGAAGGAACCTTGGAGGCTACAGATTCCCCAACCCCCATTCTACAGTTAAGCAAACTGAGTCCCAGTGGGGCCCTCCAACAATATAGGAGGAGAGCCTGAGGCTGATGATGGACAACTCGGCCTCCCTTAAATCCAATTCATTTGCAAGTCACTCTCCCCAGGTCCTCGGTCCTCTTGGAGAAGGAAGGACAACAATGGTCATGATGGAGAGAGCCATCTGCCCCCAGAGAGGACTGTGGGAACTGGGTGGGGACCACAACACGGCATCCTCTCTCTTTCTGTTGTTCATTCGCATTTTGTTTTCTTTCTCATTTACTTTCCTTTTTGATCTGATTTTTCTTGGGCAGCAAGAGAACTGTACAAATATGTTCACACATAGTGGATTTAACATATATTTTAATGTGTATAACATATATTGGATTACTTCCAGCTGGGGAGGGGGTGAGGGAAGGAGGGGAAAAACTGAGACACAAGGCTACGCAGGGGTCAATGTTGAAAAATTATCCATGTCTATGTTTTGAAAATAAAAAGCTTTAATAAAAAAAAAAAGAAAAAAAAAAAGAGAATGAAGGACAAACAACTCAGAGCCTTCTATCTAGTCATCTCTCTCTCTCCATCTCTGTCTCTCTCTCTCGCTCCCCATCTCTGTCTGTCTGTCTGTCTGTCTCTCTCTCTCTCTCCACACTGAGCACACAGTGGCTGCCTAATACATGCTTAGTGATAACTGACTGAGAGTCTAAGTGGCTTGTCTAGGTCGCACATAGAGCAAGTGACAGAGGAGGATTAGAACTCAGGTTTCCCGCTTGTCGTCCCCCCCTCCCCGGCTCCAGCACATTCACTGCCTCCCATCATCTTGCTCCTCGGTACCAGACACCGGCAAACTCGCGCGGGGAAGCCTCCCATTCTTGGGAAGGACATTTACTCTTGGTTCGGTGACACAAGAATGACTGACTCCTAAACACTGGAAAATAAAAACAGAATCCCAGAAGCAGGAAGCTGTTGTTGAAAGTTAGGAAGGAAATCTGAGGCTAGAGGAGGGATAGACTGAAAAGCAGCCTTATGAGAGGGGCCAAACTGCCCTTCAAGTGATGGTTCCTGAATTGGGGGGGAAAGCACCCATTACGGGGTCAAAGTGGGAACTCGAGTAGTGTCAGAGGCAAGTTCCATTCACTGAAACTACTTCCTCTCCTTGGAAGCCCATCTTGCCCTTCGGCAGGTTGGGGTTGGGGTTGCTGCTGGGGCTGCACATCCTCGGTTTTCCCAGAAACCATCTCCCAGGCTAACAAAGCAGGGGGATTGCATGGGGGGCCGGGGGGAGGGTCCATGGCCACAGCCGCAAGTCGAGTTTCTTCTCCACAAGGGAACTCCCTCCGCCTTTTAAGAGAACACACTGAGTGTCCCAAGGTGAGTGACTAGCAGCAAAGCTGACTTTTCTTTTTAATAACTGGGCAGGAAGAAACAGAATTGCCTTCTCGACCCAGAAAACAAAAGAACGAGACAGAAAAATGAAGCTTCTTATTGGAAGCACAGATTGTAACCAAGAGGGACACTTTGTGAGATCCCCATTCAAACCCAACAGTTCCACGTCCACTGGGCTTCTGACCAAGGCACTTTCTACGCTCATCGTCTGGGAGTCGATTAAAAAAAATAACAGAACAGGAAGTTGTTGAATTCCTGTAGGTGGTCAAGGTCTCCTCAAGGGCAACAAAGCTCCAGAGGAGAAGGTTAGAGCCGGGAGGCCCCGGCTAACGCTGCTCACTCAGTCACTGTCGCTCTCAGCTCTTAGAACATCTTGGATGTCATAAGAACAAGCAAGATGGTCCCAGTAAACACCCTCCTGTGCCTTCCCACCTTTTTTGTTAATCGAATGTATTTCAGCAGAGTTTGTGAAACCCACAGAAGCTCTTTTGGCAGCCGGACCCATCATCTCCCTCTTTCCACACCAGCACACACCTGGAAGGGAAGGGACGATGCTGTCAGCCCCGCACACAACAGCTGGCAACGTGCTCTTGGATCGCTGCCTACCCTTCTGAGTTTCGTCCACGTGCTAATCGTTGTATCGGCAGTTTCTGCCTGTGATGAATGGCTGTAATTGCTGCCTCACGGAATTGGTGGGAGGCTCAAAGGAGGCAAGGGCTAGAAAGCACTTTTAGAACCGAAAGCTCTTTGTTTTAAGTAAATGTCAGATATTCCAGTGGGTCTGCGGGCAGTCTTTCCTCCTGGGCAGACGATAGGGGGCCGTCCATGTTGGACCATCTCTGGGGGAAAGAGGAAAGAGCACTGACCTCTGACACTTACTGGATGGGGACCTTGAGCAGGTTGACCAGAAGCTTTTTGAGGTTCCTCCTGGTTCTAAGTCTGTGATCACTTGGTACTTGTGGCCTTAATCTGCGTTTCCTCGCTCCCCCTGAGAAGGAATGGCCACCCAGGTCTTTGCCCCCAAACTCCTCATGAGCAGTGTTAGTGTGCAATAGTCCACGAAGAGTCGGACACGACTGAACGATGATGACGTTGGTAATCAGATTGTCTGGGTCTCGTTTCCTCATCTGTAAAATAAAGTCTTAGACTAAGATGTCGAGTCCGGGCCCTTCTAACCCTCCCAGACATTCGCCAAGGGTGCCCAGCCACCGTGATGGCTCTTTCCTTGATATCTCCCAACATTATAGGGTCAAATGGATCCCACTCAATGCCCTCTGGTCACCCTTCACTTGCCCCAAGGACTGACCTTTCTTGCTCAGTACATCTCAGAGGATGCCCTTTCCTTTGATTCTCTCTCCCAATTCTTATTCACTGTGTCAGGCAACCTGCTAAGGGCCATCATTTGTTTCTCTCTGGACCCCTGGGGGATTCTCCTGTTTAATTCTTCAGAGACAGTAGAGTTCTGTAACTCACAGAAATGCAAATATAATAATGCTAGAAACAAATAGAGCTCTATTCTACACCTGCCTTTTAATGCGCCGATCCCATAGAAGTAAGTCGGCTTTGGTAGCTCGATGTAACTTAGAAATGGCCCAGGCCACAGGACCGTACAATTTAAACTTGGGAGGAAATAAGGACGTTATGCCTTTCTTTTGACAGATGGGGAAACTGAGGTCTGGAGAGAGAAGGCAGGTTGTCTAAGGTATCACATGAAGGGTTAGCCAAGGTTCAAAACAAGGTCCACGAAAGGCACCTTGCGGTTTGACTCATGAAGAGTCAGGGATCCAGCCTGATAATGCAGCTGAAGGTTCTGGTTGGCATCTTGGGGGGTGACTGACCCAAGGGACCCTCGGATCCCCCGAAGGCCATCGGGGCCCATTTCTCTTTCTGCTTCTCAACAGCCAAGTCAGCCTGGGGGAGCCAGGGTCAGAGCCGAGGACTGGATTCTGCTGCTTCATTTCCAAGTTAGTTGGAGGTAGCTGAGAACAGCTGAGTTTTTGAGAAAACTCAGGCAGAGACAGAGGCACCTAGGTCAAGGTCAGCAGGACCCACATTCTCCTGGCTTCTGGGCCAGGGCTATTTCTACTACCCTCCAGGTGGCTTCCTGCTCCCTGAATACAATCTTTGTGTGGATGCGTTTCCTATTTGTTCCTGTTTATCCAGCTCATGGGCTCTGTGTGGACAGACAGGAAGCAGCCAGATACAGAAGGAGCCATTGTTTTGGGTCATCTGTCTGTGGGGAGGGATTTCAACCAGCCAGCTGAGCAGAGGAGACCCCACATGTGAGGAAAGGCAAAGGGGATGGGATCCAGTGGCCTACAATGATAGAAGCTCTCGCCTGGCCTCTTAAACAAAGGAACAACTCCAGACAATTTTTTCCAGTTTTTTTCTGAGCCTTTCTAACTCCATTTGGGCTTTTTCTTGCCAAACATATTGGAGTGGGTGACCATCCCCCTCTCCGGCTCATTTGACAGATGAGGAAACTGAGGCAGACAGGATTAAGTGACCTGCCTAGTAAGTGTCTGAGGCTGGATTTGAACTCAGAAAAGTGGCTCTTTCTAATTTTTAATGTCCTAACTCTAAGTCCAGTTCTCTATCCACTGTGTCACACAGAGGCTCTTGCTTAAATAAGCAACTTACATACTGAAAATATGGGAAATGGGAGTGAGTGTGGGGAGAAAAGATGTTGATTTTATCATCAGTTTTTAGAGATGTTTAACCGGTGTTCACCACAATGAAGAAGGCAAAGAGATGAAAAAACCCTTCTTATTTTTATTATTCCTGCCAAACAGAGAAGCTCAGCTGTCCAAAGAAACCCTGGTTTGGAAAATAGGTTATTTTGGTAAAAATCACAAAGGAGAAAGATGTAAAATGAGGAGCTGCATCACTTCACAAAATAGTTGGGATAGAATGCATCTGCAGAAAGCTTGGAGTAGATTTCAGCTAAGAATTATCAGCTAGAGAGGGCATCTGGCTGGCACAGTGGACTCAGGAAAACCTGAGGTCAAAAATGGCCTCACTTATTAGCCAGGACAAGTCACTTAACTCTGCCTCAGTTTTTTCATCTGTAAAATGAGTTGAAGGAAGTGGAGTCACATGTCTGAAACAGCTGAACATTATCTAGGGTGAATCTATAGATTAAGTTGGAAGATGGGCAACAGACACATTCAAAATGGAACAGATCTGCTTTTTGTCTCCAGGGAAAGTTTCCTTCCACTGATCTCTTCCACCTCTCTGGAGAGTAAAATCACTCTCAAATTTGGCTTTTGATACTTTGGTACCTGATTTCACACACAAGAAATCAATTGGTAATAGCATTTGATGAAAAAAATTAAATATAAATTAAAAACAATTTTAAAAGTCCTTACTGTATGCAAAGCATCATCCTGTGTACTGGAAACAAAAATAGAAATGCGGGTCACTCCTTGTTTTCCAGAAGCTCATATTCTCGTAGAGAGATAAACATATATGGGAGGCAAGTCAGATGAAAAGGATGCGTGGTCCTTAGAGTACAGCACAAAGCAGATGCTGGAGGGTTTTAAAAATGGAATTTCCATTTAGAAAACCATTTCAGCTGATGATGTTGAACCACTTGACAGGGCCAAGGACTTGGATGGCCAGACCTTTCTTTTCTGGGTTTTCAGTAGCTGCAACTATTACCATGATGATGTCAGGAAGAATGCTTCTACTTGACTAAATATATCCAGAAGAAATTCATGCTGGAGGCAACACATTTAAGAAGTACTCAGGAATAAATTTCTTTTTTCTTTTTCTTTTTTTGAATAATATTTTATTCCCCCACTAATTACAAGTAAAAACTGTTTTTGATATTTGGGTTTGTTTCATTTTTAGGTTTTGATTTCCAAATTCTGTTCTTCCCTACTTTCCTTTCCCTTGTCAGAGATAGTAAGCAACCTGCTATCGGTTGTACATGTGCAGTCATGTAAAACATTTCCATATTGGTTATTTTGTGCAAAAAGACTTAAGAAAGGAAAAAAATAAAGGAAGGAAAAAAGGAAGGAAAAAAGAAGCTAAAAAGAAAGGAAGGAAGGAAGGAAAAAAGAAGGAAAAAGGGGAGGAAGGAAGGAAGGAAGAAAAGAAAGAAATGGAAAAAGAGGGAGGGAGGAAAGGAAGGAGACAGAAAAAGAAAGAGTGAAAGAAAGCAATGGAAACCCTGGAAACTTAGTATGGAACTTATACTAAAGCAGATTTCCAGACCTGAGTAACCTACCAAGCAGAGATGATTTAGACATAAAAGGTGATACTACAAGCAAATTAGGAGAGCAAGGGATAGTTTACCTGTCAAATCTTTGGTAAAGGGAAGAATTTGTGACCAACAGAAATAGAGAATGCCACAAAATGCAAAATTGAAATTTTTGATGACACTAAATTAAAAAGATTTTGCACAAACAAAACCAATGCAGCCAAAATTAAAAGGGAAACAGAAAGCTAGGAAACTTTTTTTTTTTTTACAGTCAGTGTTTCTGATAAAGATCATGTTTCTAAAATATTCAGAGAACTGAGTCAAATTTGTAAGAATACAACTCATTTCACAATTGAGAACAGATCAGACTGGAAAGAAGTGGGAGTTTGGCTGCTGTGCATTCCTAGCAGGAAAGAGAAGCCCTTCCAAGGAGTGAAAGGCAAATCCTTAGAGCTGAGAGAGGGCATCCCATATTCAGATCTCACTGAGAAATGCTGTCAATCCCATTTGTTTTGCTTTTTGCTTTTCACAATCAATGAGATGAACTGAGCACAAAGTCATTGCAAGAATACCTTCTGATCCATTCCAGGTCCTCTGGAACTGTTCAGAAATGAGGAGGGATTTGGGGAACAATCTTAGAGGGGAAGTATTGATGTGATGCCCAAATGGCCTAGAGATGCCAATCAGCCATGGAAATCCTATTTACAGAAGTGTTCTTTTTACTGTATCTTTGGAGCCTGGTACTTCTCAAAAAAGATAATCAAAATCTAGAAAACTGTCTCTAAAGTCTCATTCTTCAGGACAGAATCCTTATAAGGAGACAGTATTTGAAAAATAATTAGTTTAACTCCTGGCACATATTAGGTGTCAATAAATGCTTGATCCCTTTTCTTCTCCTTATGGGCCATATCTGACAGACAATAAAGTCACCCAGGAGAGACAAAAGGCATTTCTAGTTGGGAAAATGCCTTCCTTTTCCGTTCAGGGTTTTTCTTCAATATAATACACTTTGGAAAGACCTTTTTGAAGTCAAGGAGGCAGAGGACAGTGTGATCGGTATATCACAGATCTCATTCAGTAAGAAAAACCCTCAAAGTAAGACTAAAAGGAAGTACATGGTGTGGGCTCATGAACTCTAGCATTAGAGGTGTGTCCCCCAGAGCCCAAGAGTCACAGCCACTCTCTAGAGATACCCTGTAAGAGGGTATAAGAGCAAATTTGGGGGAATAGTCCAGAGTATATAAATGTAATATTGAGCTATATAATAGCCCAAGTACTATATCTCCTATGTGAGGGGCTTTCTTGATTCCCATAGATGCTAGAGTCCCTTCCCGCCTACACAAAAGTAAATTATTGATGTCGATAGCCTTTCTTGTTATTATCCTGTTAGAGGACATTTAATTTTGGACAGTTACAGCAATTATGTTCTCTGTGGGAGAAGCTATTAAGCCTGATATAACATATATACACATATATCTAGTATAATATATATATATATATATATATATATATACATATATGTATATGGGCTCTCTTCAAAGACTAGGTTCCTTAAGAACAGGGGATGTTGTGTATCTTTGTATCCCAAGTGCTACATACAAATCCCATGACAAATATAGACAACAAATGATTGAGGGTTTTTTTTTTTGAAAATTTGTTTACATTTTTACTTTTTAGTTCTAAATTCTCTTTCTCCTTGTACTTCTTCCCTCAATTATTGAGAAGGCAAATTCAATATTCATTTTGCATTCACTTGTGCAAAACATATTTACACATTGCTGTGGGGTGGGGGGAAGCAATAAAAATGAAGAAAGAGAAAAAAAATTGCTTAAATCTTCACTCTGAGTCCATCTGATCTCCATCTGAAGGTAATTATCATTATTCATCATGACTTCTTTGGAATTGTTCTGGATTATTATCTTCATCGGAGTTGTCAAGTGTTTCAACAATTGCTTATAATTTCACCAATTATCACTATCTTACTTGTATACAATGTTGTCCTTGTTGGACTCACTTTAATTTGCATTAGTTCCCATAAGTCTTCCTTATTTTTTGGAATCGGTTCCCATGATCATTTCTTACAGGACAATAATATTCTACCACAATCGAACACCAAGCTTTTAACAAATTATTGTTGATTAGTTGATGATTCTTTTCCAAGAAAACAACAACAACAAACAGTGACTAAGATGACGCAAGCAACTTTGGGTTTATGTGTCTTCTCCACTTTCCATATATCATTTTTATGAATTGTTGGCCAAAGCGCTTTGTGGGGGTGTCCTAGCATGTAACGAGAAGACAAGGCTCCTTGGAAAAGGGGACAGTGGGGGATAAGGTGAATAGATGTCATGGGAGAAACTCACAAGGGCTCTATGGGAAGAACCGGTCCATTTGAAGGAGGATATTAAGTTGGAGAGTGTTCAGAGATGAGGAAGGAACTGAGTCCATGACACGGGGGATTATTTGAAGGAATAGAGGATGTTTAACCTGGACAAGAGGAGACTTAGTAGGGACATGGCGGCTTCTTGTATCCAAAAAAGTTGACTTAGGGAAGAGAGATTTGTATTGTTCAGTTTGGTACCAACAGAATTAGGACTAGTGGGTGGAAAGTGCTTTAATGGTTTCAATTTAGTTCAATCTAGGACAGGGAACGAGATTTTAGTGATACAGGAGAACGTGGCTGCTGGAGATTGTGGCTGGCGACGAGGGAGGTACCGCTTCCTTTCCCAGTCATCTTAGCCGAGTTCCTGCCACTGGTTGGGGTCCATTTCCTCCCCTCTGAAGCTCGGGGGTTGGGCTGGATATCCCACAAGAGTCCTCCAGCCCTAATGTGCTAAAGTCCCAGCGTGCCACGAGAAGTTCACCTGCTGGTCTGTCGTGCGGGGCCAGCGTCAGGCATCCTGCCCTGGGATGTTATTTCCTTTTATACAACAGATTGGAAAGTTCCTTGCTAAACAGGAAAGTACTTAGTGAAGCTAATGGCTAATAAAAATGACTAATTATTTCAGGCACATTCACTATTTGTCCTGACGTTCTAACCGAGTGGGTGAAGACCAGTTGGAAGTGTTAGCTTCTGAGAGCCAAGATCTGTGCGCGAAAAGGCCTCTGGATTTTCAGGGCTGACCTTTCTGGGCCGTCTCTGCTCCAGACAGGCCTTTCTTCTCTGGCCCTTCTCTGTGCGCTGGCATTAGGGCTGGGGGCTCCCTCCTCATCAGGGGTCTTCCCAAGGTGGGGTCTCTTGGAAGCCTCCCTTGATTGGTTGGCGCCTCCCTTCCTGTGACATTACAGATAGGAAATGGCTCCCTGAGACTCTTTGAACACTCTCCTGGTGCCCTGAAGCATCCCTGAGCAGGCCAGATGTGGGGACGGCAGCTGCCCAGCTACCCGCCAAATTGGCAAAATCCTGGTGTGACGAGGTGGCCACTTCCTGGCTGGAAGACCCTCAGGGACCCCCTTCTCCTCCTGGAGTCTTGCCCAAAGTACTGTCCTGCAGTCCTGCACTGCCTGTATCCCCTACCTTCCCCCAGGTAGGCTTTAGCCGGGGTGTAATAAAGAGGGGGAATGGGCCAGGAGGCTTTCCCCCTTTGGGAAGGGGTGGGCGCTGCCCCACTTCTCCTGATGGAGACCCTTTGGGTTGGGGATTGGGGAGCCTGGACCAAGCCTGGCCAGTGAGCAGGGCTTGAGAGCTGCTGCAGAGGATTTGAAGGGCTGTCACATCAAAGGATTCCCTTCGAGCTCTTTCATCCCAGAGGGCAGAGAGCGGGCAACGGAAGGAACTTGTAAAGAGAAAAATTAAGGTTTGAGGTAAGGAAGAACATCCTACCCCTCGGAGCAGTTCCTGAGCCCCACCGGGCACCTGGAGGAAGGAAGGGAGCGCTTCCTCGTTGGACTTCTTCAGGCAGGGAATGGACGGTGGCTTCTCCACTCTAGGGCTCTAGGGAAGGTCCTTTTACTCTTGTGATTTGGGAATTCTAAAAACTGCTTCTGACCAATTCCAGGCTGATGAGTTTGTGTTTTATCTTAGAATTAGTAGGGAGCCACTGAAGGATTTTGAGGTAGGTAACATGGGTTTAAAAACAAATATTGATAGCTTTTATTTTTATATAAATTTTATTTCCAGATATATCCTTTGCCCTGCCTGCCCGCACCCTTCCCAAAACTAGCCTCTTCATGACCCCAGGAGATATTTTCTTGGCAAAGATGCTGGAGTAGTTTGCCATGTCCTTCCCCAGCTCATTTGACAGATGAGGAAACTGAGGCAAATAGGATGAGGTGACCTGCCCAGGGTCAAACAGCTAGTAAGTGTCTGAAACCAGATTTGAACTGGTGAGGAAGGAGCTTCCCTGGTTCCTGCCCAGTGCTCTATTCTCTGTGCCACCTAACTGCTCCTGTAGCACAGAATTACAAAAGAAAGAAGGGGAAAATGAACCAACGCAACTGAATCTGATTGTAAAATGAATGTCCCAAACTTCTGCAAGAAAGAGAGGGAGGGAGCCCCTTCACCACGCCCCCTTTACCAAGAGTGAATGATGGAGCAGCAGCATTGGGGATCCCAAGAGACCCCCGTGGAAGTCCTGAGGCTGCAGAAAGCAGAGGCTGGTGACTTGCCGGCTGTGCCCACTGGACAGTCCTGGGAGAGAAGGAAACACACCCCATTTACCCAGTCTCTAGTCCAGCCAAATGGTCCAGACTTTCAGGAGGTGCCCACCCCAACTGCTGAGCAGGACAAAGCTGGGTATTACTGTGTGTGTATTGGGGGGGGGAGGGATGGAGTAAAGAACAAGCTAGAACTGGGATAAGGGAAGACCCGAGCCAGAGCCTCCTTCCTCTTTCTAACTAGATCCTCTGGAGGGAGGGAGGGGGTGCCTGGGAGATTCTTATCGTTGATTCTTTAAGGCCTGGGGCTCCCGAGGACCCCAAAGTCTCTGCTTTTGTGGCCAGCACTCAAAATAAATAAAATATATAAATAAGTGAAATAAATAAGTACGCCTTTGAGGTGTAGGATGGAGGGCCCTGGCGCCCTTCTGTGAGCTGCCATCTTGGCTGGTTCTTTGGGAAAGGGAGAAGTCAGGTCGTGTCTAGCTTCCGGTTTTCCAGAAGGATAGAGAGGAGCCTCCCAAGAAGGGGTTTAGTCTCCAGGAGTATTTTCCAGGGCCTCCCCCTGAATGGCCATCCAGCAGCTTCCTTCACAGCAGAACCTTTCCCAGCCGGGGCCAGAGGAACCATCGCTGGTCCTTCCATTTTCCAGAGGTTCCTTGAGGGAGTTAGGGCCCCAATCCCAGAGAACAAAGCTTGAGGGAAAAACAAGCTTACGTCCAATCTTGCCCGATCACTGGGTTATTCTCAAAGAATACCAGGAAACAGGGATGTAAATGTTTGCGTCTCAAAAGAACACAGCTGCGTGTGGACAAGGGTGCATGCTTGTACGTGCATGCTGTGTGTGTACAAGTGCCCATGCTTGTACATGGATGCTGTGTGTGCAAGTGCCTGCTTGTACATGGATGCTGTATGTGCAAGTGCCCCTGCTTGTACATGGATACTGTGTGTGCAAGTGCCCCTGCTTGTACATGGATACTGTGTGTGCAAGTGCCTGCTTGTACATGGATGCTGTATGTGCAAGTGCCCAGGCTTGTACATGGATGCTGTGTGTGTGCAAGTGCCCAGGCTTGTACATGGATGCTGTGTGTGTGCAAGTGCCCAGGCTTGTACATGGATGCTGTGTGTGCAAGTGCCCATGCTTGTACATGGATGTTGTGTGTACGAGTGCCCAGGCTTGTACATGGATGCTGTGTGTGCGAGTGCCCATGCTTGTACATGGATGCTGTGTGTGTAAGTGCCCAGGCTTGTACATGGATGCTGTGTGTGTGCAAGTGCCCAGGCTTGTACATGGATGTTGTGTGTGCGAGTGCCCAGGCTTGTACATGGATACTGTGTGTGCAAGTGCCCATGCTTGTACATGGATGCTGTGTGTGCAAGTGCCCATGCTTGTACATGGCTACTGTATGTGTACAGGTGTGCACGCTTGAACATATACACTGTGTGTACAAGTGCACGCTTGTACAATGACCCCTACACTGGAGTGTGCCACCCGAGCCTTTGCCCGGCCCCCTCCCGACACATTTGCTGCATTTGGGGGCTGCCCCACGATGTCACCGGGGCTGGTCCCGAGCTCCACTCTGCATCTTTAGGCAATCTGGGTGCAAAGAGGATGGATCTGATGAACAAACTACTTGAACCTGTTGTAAGCCCACGTTCGTGCGCAGACACAGGCCTGTGAAGGGAGAATAAACAACTCCCCGCTTGACTCGGGCCAAACCCGGCAGCTCCAAAACAGCCGGATTGTTGGGCCCCTGGACTTGAGCTTTTAGTTCTCCATGAGCCCCTGGGCTGCTGTGGGAGGGAGAGCGGGGCTGGGGGTGGGGACCTTGCTTAGACCCCCCCCCCACCCAAGATGAGGTTATGAGGAGGGACTGAATCCAGTGAAACGTAACCCAGAAAACTGCAAAGGATTCACGGGACTCCAAAGTGAACCAAACTTTGCAGCCCAACGGCAGGCTGGGCACGGCCTGAGCCCATCCCTCAAACGGCTCCGTTACCGGGGCCTGCGCCATGAGAAAACAAAAGGGGCGTCCCTGGCGCAGGGAGCGACACTTGGAGGGGACATGCCCCTAACAGAATGGCCCCTCCCCCCCCCCCCCCCATACCACACGCATGGAGTCACACGGAACAGCCCCGCCGGCAGCTCCCCGAGAGCCCGTCCGGACCCGGTTTCCTTCTCCAACCACGGGACAGCCGGGCCACCTTCTGCGCCCTGTCTGGCTTCTGCCTCATTCACACAAGCCCTTTCCCCATATTCCGCCCAGCGGCCCTTTCTCACTGCCAGCCTTTGACTTTGGGGGCCCCTCTGGCTCAAAACGGGCCGAGTGGAGGTGAACCGTGATGGGGATTGGATTTAAAATCCCCTTCCTGATGCCCCCCAGTCTCCCCCCCTCCCCAGGATGCTTGGGAATCAGGTTGCTTGTGATGATTCCTGCAGCGATTAGCCATTAGCCATTAGCTTTCCAGCGCGGCATAAATTGCTTCCCAGAGACATGAAGCCTGAACTCCTCTCCGCAAAGGTACATTGAGCAGCCCCTAATTAGCTCCCACAATCTCGCGAACGATCTGGAGACGCTCCCGAGTCGGCGCATCTTTTGTAAAAACTAATGAGTTGTCGGCGTGATTTATGGCGGCCCCCGTGGGGTGGGAGCCGGGGCTGGCTGCCGCGCATCTCGGCTTGGCGGATGCCATCTTCCTTCCTCTCCCCCTAATTGGGCGCCAGCCCCCAGGAGCCCTCCCGGCCCTTCCCGCTGTGAGTCCCAGCACCTGAACCTCCCACCGAGGAGGCCCGCGGACTCTCATTTCCTGATCTCTCTGACTGGGGGGGGGGGTTTAACCTGGACCCCCAAAGGGTGTCGGGAGGTCCATGAACTGGGATGGGGAGTCGGGGGTCTCCCAGTGGCTGCCCACTGTGGGGCCCTTTTAGGATAAGGAAGCACTTTAAAAACATGAGCTCATCTGGTTCCCATAGAAGTTGAAGATGCTATTATCATCCCCATTTTACAGATAAGGAAATTGAGGCTATTAAACAACCAGCCCGGTATCATACAGAGAGTGTCCGAGGCTCTTCCTGTCTCCTTCCTATCTTGTTTAGCCCACTTAGAACCGAAATTTAAAGCAGCAGCTTACGGGCTGATTCCAATAATCCCCATCTTCCCCCCCACTTACTTCTCGTGGGCAGCACCCATGGGACCTCCTGACTCCAAGTACCGACTACAGCCAGTCTCCGTCCCCAGGCCCCTTTCTGTGGCTGCCAAAGTGATTTTCTTAAAATACGGGTCTGAACCTAGTCATGAAACCTCAGTGGCTCCCGATGGCTTTGAGAATCGACTACAAATGTCCAGTTCAGGCGCTGAAGGCCCTTCCCCAACCTTTGCTTCCCAGCCAAACTCCTGGCGTTGTTTCCCGGCACTGAGATTTTATGTAGTGGGTCACCCTCCTCTCCTTCCTCATTTCTGCCCCTTGGAATCCCTAATGTCTTTCTGAAAAACCTTTTCAGTCCCATGTGTGGCTGGGACCCTCCCCTCCCCCAGATTTCTGTATTGATGAGCCTAGATGCTCATTTGCACATGTGACGATGAGAGAGGGTCTGATGTGCTCCAGACCTAGGATACATACACTGGTTGTGTGACCCTGTGTGACCCGCAGGGCCCTGGCCCTTCCCAAAGAATGGAATCACTTTGGGGGCTCACAGACTTTGTATTTTCAGAGCCTAGTCCTGTGTTGCGTACACAGTAGGTGCTTAATAAATGCTCATGCATTGAGAAGGGAGTCACTAAGCCTGGTCATGGTTTCCAGCGGTGACAGCCTAGGGTCCTGTTTGTGTATGTGTGTCTGAGGGGAGGAGCTGCAGTAATAATCAGGGAGACTCAACGGCAGCAGATTTTTTCCCTCCTCGGCTCCATTATCTCTAAATGATCCTGGCTGAGTGTGAGCGCTGTTCAAGGGCGTTCTCTCCCAGGCACATAAAAGGTAAAATGCCCGCTGAAAAATCACGGCCAGGATTGCTTCCAGATCCCAGGGAGCTAATGAGTTCCAGCAGAGACTGGCCGGCTCTTTATGTCGGAGGACAATGAACAGCCGCTTTCTTGTTTGGGGAGGGGGGGATCAAGGATTTGGGGCTTTGGAGGGCTGCTCGTTGGCTAGATTTCGTGCTCAGATAAGCTGCATTTAAATCCAGTGGGGGGATCACTGGTTACCCTCCAGGGAGCAAGGGACACCTGGGGCAGTAAGGTTAGGACCCGAGTTAGCATTCTGGGAGACCTTGGGCAAAGACCCTGCCTCTAGAACCTCCCATTGCTCCTAGATCAAGAGAAGGATTTCAATTAGCCAGCTCCTGAGGCACCTTCCAGCTGGAAAGCTTTGAGCCAATCCAACCCATTTTTTTTTAGAAAAGGAAACTGAGGCACAAAGAAAAGTGACCTGCCCACTGGGAATCACGTCTTCTCACCTCAAATTCAATTATTAAAAAAAAAAAAAACAAAAAAAAACCAAACCTGTTGCCAGCTACTGTGTCCATTAAGTCACATATCCCTCTTTTTTACCTCACTTTTCTCATCTGTCAAATGGGGAGATTGAATGAGGGGACTTCTGAGACCCTTCTAGCACTGGGTCTTTGTCAGGGGGATCTTACAGGAAGGCAGACACAGCCGCCCCTGGAGGCCTCTCTGGCCCGCTCAGCCGTGTCTGAAATCCAGTCACTGGGGATTAATTTCTTTGGCTCAGACCTTTGCCATGGTACAGATACGTGCAGGAGATGAGGGGAACGGGGGCTCCCGGGCGTTGGCCCTGGAGGAAGGGAGGGAAGTCTGGGTGAGCTGGTGGGGGCAGGGAGGGATGGAGAAGGGGATGGGGAGAGAGCCTGGGAGACAAACCTCATCGACTCTGAAAATGTGTCCAGGGATAACCTGAACTTTCGCCTTGTAGCTGCACTAGTACGTGGTTGAGGGAGGGGGCCGAGAGACTGTATGTCCTGGGGACAATGGGGCCAGTGGGGCAAAGGGGGCTGCTGCCCGAGCAGGTGGGGGCAGTTGTTGAAAGCAGAGCATCCCTCGGGGCTGGAAGGACTTGGTGGTACAGAGCTTTCCTGAAGGGACCAGGACCAGCTTTCCAACATTTACAGCTGCTTCTTTAAGGCCATGTGGTCCAGCCCCTTCCTTTTACAATTGGGGAAACTGAGGCCCAGAGAGGTCCATGTCTTACGAATTGATGTTTATCAGCTGATTACAAATCCCTGCTAAGCAGAGGCCGAGTGTAGTCAGCAGAAAATGGGCTTAAGGCTGAGTTTATTTCTCCGCTCTGAAATTTAGAATAATTACGTTCCCCTCTCCGCACTTCAATTTTCTTATCAAGAAATCATAATAACTGCGTGGCTCTTTTCACTAACGAGGTGATTCAGGCCAGTCCCAATGGACTTGTGATGGAGAAGGCGTCTGTATCCAGAAAGAAAGGACTAAGGGAACTGAGTGTGAATCACAATATAGGATGTCCACTCTTTTTGTAGTCGTTTGCTTGCTTTTTGTTCTTTCTCATTTTTTCCCTTTTTGATCTGATTTTTCTTTTGCAGCCGATAAATGCAGACTATGTAGAGAAGAACTGCACATGTTGAACAGGTATTGGATTAAGGAAGTTGAGGGGGGTGAAGGGGTTACCCAGGGTCACACAGCTAGGAAGGGACCGATGCAGAATCCAAACTCAGCTCTTCCTTTCTCAAGGTTCAGCACTCTGCCCACTGTCCCCTCACTTACAGAAATGGGAAGTGGAAGTTATAAAACCGTCCGCCTCCCATGGTCATTGTTGTGTGGGCTCCCGAAATGTGACCCGAACCTCCCGAATTAAAACTTCCAAAGGACCAGGTGAGCATTGCAGTTGTTGTAAGCCCTGTTTATAGAGGGGTAAACTGAGGCCCTGAGCTCTGAAGGGATGAGACCAAGAAAAGAGTCTCTTGTGTAAGTCCGAGCTCCTCATTTGACAAGAGAGGAAACAGGGGGAGAGCGGAGCCCCTGGCCCAGTGCTGGTAAATCTTAGTAAATGCTTGTCCGCTGGTTGTTTGGGGGTTGGGACCCAGGTTCCCTGACCCCCAGAGCCCAGGGTTCTGGCTGCAGACACGGAGGCCGCAGTAACCCCCCTGTCCTTGGCAGATACTGAACGTATCTCTTTGACGTTGCTGTTTTTTATTTTCCAAGAGCTTTGCATAAATCTGCTTTGCCCAAGTGCAGGCAGGGCCGGGCTGGCGTCCTTGGATGGCAGCCGCTCCCTCCCAGCTTTGCAGCCTTTGTCCGCCGCCGCCGCCTCTTTGCGCCTCCATTTGCTGGGAGCCGTTCCCAGATGCCTTTTGGCTTTCTTTTAAGCTGGGCTTTTGAACCTTTCACCGAGGCGATTTCCCTCCCTGCTCCTTTTTTCAAGTAATCTGTTCTATTTTCACTCCCCCTGATCTCGGGATGTTTTCTCTGTCCCTGGCGGGATTTCAGAGGCTCATCCCTGACCTTTGTTCTAACAGGGAAAGACACAAAAGACACCACGTCCGTGTCTGCTTTGCTAATGGACCGAGGCCGGGGTTCTGCCGGCAGGGAGGCTGGGTCCGGACAGTTTGGCCCTAGAAGCCCCGGAAAGGCCTCTGGGCAGATCGGTTTTCCTCCGGCCTTTCCCTGTGAGCCGACTGATCCACAAGCAGTCACTGAAAGCATCTATTATGCGCCAGGTACTTACTAAGTGCTGGGGACACAGAGAAAGGCAAGATCGGTCCCTGCTGTCATAGGGCCCCCGTTCTCATGGGGGACCCAGCCTGGGAGCAAACCTGTACCTCTGAGAGACAGATCCCCAGGTCTTTGTTACCCCACATGCCCCCGGGGCTAACAGGGGGCTCAGGGTGAGACACGGGGGACGCCACCCAGGGACAGTCACCCCTGGCTGCCCTGGCCAAGCCCCACCTGGAGTAAAGGGCTGGGCTCGGGGGCCTCCCAGTTAGGGAATTCTGTTCCTAAACTAGAAACGACTGCTAGAAGATGAGCCGCATCCTGAGGATGTATCAAAGGCCCTGGCATTTGGGGAGAGAAGGGAGGCTCGGGAGAGCTGCCGGCCCTCCTTGGGTCCCATGCGGGACGTTCCGTGTTCCTGTGGGGGGAGAGAAGACTCTTCTGCTTGGTTCCCCCAGGGCAGAGCTGAGGGAGAATGGGTGGGAAATGCAGGTCTCCCGCTCCAGACGGGCAAGGATGGAAAGGAAGCATGTGGAGGCAACTCCTGCATTGCTGGTGGAGCTGAGGAGGCCCGGCCCCGGAAGGCAGTCTGGGACTTTGACCCAAAGAATTCCCCTTCTGTAGAAACCGCTGGGCATTTATCCCAAGGGAATGAGGGTGAAGGAAAAAGAACTTCAAGGAACTTGACGGCAAAGCTTTCCGTGGCCGCCACCACAAGCCCGGGACAAAGAGGACCGTCATCGGCTGCAATATCCCGACAAACGGCCGCGAGAAAGCCTCCGATGAGCTGACGTGGAGGAGCATCAGCAACAAGGGGTCCAATGTGGCCACAGCCAGGCAAGAGGAGGCTCTTTGTTGCCTTCCTTTGTTTCTTTTACTCGCTAGAAAGTCTCTTTATGAGTATGAAGTTGGGATATGAAAAGCTTAATTAAATCTGCACGGCTTGGAAGCAGAAGACTGGGCCCAGTCACTGCTTTCCATTTCCACGGGTGGATGGGATGGTTCTGAGTTCTTTCAGGCCTCAGTTTTCCAATGTTGGGGGCGTCCATCGGGACAGGATTTCAGAGTCCCTTTCCCCAAGCATGGAGAGCTTTCTGTCAATCTCCCTTAGCAGCTTAGCTCATGAGCCCCCTGAAGGGGGCTTTCCTGTCCCCCGAGCCGTGAGGGCCCCTCCAGCAAGCACTCTATGAGTTCTGTCCCTTTCTAGAATTTGGTTTTTGCTGTGTATGTCTTTTACCTCAGTTAGGAGAACTCATTCTGGAGTCGGAGAACATGGGTTCAAATTCTGCCCCTGATAGTTATTACTTGGGTGGCCCTTGGTGTCCTTGGCCCTCAGCTTCCTTTTCGGTAAAACACAGACAGACTCGAACGTCCTTTCCATCTCTGGCTCTGCTCCTTTGGTCGGCAGCATGTGGGCTCCTGGAGGGGAAGAACTGCTTCGCTATGGCCTCTGCATCCCAGTGCTCAGCACAATGTAGGTGCTGGGGAAAGTGCTTCGTGAGCCTGGATGTCAGTTATTATGATGATGGAGGATGAAATAACATCTCACAGTCACCGGAACCGAATCAGAGAGCAGGGGAGACTGGGGATTTTTTACTGGAAATGAGTTGGAGAAGTTCCAGGGGGAGCCCACACATGGCGAAGGGCCTCGTGCTCAAGACAGGAGGAACTGAAGGAAAGGATGAGATTCAGAGGGAGCACGCCAGCAGGAGGTTGCTGGAACCACGGGGCTCTAATGCCAAGTAAGAGATCTGGGTTCAAATCCTGACTCTGCTCCTTTTCCCCACTTGGATATGTAGAGTTGGGTTGGACAACCTTCAGGGCTTCTTCCATCTCTCTATCTAAGACCCTTTAGGGAGGGAAACTAGAGTTTTCTGTTTATGCTTAAGAGACAAACATGGGAAAATGGAGGGAGTAGCAACAAGGCAGGTTCGACATTCAGTTCTAGAAGTTAAAAAGGTTCAAGAAACATAGTTTCTGGGTGATTTAATTATTTTTAATAAGAAGGCCAGCACATCATTAATAAATGGAGGGTCATTTGTCAGTCTCTCTCAGGTCAACGACAAACATTTCTCAGGCTTGGGATGGGAGGGATGGGAGATGGGATGTATTAAAATGAGGGGCTAAGAGTGACATCATGTCAACCTTGGACCAAGAGTCTTAGCTCTAGCCCCAGATCACCCCCAACTTTGGCAACTTAATCAGAATTTCTTCCCCCTCAAACAGGAGGAGAACACAATGAGCTTCCCCACCTTAGATTAAACTCCCGTAAATGTTGGGTGGGATCTGACCAAGACTGAGGAGAGTTCATTCAATCTCATTATCACTAATACCCTTCAAAAATCGATTTTTTTTTAAAATCAAGACTTTAGAAAAAGAGAACTCGGCTCTCTCCAAATTATTGGCTATTAATAATCATTTCTCTCAGAGTTAGTCCAAAGCAGAGCAGGCAGCCTGGAAGGGGAGGGCTTAGCTCTCCTTTGAAGGTCTACAAGCAGAGCCTAGAGGATCATTTGTGGGGAGTATTATGGCGGGGAGTTTCCTGCTCTGAGATCCTGAGATGCTGCTCTTTTGGTCTATTTTTTATCATCTTTTTCTCATCTTTCCTTCCCCCCAGAAAGTCACTCACTACCTGTCAGGAGAAAAACAAAAAAGCTTTATCATCAAATTGTGATAGGATAAATATTCACAGAGAAACCTCAGCCTTTGGATACATCTGTACACATCATTTGAAAGTCTAATCCCAAACATTAGGTACCCAGAGGGAGAGGGGACTGGAAAATGCTGGGGTCTTCTCTTTTCTCCCCCCTTTCCTGACAAGGGGAACAAAGAAACTCACTGAATGCCAGTGGGGACCTGGCTGTCTTGTCTTACTCTGTGCTAGTTCTCGAAAAAACAATGGCTATTTTTAGTCAAATTGTGAAAAATAACCGTGTCTTTTGGCCTAGGGTTACTAGCATTGTTGGCTTCTGAATGTAGATTCTCAATCATCTGAGAATAAAAGTCCGCTGTAGCGCTTCAGAGACAGGAAGGCCTCATCCGTGCCCTTGTCAGACTGGAATGGTCCGACTGTGGCCAGACTCATCCTCCCAGTGGCCCCAGGACGCTCCCTAAGACCCCAAATCTGGATGCTTCTGCCTCTGCAGGAGAGGAGTCTGGTCCCTCAAGGAGTTCCCTGGGCCAAGGAAATCACACACTTGGCGTCTGTCCCACAGCGTGCTAAGCCCTGGAGATGGAGGACAGACACCTCAAGGACTGGCGTTCCATGGGAGCAGGGGAGAAAACTGAGGAGGAAACGGCAAAGCTCTCCAGGGTCTTTGCCAAGAAACCCCGACTGGAGTCTAGAAGAGTCGGGGCCATTTAAAGTGATTCTATGGCAGCAGCAGCAGCAGGGTAGGTGAGCTTGTACTTAGCCGGAGAAAGGAGAGGGTGGGAAAGAGAGCCATAAAGTAGTCAAGGGACTGGGGAAGTAAGAAAGCACCTGGGGCATCAGGTCCGTGGCCCCTGGGCTGAGTTTTGAAGGAAAAGCAGGATTCTTAATGACAGAGATAAGGAAAGTGGATCTTTTAGGCAAGGGGCACAGCTTGGGCAAGTGCTTGGAGGCTGGAGATGGGATGCTTAGGCTAGGGAACAGCTAAGGGCTGTAAGTTAGCAAAAAGTCAATTTGCTTGGAACGTGAGTGATTGTGAAAAAAGTTTGAAAAGTAGGTTGGCGTCAGACCCAGGAGGGCTTTCGTTGCCAGGCTGATTGGTGTAAAGTTTATTCCCAAGGCCATAGGGAGCTATTGAAGGCTGCGGGGCAAGGTCAGAACCGGACCTCAGGGAGGTTATCTGGCTGGCTCTGTGGAGGATGATTTGGAAAAAGCCGAGTCTGAAAGCTGGGAGACAAATTACAATAGATGGACTCCTAACATTTGGTAGTCTGAAAAAGAGGAGCTTCAAAAAGAAATCTTCGCCCAAATTGGAGCTGACATCTGCTGAGCGCGTCTTTATATATAAATCGATCTCTCTGTCCACTCGTTCTTTCTTTCCTTTCTCACTTGGGCTGGGAGTGGGGGAGGTGTGTTGGGATGGAACAGTTCCTGTCCTTAGATTTCCTATAGGCCGAAAGCTTTGAACAGCTGATAGAAAAATGAAATAAAAAGTCTAAGGTTCCTTAATTTCTCCTCTAGCCACTGAATCCTCTTTCTACTCCAGTGGCCTTAAATAAGCCACTCCCTTGTGCCTCAGTTTCCCCATCTGTAAAATGAGTGATTAGACTCAGTGACCTCTAGTGACTGCCTCTAGATCTCAATTCTGTGAGCCTGGGATCTTGTGTTTTTTCATCCGTTAGTTTTATTTGGTAGAAAGACCCCCCCCCCCGACTTGGAATCAGAACAGCCGAGGTCCAAGTTGGATCCCATTACCATCTGGCTGTGATTTGTGTAAGCCATTTTTGTCACTCTGAGTCTCCCTTTCTTTCTCTGTGAAAAAACAGAGTGGGACTGGATGAGGGTCCCTAGCCTGGAAAGGGTCTATGGATAGCGCTTGGCAGTGGATAGTTTCTGTGAGCTTGGATGGGGGGAAATATTGATTTTCACTCATCTCTGACAACGGTCAGTTCCTTCAGTTGGGAATGGAGGCAAAGCAGGATTCCAAAGAGGAGTCCATCGAAAGCTTCCTTAGAGCTTACCCAATGGGTCAAGGGCTGGATGATCCCTGGGGGAGCTTGGGCTCCCAAGGTCCGTGTCCTTGAAGATAAGGCTTGTCCCAGGGCTGCTTGAATTCCACCCCTTTCTTCTTTCTCCCTCCAGACATTTTTCATTTTTTTTTTTTTTGCATTTACAAATCTGTGCTGTGTCCTTTTTCTCCCATAGAACGTAAGCTTCTCGAAGGCAGAGGCTGTTAGGTCTTTGTATCGCTCGCAGGAAAACAGAATCCACACAATCCATCCTTCTAAAGGAATCAGGAAGTGGGTTGGATGGGATGGGAGGGAACCATCTTGTTCTCTTTTACAGAGAAGGACATGCCGGCTGGTGGGTTTGAACTGAGAGCCCCTCTGGGGCCAGACAGAACAACAGAAGTACCGGCAATCATGGGGAAGGGGGTTAGACTGGATCCGGAAATCATGACTCTCGTTGTCCAAATGCTGCCTACCTCTCCTACCTGCTGCTCTGCAAGCAGGACTGCAAGGTCGAGAGGGAACCTGGAGGAGGAGGACAGAAGGAGAGACCGAGGAAAGGAGGAGAGGACATTCTGACCATCACTCTGTGATGCTGAAGGTTCCGTCAGCCTGAAGGGCTTGTCAATATTTTCTAATCAATCAATCAATCAGCAAGAGCCTTCTATGAGGCAAGACTGAGCTAAGTGCTAGAATCCCAGGAAGCAATGGAAATAGTCCCTGCCCTCAAGAAACTTACATTCTAGAAAGAGAGACACTGAGTTTTCCATAGACTCCATCCCCTGAGGACAGATAGCAACAGGGATGCTGCCTTTCTCCTGGATCAAAAACTGGGGGTACCAATTGGTTCCTGAGAAAGACAAGCTTTTAGATTAAGGGGTAATGCACTGTAATCAGAGATGCAAGGGGCTTCAGGGGTCACCATCTACACCCAATCCTCATTTTTCATGTGGGGAAACTGAGTCCCAGAGACATGAAATGATTTAGGATCATCCATCTAGAGATGGAGAGTCTCAGATGCCACGTAGCCCAAGGCTCTCATTTTTACAGATCAAGAAACTGAGTCAGAGATTAAATGAACCCTCCAAGTTCATGCAGGTATTAAGCCTCAGAGATAAAATTTGAAAAAAAAAAAGTCTTTCTTCAGAACTAATATTCTTTCTACCAAGGGGCAAAGAACAAAAAAGAAACCAAAAAATACTATGCTATGCAGCCAGCACAGACCTGTCAGCTCAAAAGTTAGAGGCTGAAATTACACAACAGTTAGACACGGGATGATCAGCGTGTCAATTTTCCTGAGCATACAGTCGACACTTAATAAAAGCTAGTTGAGTGTCTGTCTGTCTAGAATACACCATGTCCTTACTTGTATAAATCTCTCAGAATTCTTAGAATGGATCATGGTGTGTTACCCTGCAGGGAGATGTATGATCTTGGACAAATCTTTCCTCAGTCCCTAATCTGTAAAATAAAAGCCCTGTCCCTCCTGCCTCTAAATCTCTCTATCCGCTGCACTTCCTATAAAGGCAGAGAAACCCCCTTGATTGACCTCATCTCATTTAATCCTGACAGTGACTTCCAGAAGTAGGATTCATTAATTTCTCCATTTTGCCACGGAGGCTCTGGGAGGTGAGGTCCCTTGCCTGAGTCACACAGCAGAGAAGTGTCAGAAGTGGGATTTGAACTCTGGTCTTCCTGACACATAAAGACTATCCTGAGCATTCAGATAACCTGCCTACATCTCTGCAAAAAGGCTGAGGAAACTCGGGATGGCTTCACTTCCCCAAATCTGCCAAAAATGAAGCATGGGGCCCTCTGCTAATGCAGTGATGGATGCTGCTTTTGCATATTTAATCTCTGTTTGAAGACTGAATTATTTATCCAGGGGCCGGGCACCAGAAACTCCCTATGAGTTATTAGCTAGTTGGGCGCTGGGAGCTCTGTGGGTGTAGCCTGGCCCACTCTGCTCACTTCCCGCTTTCTTGGTCACTCTGGCCTCTGGCCCCAGGCCCTGGACAGTAATTCCCAGGCTGGGACCGTAAAAAATACCCTTTGAGGATTTTACAAAATGTATGTGTAGATTCGTTTGAAGCCCACAATAGCCCTGTGAGGTGACTGCTATTATTATTCCCATTTTACAGTGAAAAAACTGAGACTGGCTCAGAGTCACACAGCTTGAAAGTATCTGAGGTAAGATCTAAACTCAGAGCATGGCAGCTCCCACCAAATCCCATGAGCCACAGGGCCAGCTAGCAGCCTGTTTCATGTTCCTCCTTTGTGCCCTTCAGAGCTGTCAAACTTGCTGATAAATTCTACATGAGATTTATTACCCGCCTTCATCAATCAACAGGCATTAATTAAACGCCTACTGTATGCCAGACACATTATACCTTGGCACAGACTATTCCCTGTTCTTGGAGTGTTCCTTCCTCTGACCCTTAGCTCCGATCAAAGTTCAGCTTAGTAGCTTGGCCCTGAGTGACTCCGAGAGAGTGTAAACAGCAATTGTTTCTGTTTTAGCCAGAAGTCCCAAGGGCTTTCCCCTCCTGGTTTGGATGATTATTATTTTGATGAGGTAAAAAGGGTCATTTTCGGCCTCTTTTCTAAATGGGTGTGGTCTCAGTCACACTGACCTTGGCTTAAAAAGGTCACGGTCTCCCACTGCCACTGGGGCCCTCTCCAATCATCCTGACCCATATGTGGCCACTGGACCTTCGAGGGCTCTGGATGAGGAAGTGAGGCTGGCGCCCAGCCCTCCCTCCCTGAAATCCCACTCCCTTTCACATCCTGGTCATCTGGAAGGAACGCAATAGCTGCAGTCAAAGCCCTCCTTGCTGCCCCCCACTTTAGGGCTTTTCTTAGCCTCTCTCCTACCCATTGTTACCGAGTTCCATCTCTTTTTCCCCTCCCCCAGTTCCATAATACCGTGTATTTCCTTACATGAGCACAATCTGCTTTTTATTCTACAGAATGTTTGCTCCTTGAAGGCAGGGAGGGGCTCCTGTCTTTTGGGTTTTTCTCTTCCCAAGCCCCCACACAGTAGTTCCTGACATAGAATCGGCGTTTAATAAATACTTAAATTATGATTACGGCTGATAATCAAGATCAATCTTCTTGTCTCTTGAATTCTTCTTTTTTTATTATTATAACTTTTTATTGACAGAACCCACGCCTGGGTCATTTTTACAACATTATCCCTCGTACTCACTTCTGTTCCGACTTTTCCCCTCCCTCCTTCCACCCCCTCCCCTCGATGGCAAGCAGCCCTATACACGTTAAATATGTTATAGTATATCCTAGTGTATCTTGAATTCTTATGAAATATAAAATGGGTGGACAGTATTTATTATTGAATTAATTTCAATTCAACCAGCATTTATATGCCTACCATGTACGAACTGCCTCCATTTAATGATAAATTATGTTTTCGGCATTTGTTTGAAGAGGATGTCATTTTCTAAAAATTAAGGCACTTCTGTAGCCATTTCTGTGAGTGCGGCTTCTCCCACACCCCATATTTTTAGCTTAGAGAATGGTAACTCAATAAAATGCAGAACATTAGAATGAGACAGGGTCGTTTTGTAAACTTGGTCGGTTGTTTCACCAGCTTACGATGGAAATTAAGTTTTTCCTTCAGTTGTGATGAAATGCAACAAATCATTATTATGAGAAAGACGCCAGGAGCCAGTTCACCTTTTGCCTCTGCTAGAGCCTTAAGAATCCAGGCCACACCCCAGCTAATCCTGGGGCTCAATGTCCTGTCCACTCTTCCCAGCCTCCCCTGTTTCTTCCCTTCCTCCTTCTCCCTTCCCTGCCTCCCTCCCTCCCATCTCCTCTTCCTTTTCCTTCCCTCCCTTCCTCCTTCCCCTGATCACTCTCTGGCCACTGGACCCCGATGGCTCTGGAGGGGAAACTGAGGCCAGTGATCTTGCCCAGCCTCCCTCCTCCCTCACCTGGAGTACTCCAACAGCCTCCTCCCTCACCCGGAGTACTCCAACAACCTCCTCTCTCACCTGGAGTACTCTAACAGCCTCCTCCCTCACCTGGAGTACTCTAACAGCCTCCTCTTTGACCTCCTGGCAGACTCCCGACTTCAAAGGCTTTGCAGGCTTCCTTTTGTTTTCCCTGCCTTCCCTTATCCAACTTACTTTTCCAGCTTTCTTTGACATTGCCCACCTTCATTTAATCTAAAACAGCCTTTTTTTCTTTCCCACAAACCTGATACTCCCATCTCCCACCTCTGTGCATGTGCCCCAGCTGCCCCCATACCTGGCACTTCCTCCCTCATCCCTTTCGACTCTTATAATTCCCAGTTCCCCGAGAGTCCTTTGAGGAAGGGACAGCCATAATTTTAAAGATTGGAAACTGCAACCCAGGAAGTTTAATTGGCTCGTCTAAAATCACACGAGTAGTAAGTTTCAGAGGAAGGATTTGAATGTTGGTCTGACTGGGAAGGGACCACAGGGATCATCGAGCATAATTCCCTTGACACCCCCAGACTCCCAGCTCCCACTTTTGGCTGGATTGAAGATGGAAGAAGCTCCTGTGCTTGGATGCTGCCCTTGGGGGATGGGAAATGGAAGAAGCTCCTGTGCTTCTTCACTGCCCTTGAGGAAGGGGACCAGAGCTGGAAGAAGTTCTTGTGCTTGGATGTTGCTCTTGGGGATGGACTTGGCTCTAGGCAACCATAGGGAATGCCCCCAGCCAGTCAGCTCAAGCTGCTGGAGGATGCTCCTAGCTCCCTCTGCCTCCCCAGTCCCACCCAATTAGGTTTAATTTATTTCTCTAGTTTAGACCCTGCTTATTTTTCCTATTTTTACGTGGCTGCCCTTTGTTTTCCCTTTTGGAATACACTTGGTACTTGCCTTTGTGTCTCTTGTACCTTGCCTGACATACAGTGGGTGCTTAATAAATGCACACTGGCTTGCTGGATGGCGGCACTTATGCTCTGGGGAGTGCCGGTTTCATCCGAAGCAGATGGGAGAAGGGCGAGCCTGTGGTGTGGGTGCCCAGGGCGGGCTCCCAGGCTGTGGCTAATTCAGGTGTGCAGTGACTCATCCATCCCTCAGCTGTTAATCTCCCCCAAGTGACAGTCGTCATGGGGACCGCACAACAGGCCTGTATTAGCCACAGCTGTTGCCCATCCACAGAGCCTCTTCCCTGAGGGTGGATGGTGGGCACAGGTGCTTGGGAAGCCGGCTCCAGAGAGAGGCTTCCGGGAGCGATGGCACGGGGCCCTGGGAGGGGAGGCCAGGGATTGGAGACCTTGTCTCCCTTGAGCCCCACAGTGACAGCCCCAGGCACTAGTGGTAAGTCACACTGGTTTTATTATTCCCATTTTCGAGATGAGAAAACTGAGGCCCCATGAAGTTAAATGAGTTGTTCAAACTAGACAGTTAATGTCAAGGGTAGAATTTTAATCATTCCTAATTCCAAGCCCAATGTTCTTGCGTTGTGTCAAACTGCCGTTAGTCTCAGAATGGTCAGAATAATGATAACATCACAGGATCATGGTTATGGGGGGGGGGAAGGGGGGAGCCACAGCCCTTCATTTCATAGAGGGGGGAACAGGGGACCTGCCAGAGGTCAGGAGTAAGAAGGGTCCTTGGAGGAAGGCACCGCTGTAATTTTAGGGATTGGAAACTGAAGCCCAGAAAGCTTCATTGGCTCCTCCAAAGTCACATGAGCTCTAAATTTCAGAGGAAGGAATTGTTTGTTGGTCCTGAATGGGAAGGAACCATAGGGATCATCTAGCATAACTCCATTTTTTCTGGGTGCCCCCTGACACCCCCAGATCCACAGCTCCCACTTTGGGTTGGATCAGGGATGGAAGAAGCTCCTGTGCTTGGATCCTATTCTCAGGGGAGGGGACCAGAGATGGAAGAAGCTCTTGGGCTTGGATGCTGCTCTTGGGAATGGACTTGTCTCTAGGCAACCATGGGGAATGCCCCCAGCCACTGGCAGACAAGTCCCGCTCCCCCCCCACCCTACTCAGACCAAACACCACCATGTGGCAGGGCCTTAGAACGATGGAGATGTTCATTAGGTCTACAAGGGTTGGACTCTGTGGCCATCTCTCGTGCAAGGATCAGAGGATTGGAGAGCTGGGGGGGCCTCAGTGGGCGGCTGGTCCAATCCTACCTGAAATAGACTATCCCAGCGAGTGCTGGTCCAGTTCCTGTTGTGACGCCTCCAAGGACGGGGAGCTCTCACCCCTCCTGGCAGCCCTCTTCCCTGTGGGACAGCCCACATCATGGGGAGCTTTAAAAAAAATCAAGCCAAAATTGGTCTCTCTGTGACTCCCCCCCCTGCTCCTGGCTCTGCCCTCTTGGTTCAGAAGAACAAGCCATGATTGGGGGGAGATCAGGGAAAATTTTGTTAAAAATATTGCAGAAAACATGAGCTTCTGGAAAAGAAGCTGGAGAGGTCCCGTAACGGTGCTAACTGATGGGCATTCGGTGGCACCATGGTTGGAGGTGGGGGGGAGGGAAGGCCCCCGGGCCGGGAGGATAGATATGGCTGTCACATGGGGGGATGACTGCTATGGGTGGAGAGATGGCTGAGGGGACGCAATAAGTCAGGGCCTCCCTGACTCTGAGGGCCAACAGCCAACAGCCAACAGAAGGCAGCTCTTCTCTGGGCTCTGATGGGGCTGTGTTCCCAATGGAAGCCGAGTCACTGGCCAGCTTTCCTGAGCCTTTGTTACTTCCCTTGTCCATTAACACGGATACCACCATAAGAGAAGACTCCTTGGGTTAAGTGGCCTGATACTAGTGCCAGGGCCCTGAGACGGGCAGGGGCCGATCTCTCCCCCGGGGAGACCTGGGCATTGCTCCCTAAAGAGCCCCCGGGGTCAGTACCACGGCTGCCACGGAGAAGCAGCCGCCTCGGTCCTGCCGCTATCCCAGAGTGCTCTATGCTCAGGAGCGTCCAAGGGATGCGGAAGTCTGAATATTTATTGCGTGCCGTGACCCGCTTGATGCCGAGCCACGGGCCAATTACCATTCACAGCAGGCCCTTGTGCTCCCGGGGCCGAGTAGTTTTGCCCTCGGAGACTGGCCAGGGAGCCCGGGATGCTGCGTGCCCAGCATCCTCAGCGCGCTTCCCTTCTGTTGGAGGTCAGTCGCGTCCAGCTCTTCAGAGCCCTGTGGACCGCTGACCCTTCCCCTGACGCCGCAGTGCTTTCCCATTTCCTTCTCCTGTGGATTAAGGCAGACGGGGTTAAGTGACAGGTCCAGGATCACCCAGCGAGTGAGTGTCTGAGGCCAGATTTGGGGGGGGGGGTCACAAAAATTTGGTAGCAGTAAAACTATCAAATATTCAGCCAAGGTTTAATTCTCTCTCTAAGAGTAAACAAGCACATCCATCTCATTAGTATGCAAATTTGCCTTCATCTTAAATAAATAGTATAATTATATTATGTCAAAGAATTATTTTAAAATACATGTTTAAAGATTTACGGTCAGTGAGGGTTTGATTAGCAAGTTACTTTATGTATCTGTGTACTTGGGGTCATGGAAAAATCTCTTGGGGAAAAAGGAGTCAAGAGAGGGAAGTTTAAGAAGCCCTGAGCAAGACCATGAGTCAAAGCTCAGAGGACGTAGGGACTTGGTCAAAAACTTTTGGTCCCAATGTAATTGGCCCTCCCACATCCAGGTCAGCACCCTGGCCAGCAGACCACCTTCACTTTAGGCTTCTCCTAAGATGGACCCCATGACTGCAGGTGAGGAAAGACATGTGTATCCTCCTTCTCCTCCCTCCTCTCTGCATTTCTCTCTTCTTCCTCTTCCCTCTCCTTCCTTCTCTTTTCTCTCTCCTTTGGTCTTCCATCTCCTCTTCTTCCTCCCCCCTCCTTCCCTTTTTGTTTCCCTCCCTCCCTCCTTCCTTCCTTCCCTTTCTCCCTTTCTCCCTCCATCCCTCCTTCCGTCCCTTTCTCCCTCCTCCCTCCATCCCTCCTTCCGTCCCTTTCTCCCTCCTCCCTCCATCCCTCCTTCCTTCCCTTTCTCCCTTCCTCCCTCCATCCCTCCCTCCCTTTCCCTTTCTCCCTTTCTCCCTCCTCCCTCCATCCGTCCCTTTCTCCCTCCTCCCTCCATCCCTCCTTCCTTCCCTCTCTCCCTCCACCCTCCTTTTCTCTCTCTCTCTCCTTCTCCCTCTTTTAATCATAATGCTTATGCATGAAATTCTAAGCTAAGTGACATGAAGGTCATTAGCAATGGGGCAGAGCGGCCTCCGAACCAATGGAAAGCT